>NC_090932.1:1479372274-1479675304 GCF_040938575.1 Ambystoma mexicanum | reverse complement strand
TCTGCCAAGGTCGTGTAGGTAAAGGCATTCTGACCAGAGCTCCGAAGGGAGAATGTCTAGGGCTTTTATTTTGCAGACAGACTGGGCAGGACTTAACGTGTGAAAGAATGTCATTCCGCATAAATGGCCACCAAAAATATTAGGAGATCAATTCACAGGTGTTAACATTACCTCTATGTCCTGCAGCTCTGGAGTCGTGGCACATACCTAGAACTTCCTTCTGTAAGGATTTAGTGGGTACATAGACCTGTTTACCACAGAAATAACACCCTTCCTTTTTAGACAAGAGTCTCAACTCCTTCCTGGTTAGCCTCCTCAGAATGGAGGGCGATGAACTTAGTTCCAGACGTTTAAGAAAATCAGTAGATTTGTAGCTCTTCTTAATGCTCAGAATACAACGGGGAACAATCGGTTCTGGTTTGACTGGAAGTTGATGAGTGATCTCTTTACGTGATAAAGCATCTGCTTGTAAAATACATCTTCCAGGTATGAACGAAAATATGATCCTGAAGGGAGAGAAAAAATGAGCCCATCTGGCCTGTCGACTGTTACATGCTTGGGCATATTGGAGAATCCTTAAGTTTTGATGGTCAGTACGGACCTCTGCTGGAAACTGTGCTCCCAGTAGTAAGTGTCTCCACTCCTCAAAGGCCCTCTTGATTGCCAAAAGCTCCTTCTCGAGAACTGTATAATTCAACTCCGCCGAAGAAAGAGTCTAATATAATATGCAATGGGACGAGGGATTCCAGGGGCACTAGGGATAAATGGGGCACACATTTAGACTCAGATTTTGAATTTCCAAGTGTCAAGTGGATCTGGGGAACCACAAGGATGGGCATGTGCATGGTGGTGAGACTGCAAATGCCTGGCCAGGCCAGAGGTGACTGCTTGTAGGAAAAAGGTCTGCAGGACCAGAACAAGTCAAGTAATGTTGCTGTACCTCCAGCCAGATCAGTGATGCGGAACGTGAGGCTGCAGTTTCCATTCATGCCTACAGGCACTGTGCTTTTCCCTTAAAACATAGAGAAAAATGTGTAAGTAACTGGCTCTTAATAGGTTTCTCTGGGTCTTTGAGCCATGTTAAAAAATTCACATACTTTTTCCATACATTTCCACATACTAGGTTTATCTGTGCCACCCCTTGTTCGGAGAGTCTCACCAATCCTCCTGCTCTGCAACTCTTCACTTCTTGCTCCCATTTATTGTTCACAATGATAAGCCCCTCAAGATTGAACTGTATTCTTTGCATGCAATGGACATCCTTCTGTTTTTCCCCATCTAATATTAAATACTCTTCTTCGACTGGAAGGATAGAAGCTGCTAAAGATTGCCCCTGAAACTGCCCTTGGACCCTGCACAATGTTAGGTGCACCAGACACTGTGCCTCTGATACCTCTACCTCATTGGGAATATATAATCTAGGACCTCCAGAAGCATGGGGGATAAGAGAGCAGATATAACATGACTCTGTCGCTCTCTCTCTCCCCAACCCCTTCATAAGATGACATAATTTACTATCTGATGTGAAGCTGTGTGCATCATTTACTATTTCTACAATTTCATCATCATTTACAAAATCCTATTTCAAGGTCTTGTTGTACTGCTCATAATTTTTCTGCTGTATCCATAGTACTTAATAACTCAGATACATTTACATTCCTACCACAGAAATCAAGAGAGAAATATATCTCCACATTCTCATACACATTTTTAAATCCATTCTTTTGTTCTATAGTCTGAATAACATAACTTGATCTTTGTGTGATCCCCTTTTCCACTGGCATGAACTGTGATTCCGTAGGGCACACTTATTTTTAGGACTGTTCTTCCCCAGGTGTCGTTGGAGGGGCTCTGGTGTATCTTCGCAGGTCATGGCTTTGGATCCAATTCTTGTTGCCCTCTACTTTAACTGCAGTCAGTATAGCATTCATTCCATCGGCGAACAAAGGAGCGCACGTAGATGGAGTCCCCGGGGAGTAGCAATGGTTGCTGCCGAGCTTCTTGTTACTTGCTGTCTTTCCCGTTGCTTTCTGATGTGAGGCTGTAACCTGTGAAGACACAATCCTGACGCTCTTAGTTAAGGCCCTAAGATATTCCGCAAACTCTTCTCCAAAGTCTCTGCTGATTTATGTACATCTGAACCTCTGTGTGTGGGTGAGAGTGGTGTATACAATCTATGGCCCGTCACCACCTCATGAGGACTGAGGTGGTGATCTTTTCCTGGCTAATTTCATAAGTAAAACAGGACCAAACAGAAGACAGTACAACCAACATTTTCGCAATTTACTACATAATTTAGACAACTGCATTTTAAGGAAACCATGAAGTCTTTCACTATCCCATTGGTGTGTGGCTAATACACTGAGCACAACATGTGATTGATTCCTAGAAGTGATGTCATCTCGGCAAATAATGCATTAAAAAATGGCTCCCATTATCTGATCTCAAGACCTTACATATTCCCCACCGTGGAAATGCCTCCCTCACCAAAAATGTAGCTGCTGATTTTGCATCAGGGTTCATGCAGGGACCAATCTCAAGCCATCAGAAAATGGATATACTATTACAATCAAATACCTAAAGTTATTGCACTTCTGTATCCTATCGACAACATCGATATGAAGCTCTCTGAAAGGACATGAAGGCTGGGGTATTACCCCTCTCACTGCTTTCATGTGTTACCAGGATTGAATTCTTTACAAACTAAACAATTCCCTATGAACCTACTTACCTGTTCGTGAATGTTTGGTATAAACTACCCCTCCTGGAGTTCTGTTGCTATTTGTTGTCAAGACACATGTGACCGGTAATGAACAGTGTACATGCGTGAACGCTGAACACGGCAGGATGTACCTGAATAAGGACATCTAGAAATATGGTGCTGAGGAACTGCGAGAGATAAACATGCTTACAAATCAATATAGTGAAAAATTCTTCATGCATCACCAAAGGGTGTGCGGCAGGATGTTCCTGAATTAGGACTTCTAATATATTAGATCTAAGGACTTGAAAAAGAAATAGATGCTCACCAAGCAAAAAACAGTATATCACCATAGCTGTGAGGGTTGATATTATTGACCTATACTAGGCATTAAGCTAGTTAAACAGGGTTTAAACGGATTAAGTGCAGAATAGGAATAGGATTTATTTACTGTATTGTTGTAAGTTAAATTGAAGTAGACAATAATCCAGGACTTACAATAGATAGAGAGCTCCAGAAACCGCTGCATCTGTTTTATCGTAACTGGCTGAGGCATATTCAGGACTGCAGTGGCTCTCTCAGGCATCACCTTTCTCCCTGCAGACGATATTACCTGTCCCTAATATACTACCTCTATCTGACAATACTGCAATTTATCTTTGTCTACTTTGTACCCCTTCTCCGCAAGCAGGGTGAGGAACTTGATTGAGTCGCCTTGACACTGCTCCTCTGAAGCACTACAGACTAATAAGTCGTCCACTTACTGAATTACGGTGCTAAACACTTGTAAGTTTCCCAAATCCATTTGAATGGCCTTTTTAAAAACACTTGGAGATTCACAGTAGCCCTGGGGTTAACCTTGTGTGCTCAAATCACTGCCCACTATATGTAAATGCCATGAGGGACTGGGAATCCGGGTGCCCAAGAAATGGCATTTTTTAAAATCAATTACTGTAAAATGGGTCGACCCAGTTGTTACAGAGAATGGTGCCAGGATTCGGTACGACAAGAAACTCTGCTTCAACAATGTAGTTCAGAGGTTGCAAATCCTGCACCATTCTCCAACTGGACTCCTTTGCTTTCTTCACCGAGTAGATGGCCGTATTGCATGGGCATACCCATAGTTGTATAATGTCCTGCTTTAACAGTGCCATAATGGTCTAAAACAATCCCATTGTCTGCCTCCCTAGACATGGAGTATTGCCTAACTAGTGGCAATATTGCTCATGGATTTAATTTAATCTGTACTGCTCCTACACCTTTCAACAACCCCACGTCATAAGAATTGCTGGTCCACAAGTGGTCTGGCATTTTCTCCAAATCCTCCTTCCAATATGGCAATGTTTTCCTAGCGACGAGCATGGTCTGTGGTACTTCCCTTTTATCTATCATTACCTGACAAGGCACTCCAATCTCAAAGACCATCTCTCCGGTGTCCACTGCATCCTTGAACAATTGCTCATCGGACATGTCTCTGAACGATGTGCGCCATTTGCCTCCTTTCTCATTGGTGCCTGAAAGAACCACCCTATCCTTCATGACAACTACTGCTGCTAACAGAATGGTAACAATAGTCCCTAGCGCTATCGCCTGTGACTCAGCAGGCCGAAACAAAAATTGAAGAGGTATACGCCATGTTGGATCTTTTATTCCCAGGACCCAACTCAATACTATCATCACCCCATACAGAAACAGTGCTGAATGCACTGGCATCCCCCTGGTGGCGCGGTCATTGTAATACACGGGGGAAGCCCTGCTTCTCTCACCGGGTACAATCCTGGAGTCGAGCATACTATGCCGTCTTTCAAAAAAGTAATCAACATATTAATCTTGCTCAGGAGTTCCGTTCCCAAAGGATTCGCCAGATTAGTCTTACAGTATAACAAGGGAGCATATAAAATGTGCTTAGCTACCTTCATACGCAGATCCTCGGTGTAAGGAACTGAGAGAACAGCCCCAGAAAATCCATGTGTGTCCATCGTTTTGCCTGAAAGGGGAAACCACCTTCTTTATTTATTTATTGTGCATTTGTAAGGCGCTTATACAACAAGTAAATTGTGTTTCAAAGCGCCCACCGGGCAACAGGGTGGGAACATGGGAGTAAAAGTAGATATACCACTGTACGATAGAGGTGAACCTACTATGCCTTGTGAGCATTCAAAACGTGCAAGTGCAGAGAGAGAGAGAGTGCGAGGGGTAGGGCAGAAGGGGGTAAGTTCCTGGTGTATCAAGTGAGAAGTGCTGGGAGTGAGCAACTGTAAGTGCCTAGGTGAAGTGGTATACCACCAATAAATAGGCAAGTTCAAGCCTGTGGTGGCACAGGCCGGTGGGTACCAAGGCAAAGCGCTGGGAGGGGCAGAGGCTGTAGGCAATTGGGTGTAGGAGGCCAGGACCCAGGAGGACACATAAGGGCCCTGGTCACCAATCTCAGTAGCTGTGAGGTTTAGCAGAGCAGGGAGGAAGGGAAGGAGGAGGTGAAAAGGAAAATCTTGCAGAGCTTCTGGAATTTGAGGAGATCCGGCTCAAGACGAAGAGGAAAGGGGAGGCTGTTCCATAGGAGGGAGCTGTAACGCTCACCTGATTCCCGCAGAGGCGCCGGTCTTGACTGGGTGAATGCCGTGTCTTCAAAGGTGATGTGTAACACACGGTTGGTTCCTCGGGCTGGACCTCTGTGCACTGTGTGTCTGACTCGGAGAGTAAGATGTCTGCAGATAGAAAATATGGGATTAATGAACTGGGGTTATTGGGTGCCTCTCTCCTCTTCCCTTTCTCTTCTCCTGTAGGACCCCAAAGGTTAACGATCTCACCTTAGGTAGGTGAACACCGAACTCTCCATCTGCCTCGGGGGCAGGGTGCCGTAACCAGTTTCTTCACTGGATAAGGGTGCAGGCCTCTTGACCTCAGAGGACTGCTGTCCGTCGTTTGCTGCACGAACGGTAAGTTCTGGGCACTTCGAATGTCTTAAAAGTCTTTAAGTGCGTAAGGCGTAGCTGCTGTGGAGCGGTGCCGAGGAGCACGTGAGTATGGCTTTTGACTTATGTAAAGTTCTTTTGTAATGATACCTCTTGTCTTGCAGGGTTCCGGCGATGGCGGATGGCGGGCTGAAGAGAGTTGAGGATCGAACCCGCGTGAGGAATAGAAGCGCTTGGAAGCACGTAAGTGAGCGCTTGTTGCCTGCTTCACAATGCGCACCAACTGTCTCTTTTACCTTGCAGGTACAAGTTCGGAGCTTTAGAGAAGCTGAAGGGTGCTGGGATACCCGCTGATTTCGGCGTGAGTAGTAAAGTTGCCCAATGTCTCTAAACGCACCTTCTTTTGCCTTTCAGATGCGGGATGCAACGTTGAAGGCCTCCGGAGCGTGCGAAGAGCCGGTAAGCTTTTGTCTTTCAGATGCCGGAATGCAGCGCGAAGACCTCCGGAGCGTGCGAAGAGTCGGTAAGCCTTTGTCTTTCAGATGCCGGAATGCAGCGCGAGGCGTTGGTGACAGCCGCTGGACCAGGTAAGAGATGCGCTGCCACTGAAGACCGTAGTGCTAACCTGTTCTTTCTTTGTCTTTATAGGTGCTGCTGAAGACTGGATTCCAGGATGGTAAGCCTTTGTTCCCTTAGGCACAGGATCAGAAGACACGGTGAGTGTTCTGCTGCAGAGAATGCAGAATAACGCAAAGCAAGATTCATCCATCGGGTGTGGTTTAAATAGCCTCCTGTAGTGCTTAGGTGTCTCCTTCCACGGCCTCGCCTAGGTAAGAAAAGAGTTCCTGCTTTCCAGAAGAGTTCCAGTGTTCTGAACCTAGGGAGTGGCTCCTGCCCCACCCAACAGGAAAAGTAGTCCCAAACAGAAGAGGATCAGAGGCTCAACTGGCAGGTAAGTGAGCAGCATGGTCTGCTGCAGGTAAGTCCACCCAAGCATTATGAGCCCCGCGCTTCCAGTGCTGGGACTGGGCATATTTATGAGCCTGGTGCCACTGGTGCCAGGACAGGGTCCAAAAGGTCCCAATTGGGACTGGCCGGCACCCGGAACCGGGGTTATGGGTCTGCTTCCAAGGGAGTTGGGTAAGTCCTGACCCTTTGGAAGCAGAGATCATGACAGCACCCCCCCTCAAGGCCCCTCCCAAACCGGGCTTCTCCGGGGGTTTGGGCTTGTTAGGAAATGTTCGATGAAATCTTTTGATTAGACGAGGTGCGTGGACATATTCTGCAGGTTCCCAGGACCTTTCTTGGGGGCCGTAACCTTTCCAGTCAATCAGGTAAAATAGTTTAGATTTGGAGATCTTAGAATCCAGGATACTTTTGACTTCAAACTCGAGTTCTCCATTAACTAGGATAGGTTTTGGAGATTTAGTTAGTCGGGTTTTAGGTTGCACGGGTTTTAGTAGAGAGACGTGGAAGACCGGGTGTATCTTCATGTGAGGGGGCAAGTCCAACTTGACCGCTACCGGATTTACTATGGTAGTGATTGAATAGGGACCAAGGTATCTTGTGTTGAATGTGCGTGGTCCTTTTAGAGGTAGATATTTGGTGGATAACCAGACTCGATCTCCTACTTGATATTGGGGGGCTTCCTTCCGATGTTGGTCTGCTCCTTTCTTGTATTGTCCTTTAGCCCTTTGAAGGTGAGAAACGGCTTCCTTAAAGGCTTGGGTGATTGTAGAATGCAGGTGGTCTACTGCTGGTGTTCCAAGATCTTGGAGTGGATCCAGATCCGAGGTTCGAGGGTGACTACCGTATAAAAGAAAGAACGGGGTCTTTCCGGTTCCCGAGTGGACTGAGTTATTGTAGGCATATTCGGCTATCCAAAGGATATCTTTCCAAGTTTTTTCAGTTTGTTGCAGCATGCAGCGTAAATACTGTTCCAGAATTTGATTGGTCCTCTCGGTTTGTCCGTCGGTTTGGGGGTGGTGGCTGGTCGAAAGTCTCACATCAATTTGAGCCGACCGACAGCAACTTCGCCAAAAATGAGAAATAAATTGACTTCCTCGATCCGAAATTAGAACCGAAGGAAAACCGTGCAGTCGGACGATGTTTTCGAGAAATTCTCGGGCCAGAGTTGCTGCTGATGGTAAGCCTTTGAGTGGAATGAAGTGCGCCATCTTGGAGAATAGGTCCACGATTACTAAGATCGTATTGTATCCGGAGCATGGAGGTAGATCGGTGATGAAGTCCATAGAAAGCGTATGCCAAGGGCGAGGTGGGATGTCAATAGGGCGTAAGAGGCCGGCTGGTTTTTCCTTTTGACTCTTGTTCTGGGCGCATACTCCACAGGACATTATAAAGTCTCTGATATCTTTTTTCCAAGACGGCCACCAGAAGTAGCGCTTGATCTTTCCCGAGGTTTTGGCCATACCGGGATGTCCTTCCATTAAAGAATCGTGATAACAGGAGATTACCTTTTTCTGTAAATCTGTGCTGGGCAGGTATAACCGTCCTTGGAAATACAATAGATTGTCCTTCACCGTAAAGTCCTTTCCCTGCAGATGCCAATTCTGTATGTCTGCTGGAGTTACCAGTTGCCTGGCTTTATCCATAACTTCTTCAATGGATTGTGTGGTGATTACACCCAGAATTCTTTGTTAGGGAATGATAGGTACAGGTTTAGGATTGGTCAAGTGTTCTTCCACTCCCATCCGAGAAAGGGCGTCAGCTTTACCGTTTTTCGTACCAGGTCGGTAGGTAATTATGAAGTCAAACTCGGCAAAGAATAGTGCCCAACGGAGTTGCCTAGAGGATTGAGCTTTCGCGGTTTTCAAATATTGCAGGTTACAGTGATCTGTGATCACAGTAACGGTGTGTTGGGCCCCCAGAGGATAATGCCGCCAAGCCTTAAAGGCGGACTTGATAGCCAGAAGTTCCTTATCAGTAATAGTGTAATTGATTTCAGGAGGCGAGAATTTGCGGGACCAAAATGCCACGGGAGGCAACTGATTGGTTACTGGGTCCTTTTGTGATAAAACTGCTCCCATGGCAAGACTCGAAGCATCAGTTTCAACAATGTAGGGGAGTTCTGGGCGAGGATGTTTTAAGATCGGTGCAGAGATAAATTTAGTCTTCAAATTCTGGAAAGCTTGTTCCGCCTTGGTAGACCATTCAAAACGTTTGTTTTTCTTTAACAGGGCGGTGATGGGCTGGACTATTCGAGAGAATTCGGGATAAACCTGCGGTAAAAGTTAGCGAAGCCTAACATGCTTTGAACACCTTTTACAGAGGATGGCGAAGGCCACTTGAGAATTGCATCGACCTTCTTTGAATCCATACGCACTCTGCTAGGTGATAATATGAATCCCAAGAATTCAACTTCAGTCACGATGAAAACACATTTTTCCAACTTAGCAAAAAGTTTGTGTTGACGCAACCTCTCGAGGACCATTTTCACGTGTTTCCGATGTTCAGTTTCCGATGAAGAATAAACGAGGATGTCATCAATATAGATAACGACACACACATCTATGAGCTCTCTGAGGACGTCGTTCATAAAATATTGAAAGGCGGCCGAGGCATTGCAAAGTCCAAAGGGCATGACCTGATATTCAAATAGCCCATACTTGGTGCGGAAGGCCGTCTTCCATTCATCGCCCTCTTTTACTCGTACCAAGTGGTAGGCTCCTCTAAGATCCAGCTTTGTATATATGCATGCTTTTCTGACTTGGTCCAGGAGTTCAGGGATCAAGGGTAACGGATATCTATTCTTAACGGTGATCTGGTTCAGGGCGCGATAATCTATACAAGTTCTAAGGTCCCCTTCTTTTTTTGGAATGAAGAACAAAGCTGAGGAAGCAGGGGACTTGGAAGGACGGATAAACCCATTAGCTACGTATTGATCCAGGTATTGTCGGAGGTGAAGATTCTCAGGCTCGGTGAGGGCATAAATTCTACTACAAGGAGGGGTAGATCCAGGTATCAGGTCTATCTGACAGTCATAAGACCTATGAGGAGGTAGAGAGTTAGCTTGATCCTTCCGGAAGACATCTTGGAATTCTAGGTATTCGGGAGGTAACTGGGGAACCTCCGAAGAAATTGCTGCCAGTGCAACATCAGGTCGAGGGTAACAAATGGAGACACATTCTGGAAACTGAACCGTTCTTGCTCGCCAATCGATCTGAGGATTGTGCTTCTCTAACCAAGGAATTCCGAGAATAATCTGGAACTGAGGGGCCTAGATCACATCGAACACAATCTTCTCATAGTGTCCATCTTGACTTATTAACGTCACTTCTTGGGTGGTATGCGTTACTGGTCCGGAAGCTATCTCCGTACCATCCACCGTAGTAATGACGTCCTTTACAGCCTTTGGACAAAGAGTCAGATTCATCCTCAATACCATTTCATAATCCACATAATTGCCGATGGCACCGCTGTCGACGTAAGCTTCAATCGCATGTAATCGATCCGGACGTTCAGGGCTGATGAGGACCATAGGTATCACAAAATGCGAGGTCACGGAACTGGTTTTAACGCTCGGCAAGAGGACCTCTATTCTTGTCGGGCTAGGTTGTTTCCCTGCTCAGAGTTTGTGACCCTGGTAACTGCAGCTCCTACCGCCTTCTTGGCTGGTTTCACCGGACAGTCTCGAAGAAAGTGCCCCGAGTTTCCGCAATAGAGGCATAATTGCAGCTGTTTTCTCCTTTCCCGCTCCTTTTGGGTTAGTGGTCCTTTCAGGCCCCCTATTTGCATGGGTTCCCCGGAGTCTGCTCCTTTGGTAGGAGTTGGTGGTTTGGAAAACACTCGAGCATCAAATTTGGAACGATTGGCCTTCCTGTTCTGTAGTCTGTGGTCTATTTTAACGACTAAGTCAATATAGTCCGAGCAGTTTTGCGGGGGATTCACTACTTGGGCTAACACATCTTTGAGCTCTCCACGTAGACCTCTATAAAACAGCATAATCCTTTTGTCCTCAGGCCATTGGGTTTCCACTATCAGTCTGTTGAAAGACGCAATATAAGCCAAAAGGTCTTGATTACCCTGTTGTAATGAAAGGAGCTAATTGTCCAAGGCCTGCCCCAGTGAATGTCTTGCGAACAGTTTTTCCATGCTGAGCTGAAAGGCTTGAAAATCATGGAGAACCGGATCATCCTGATTAACTAGAGGGATCGACCAATCTGCCGCACTGCCACTGAGGTACGAAAGCACAAAAGCTACCTTAGATTGATCTGTTGGGAAGGCTGCTGGCCGGCATAAGAAGTGCAAGCGGCACTGATTAATGAATACTGCAAACCTCTTTGGGTCACCAGAAAATCGTTCGGGGGGAGCCAGAGGCACATTCCCGGGTAGGTTGATCTGCACTGGGTTCGTAGAGGATGTTGAAGGATGATTTGCCCCTGATGCGGGCAACTGAGTTTGTCCGGCTTGTGACTGTAGCAATTGTCTAGCGAGATCATCTGTTCGCTCCTTGGAAATAATCAGTTCCCTTCTTAGAGCATTCGTTTCCTGACGGGCTGCGTGCACTTCTGCTCTTAGTTCCCCAAGTAACTGGGCTAGCTGGTCGGTATCCGAGGTTTCCATAGCACCTGGGTGGGAGTTTTGCGGTGGGCTTTGCGTTCTGTAACGCTCACCTGATTCCCGCAGAGGCGCCGGTCTTGACTGGGTGAATGCTGTGTCTTCAAAGGTGATGTGTAACACACGGTTGGTTCCTCGGGCTGGACCTCTGTGCACTGTGTGTCTGACTCGGAGAGTAAGATGTCTGCAGATAGAAAATATGGGATTAATGAACTGGGGTTATTGGGTGCCTCTCTCCTCTTCCCTTTCTCTTCTCCTGTATGACCCCAAAGGTTAACAATCTCACCTTAGTTAGGTGAACACCGAACTCTCCATCTGCCTCGGGGGCAGGGTGCCGTAACAAGTTTCTTCACTGGATAAGGGTGCAGGCCTCTTGACCTCAGAGGACTGCTGTCCGTCGTTTGCTGCACGAACGGTAAGTTCTGGGCACTTCGAATGTCTTAAAAGTCTTTAAGTGCGTAAGGCGTAGCTGCTGTGGAGCGGTGCCGAGGAGCACGCGAGTATGGCTTTTGACTTATGTAAAGTTCTTTTGTAATGATACCTCTTGTCTTGCAGGGTTCCGGTGATGGCGGATGGCGGGCTGAAGAGAGTTGAGGATCGAACCCGCGTGAGGAATAGAAGCGCTTGGAAGCACGTAAGTGAGCGCTTGTTGCCTGCTTCACGATGCGCACCAACTGTCTCTTTTACCTTGCAGGTACAAGTTCGGAGCTTTAGAGAAGCTGAAGGGTGCTGGGATACCCGCTGATTTCGGCGTGAGTAGTAAAGTTGCCCAATGTCTCTAAACGCATCTTCTTTTGCCTTTCAGATGCGGGATGCAGCGTTGAAGGCCTCCGGAGTGTGCGAAGAGCGGGTAAGCTTTTGTCTTTCAGATGCCGGAATGCAGCGCGAAGACCTCCGGAGCGTGCGAAGAGTCGGTAAGCCTTTGTCTTTCAGATGCCGGAATGCAGCGCGAGGCGTTGGTGACAGCCGCTGGACCAGCTAAGAGATGCGCTGCCACTGAAGACCGTAGTGCTAACCTGTTCTTTCTTTGTCTTTATAGGTGCTGCTGAAGACTGGATTCCAGGATGGTAAGCCTTTGTTCCCTTAGGCACAGGATCAGAAGTCACGGTGAGCGTTCTGCTGCAGAGAATGCAGAATAACGCAAAGCAAGATTCATCCATCGGTGTGGTTTAAATAGCCTCCTGTAGTGCTTAGGTCTCTCCTTCCACGGCCTCGCCTAGGTAAGAAAAGAGTTCCTGCTTTCCAGAAGAGTTCCAGTGTTCTGAACCTAGGGAGTGGCTCCTGCCCCACCCAACAGGAAAAGTAGTCCCAAACAGAAGAGGATCAGAGGCTCAACTGGCAGGTAAGTGAGCAGCATGGTCTGCTGCAGGTAAGTCCACCCAAGCATTATGAGCCCGGCGCTTCCAGTGCTGGGACTGGGCATATTTATGAGCCTGTTGCCACTGGCGCCAGGACAGGGTCCAAAAGGTCCCAATTGGGACTGGGCGGCACCCGGAACCGGGGTTATGGGTCTGCTTCCAAGGGAGTTGGGTAAGTCCTGACCCTTTGGAAGCAGAGATCATGACAGGAGCCTGCTGAGGAAAGAGAGTCGCCACCAGCTCACTGTTTAGTGAAGCGTTTAACACACAGAGAGTTGGTGCCAGAGGAATGTAAAGATCTAGAAGGGGAGTATTTAGTGAGAGCAAGTGGCAGATAGCGTGTTCCATGGCCCCAGACAGCCCTGTGAATGATGCAGAGGGATCTGAATTTGATCCTTGCAGCAACCGGGAGCCAGTGGAGAGTTTTTAGCACTGGAGAGGTGTGGTCCCTGGGCGTGAGGCCGTGGATAAGTCTTGCAGCCCTATTCTGGATTAGCTGGAGGGGTCGTAGAGAGGAATAGGGTAGATTAAGGAAAAGGCTATTGCAGTAGTCTAGCCAAGAGAGAACCAGAGCTCTTGAAACATTGATGCATGATTTTGTGGGCCCCTGTATCGACCATAAATGAAAACGTCTGTTCACCTACCTTTACTCCTATCCAAGGTTTCTCTTCTGGATCAGTAGTAACCAATAGAATTGGACACATCAGAGATCCCTGTGGACTGTCGTATTGCTGGTACATATGAGCACTAGGAGGCAAAAAAGGACTTCCTTCAAACACACTTGCTCCAGCATAGTGGGGGACTGTCCGGTGGGTTAGAGGGGTTTTCTTCCAAGCCTGTACCGGTGCCTGGCATGACACAGTTGATGGGGGTGCATAGGTCTGTGCTATTCCAGCTCCTGGGTTCTGATCAACCTGGACTTGCTGCGATGGCATAAAGCTTGGGGCATAGGGCAAGGTTGGGGATTCATTTGTGGGAGACCTACATTGAAATATTGTGGCCGGCTTCAACAGTGCCACGCCATGTGTCTCATTCTCCCACACGGCCAACACTGCACTCCATATATTCCTCCATAATGTCCTCCCATCAGCCCATTAAACCAGGGCCCATTCCTCCAAATGACCCACCACCCTGTGAAAATCCTCCCCTACCCCGGGGAAATGCTCTCATGGGTCTCGCTTCAGGTGCGTACCCGTACATCTATCCTTGTCCCATTGCAGATTCCAATTGTCCCTGCTGTCCTGATTGTCCATGCTGTCCCTCTGTTGAGCTTGTTATCATCACTCCTTCTAAGCAGATCTCTGGCAGCTCTTTCTGAACCAGCTTGACCTCACCCTTTTGTGCTTGCTCCATGCCTTCCTTCTCCTTCTCCTACCGTCTTTTACACAAATACACAATGTGCGCTTGAATCTCCTACCAACTCTTGGCCTATTCCTACCACCTTATCCAGATCATGCTGGAATTCTTTGGGGAGTCCCTTTTTTAACATGTGGTAAAAGATAGCCACATTCTTATCCCATGCTTCTCCTGTCTCTGCCCTTCACATGTCTTGAATTAATTGGATGTGGGTGGCAGGATCCTCATCTAGTTTAATTGTTTTTGCCAAAATGGAGTTTATATCGGGCGTATAATTATCAAAGGCTGCTCCATCATGGGTGCTCATGGTTCAATTGAACCCCAGGATATCCTGCTTTTGTCCAGAGCTCATCTGCCTGTTCCCCCCCCCATCAAGGCCATGAAAAGGCGTTTCATGACCCCCAATCGCTGACATGATACAGGCAGTTTGTTTTTCCAAAGCATAAATACACTTCCCCGCCCCCTACATTGAGAGAAGGAAGTGTCTTCATTTGATTATTGCGGTCCATATGTGACCACAGGACATAATATGCCTTTCCCTGACCCTTCTGGAATAGTGGGACTTGAGTTGCCCCTATCTTTACTGGGGCTTTCCCCATCTGTCCTTGGCCTCTTCCTACAATTATGTGAGCTCCACAGCCTGTCCAAATGCCCCATGGTGTGCTTTACCTGATTACTACTGGAGCGGGAGATGCAACTACTAACTCTTGTCCTCTCTGCTCATCACCTGTTTCCCATTCATCTCTTCCTCCGCTGTCCTTGTTATCACATCCCCTAATCTTCCTATGGAAACAGAAGCATATTCGGCACTGCCGTATGGGAGGGGTCAGTAATGTGAGGAGGACAATTGCTTGTGTTTTTCTCAGTATTGAACATTTTATTAAAAGAAAAATTTGCAAATAAATCCTCGCTAAACCTACTCCATCAGGGAGTTCCATACCTAGTCTAAGAACTAAGGGGATTACTCCTATCATAAACACAACTGGCCCCACACTAAACAACGAAACATTAAGGTAAATTATATACAACATAAATAAGTGACTACCAAACAACCAGTAATTCTGATCACCTTCACCTGCCCTGGGTAAATCCAGTGGTCGAAGTGAGTGGTAACGGATGGGATCGGTGTTCCACTACTTTTATTTTTTACTGTTAACAGCTCCACTACTTTTTGCAACCCTTTTCACCAATCCAGAACTGTTCTTTATGAAGTTAAAGCACACTTCTCCACTTTATCACCAGATATCAGTTACAGAAAAACTGAAATCTGTTTCAACTCAGTTGTGTCAACTAGCAAGACTGCAACCCTTTCAAAATTGTTTTGCACGTTGCTCCTTTCCTTCCCCACGCCGGAGTCACAGTACCACAAATTTGTTTGGTACATTTCCATCACTGGGTAAATCCCTTATCCAGGATTGTTCAGAGACAAGTTCCCCAAACCTCTCTTTGATGTAATAAGTCTTGTAACAATTTGTGAAAGTCAGCTTTAGGGTTCTGAGTGATTTGAAAAGCGTTCCCCTTCTTAATTGGAGACATGCGACCACTGCGGCAACGTTAAACAATGTGACAATGGGAAATGAAAAGCGTTTTGTTATACGCGAGCACTCTGACTTGTATGAGAAGTGGGTGTGATACATTTCCATTGTTCGTAGGATTGCAAACAGTTTCTACTCGCTTCCAATCCTGCACAAGTTTATATAGAGCTGGTAAGTTACCGGCAAGGTAATCAGAGTGAACCTGAACACGGAGCATTACTCACCGGCTCCAGGAACACTACGGTTGTGGGCTGCTTCCACTTCCTGACTTCTTTTCCTTCTGCTACCACTTTAGGCACACTTGGGACCCTCACCCTTCTGCAGAATGGGTGTCTCCACTCCGGCCTTGTCAACGAGAGTCTCCTTCACTCCTCTGTCCCTTGGATTGCTTCTTTACACAGACCTCGGTTTGCAGTATGATCGCGGCTCTGCAATTACAGCCACTAGGCGCACCTGGGAAGACCTTCAATCGCGGCACGTCTCTCTCAGTGCAGCCACAGCAAGGCAGGGTTTGTGAACACAGGATCCTCTCGGAACTTGCAGGTGAAATCTGCTTTCCTCTTGTGCCAGTGCCCCTTAAATGGTCACACTTCCTCGTGAACTGCCAGCCTCATGCTCTTTGCCTTCTGCTACTACTGCCAACCTTCCAGCTCCTGCTCCAGTTCATCTATCTTCCCCCTCCTGTTGCCGGTGTAGGTCATTATTGTTAATTGCCTGACCCTGGCAAAGGCTGTTAGGCCTACTTACCTGTCCTTTACTTCTACATGCCGCTTCATCCCTCTTCTTCTTCTCGGTCCATATCGGACTCTGGGACATGTAGTTCACTTTCTTAAAGTGAGATTATTCTTTTTCTTGTGTATTTTTAAGGGTAGATTGGATTCCCTTATTCATTCTAACAGAGGGGCTGTAGATTTTAATGTTATTAGAGGAAGATATGGTATAGAAGACAACACTTCCGCCACTCCGTGTAGTGTACTTTTGATATTGAGGAGGACATTTGATTTTAGGGATACAAAAAATGGTGTTACAATCTTAGGGTTTACCGCCTTAGTTTTACCAGGAGGCTTAGATATATCAAAATGACAATAAGCCATAACCTCTTCTGGCATAGGGCCAAGAATATGCTTTTCAGAGGAGAAATATTGCATCTCATCTGACGGAATCTCCTTACCACTCTGGGCCCAGTGTCCACCCAGGTGATCCTCCTGCATTACACCACCCCAGGGTTGAGATCGGGAAGGGTCTGCCCTCCACTGGCCATATTGGAGGAGACTTTAGGCAGGGTTTTAGTGAGGGGTCAGCAGAATTCTTCACATGTAGCATGCCCCCTCTATTTGTCCTCGTTCTGATTCCGTACCTGTGACAGCACGTCCCTCCTCCAGATCCACATTTACTCCCTTTATAACCGATTTATCTAACCTAATGAGGATCTGGCCATGCCTCCATCTCCCTTACTCAACCTCCATCACTTGCCTGTTCCCTTCTTCCTGTTCTTCACTCCTGCTCCTGTCGTAACCGTGTTACTTCATTCCCTGCTAACCTTACTGCTTCCGTTTCCCCTGCTCTAACTGCCATCCGTAATCTATCTTCTGTTCTGGTGGGCGGCACCTCCTCCCTTCTGAGCTCTTAATTGCTCCTTCCTCATACGGTTCTCCCTCACTCTTGTTTCTCCAGCTCCAATTCCGGTGCAGGTCTAACCGTCAAATAGACTTTTCTCATTCCACCTTCCCTTTGAGACCCATCAATAACTTTCACTAAAGAAGGTGTTATCCTTCTGCTCTCTTCATGATCCCATCTTTTGAAAATTGGAGCTGACAGAGGTGTCACCCCCGGAGATGCTAGCGGAAAGTATGGAGGTTCAAACTCTGGGTTGGAATATCCTTCTGCGGGAAACAAAGCATAGCACCCATGTGGAGGTGGAGCGGAGAAAAATCCTACACCCTCCTTTCTCATCCCCTCCTCAACGGTCATCATTTTATGGGCCTTCTCATACAACTTCCATAACTCCAAGATGTTAAATCTATTCTCCAATTTCAAACCTTTATACTTACTTACTAGGAAAGTATACAAGTTCTCCAACATACCCCTATCGTAAGACCCTCTGTTAGGCAAAGAATTAAGCATTTTGCCTTTCGCTTCCCTCAACCATTCTCAATGGTATTTTAAAATCTTTACCTTTATATCCGGGGAGCACCTGACATAAATGATACTATGGAGTCTCCATACTCAAAACCAATCTAATGCCAACACATTTTCAAAAATCACAATATAGACCACAAGAACCAAACCCGCAAAACAAGAAATCACTACTTGCCTCAGTATTCATACACTCCTCAGGCATACACAAAAGACAGGATATTTTCAAAACACACACCGGCCAAAATCCTCTTTACTTCTCTGAGATTTCTCCTTCACTCGAGCTTAAAAGGAGCGCAATGTTTTCATCTATAACACCACTGTATCTTTCTCTTTTTTACTAGTACAACGCTCTTGGCTACAGTGCTGTCTTTTCCCGACTACATGAAGATACCCTTCACTACTCGACTAACCAAGAAAAAGCGAGGTGCAGACTCCATCTGCACAATCAATATAAAGTAAAGGGTTACCATAGGTATACTCTACAAAGGTATCTACAGGTGGATTTACCGTAAGATGCTACTTCACCCTAAGGTGAGGGCTCCTGCCAACCAGACAAGCAAACAGAAGGCTATCAAGGCTATGCTTACAACGAATGTGCAGGTGCAGGAGACCACACCTCTAAAATAACAAACTTGGTAAAAAGAATTTGCCACATAGAACAATCCATCCACTCCCCCAAAAACACCTCTTCTTTGTCATGCATGAAAGACTGGAGACCCCCAATGTCTCGGAGAGCCTGGGGCACACTCAGGGAAGCCAAATATAGGAGTGGGCCTTTTGATCACCGTAACCCAAAGTAGGCCCACCACTTAAAGAGTGAGTGCACATTTCTCCGTAAAGCAAGTTTACTATACAAATGCCTGGGAGGGGCTAGATGACATCAAAGAGTCAAACTAACAGAGTCTCCCAGAGTCTCCCTGAACCACACAAATAACATGCATTTTATACAATTTACAAAGGTTAAAACACTCCCACAGGTTTTGTTACAAAGTCGACCCACCAAACATGATTGGTTAAACATATACAATGTGACAATATTCTCTTCAGTTCCTACACTTCTCATTGGATACATTCATTTAAGCACCATCCTCTTTGAACTTACAATTGCATGTTCCATATTTACACTACACCCCTCATTGGAGTCCTTCCATATTTGGTCACAGCCCCATCCCCTAGTTACGCAGTTTATACAACTTACAAACAGTTTCAATTACTGAGCCATCTGGTTTGAAACCTTTACCCCTACTTGTGACGCACATGGCCATTCTATGGAAATTCCATTGATGTGAAGAGGAGGGGAACAAACAAACTTCCTTTTGATCTACTGTTGCTGGTTTTATCACCTAAACTTGTTGGTGTCCACATTTCATTCTAAATTATGCGACATACTATTCCAGCCCACATGGGTCCCAACTGTAAGGAAGGCATGGTATCAACAGTAAGACAGATAAAATTTACCACAGTTCAAGGGTGTTTATTGAATTTCAACAAGGGTGTGATAAACACCTATCTAATCCTAAATCTACAGATGGGAGCAAGCTACGATCATCAAATAATAATAATGCAGTCCTAGTGGAGTCTTATCTAAATAAAAGGGCCTATACAAAATAAAACTATTTCCAATCCTTACCTCTAAATACAAATAGTGTGGGGTAGTGTTTATGAAAAAGAAAGAAGTGTTCACAAAATGATAAGTCGGGATGTTCAGGCCGTTGGCCTCCCTTGCCCACATTTTCAGCACGGGACAAGGCGGTTCACTCAAGCATGGTACACTCTCTGGCTTCTTCGGCATGAGGATACAGTTCGAGTACCAGCATTGGGGCCTTCTGTGCCCAAGTCTCTTTTACTTATCAAAGTCTCTTGATTCAGAGGGCCTGATGTACCAAAACAAATGAAAAGTTCCTTTCCTCTTACAAGTACTCAATTCAGGTGTTTCACTCTTCACCCTCGATGCCCCTCAGCCGGGCTCAGATCCCTTTTATACAACAATCCTTACCTAGGATCCCCCTCTTCAGGGCTCAGATCCCCTTTCCAATGTTCAGAGAATATTCTTTCTCGGGTGACTCGCGGTTCACCCCGGATCCCCCTCAGCCCAGCTCAGATCCTTCCTCTTACACAATTAGTCTCCCTCAGCCTGGTTCGGACTAATTTCAGTTCGTATGAACTATCAAAGACTTTCAAATTTGCACTCGGTTTAGCTTGACCCGTTGCAGCACCACTTCGATTTCACAATTCCCTTTTACATTTGCCACCTCTCAGTTGGATACCTAACAGAGACCTTCGAATGAGCACCCACGTGACGCTGGACCACTCTGTATACGGTAACTATCTTGGCTTCAAAAGTTCAGTCGCTCTTTTGGTGTTCAATTATTTTCACGTCGCTCGTCACATGCGCTTCACACACTGTTCTCTTCAGATTTCTCCATACAATGTTGCCGCTTGCAACCTTGTTTCTAACACAGACCGGTCTGCTATCAGTCTCTCCGTCTCAACTGCAGTACTGCCTTTACTGGCATTGCTTTGTTGTAGGAGCCAAGGACAGTACCACAGCGGCAAACAATCCTCCCTGCCTTGGCTATCGACATGGGAGAGCCCCGGGTACACAATGCAGGTTTCTTCAGCTTTAATCCCAGGTCTTATGTTTCTTATTCTCGAAGGCTCGTGAAAGTAACGGTTTTGGTCTGAAAAGGTCAATGGTACTTCCCTCCTCGCAACCCTTTCTGGTCTTGCCGTCTTTCTCCTCATATTAAACTGACATTTTGGAACTGCTGCTGCCTCGTGTGCTTTGACTTGCTCAGGGTTTACTTCCGTGCTCCGCTTTTTATCCGTGTGGGGAAGTGTGATGGAAGTCAGGTGTGTGTAATGATCAGTAATTGCCTGACTCTGCCTGACCATTGTGTTGGGACATGTCAGGTATACGGCTAGGGTGTTAGTCTGTTTTCTCTCACAGTGAGCTGTCCGTGAGAAAGTGTTTGTGTCGGGAAAGGGGGGGGGGGGTCTGAGTTCTTAAGTATCCTACCTGGTAGGATGGGGAAAAGGTGTTGCAGGGAAGGGGATACTGCATCTCACCATCCAGTGTCCCACTCCCCGAAAACCCCCACCCATCCAGGTGATCCTCCCGCACTGGTCCACTCCCAGGAACTGTATCCAAATTTGATGGCCGTGTCCTGGCCACCTGCATGACCGATCCCCGGGGACTAGTGGATAAGACACCTTCAGGTTTCTCACATACCCTTCCCCTATGTGATGTAGCTGCATCTGTTTCACAAGGGAACCTAGAGAGGAAATCCACGTTCCCTTGGTCTTTGCCCTTTCGGTGCTCCACAGTGAAACAGTAGGGTTGCAGGTCTAAGAACCATCGCATGACTCGAGGGTTAGAATCTTTTTGTTGGCTATTCCAAACTAGTGGAGAATGATCCGTGATGAGTATAAACTTTCTTCCAAGGAGGTAGTATCTAAGGCGGATAATGGCCCACTTGATGTCAAGGGCCTCTAATTCCAGCACAGACTAATTTATTTCACGTGGGAAAAGTTTACGTCTCATAAATAAAATGGGATGTTCCAATCTGTCGCAAATTTGTGACAAGACTGCTCCGAGCCCAGTAAGGGAGGCATCTGTTGTAATACAAATTCCTTTGAGAATTCTACTACCTTTATGATCGGGTTCTGGCACAGGGTTTGTTATAGGTTGTTGTAACATATATCATCCTCGTCAGTCCAATGAATTTCCTGGGGTTCCGCGTTCTTTGATTTGTCTGTTAGCGTAGCTGTTCTCTCCGAGAAGCTTGGGATAAACCTACAGTAATAACCGATTAACGATAGGAATGCTCTGAGATCTCCTTTAGTTTTAGGTGTAGGGGTATCTGGGACAGCCTTCACTTTCTCACTTTGAGGTTGGGCACTACCATTCCCTACAAAGAAGCGGAGGTTTTTTCAGGGCTTATTGGGCCAGTCTGCATTTGGATGGATTGGCAGTTAGGCCAGGTTCTCTGAGGGTTCTCATAATAGTAAAGAGATGGAAAAGATGGGCTTATCAGGTTTTACTATAAATGACGATATCGTCAATATAAGCTCCACAGAAATCAGAGCAGAGCTGTAATATTTTGTCCATAAGTCGTTGGAAAGTGGCTGGAGCCCTGTGTAAGCCAAAAGGGAGGGTTTTGAACTGAAACAGTCCCAGGGGCATCCACAAAGCTGTCTTTTCCTTATCAGGGCCATACACTGGGACCTGCCAGTACCCTTTTGTTAAGTCTAGGGTTGATAGAAAAGTGGCATTTCCGAGTTTATCAATCAGGACGTCGATGCGTGGCATGTGATAGGCATTGAAATCCGAAATGACACTAACTTGGCAGAAATCTATGCACAACCTCCAGGAGTGGCCAGGTTTGGTGACCAATACGATAGGGGAGGACCATGGGCTTGAAGAGAGTTTGATAATATTTGCTCTTAACATTTTATTCACTTCCTCAACCACTATCTGTTTACGGGCTTCCAGGAGCCTATAAGGTTTCAGATGGACCACTTCTCCCTTGGGTGTTCTAATGTATTGATAAGTGCCTTTCACTCTTTCTGGTTTCTCTGAGAATACATTGGGAAATGATATGTAAGGAACTCATGGTGGCAACAGTAAAGACAGACACAAGTGATCACAGTTCAAGGGTGTTTATTAAACTGTATGCAGGTTGGAAAAACGCCTTAACTAAGCCTAAATCTAAGATGGGAGCAAGCGACGACCATCAAATGAAAATTGAGGCAGACTTAGTGGCGTTGTGTCAAATAAAAAGGGCCTATACTAAGAAACCTTATTTCCAAACCTTACGACTAATACAAAAAGGGTATGGGATAGTTTTCAAGAAAAGAAAGAAGTGTTCACAAATAATATGTCAGGATGCAGTAGCTTGGGTCTCCTTTACCCACGTTTTGAGCACAGGGTAAGGTGGGACCTTGGAGCACAGCACACGGTCGAGCTTCCCCAGCACGAGACGACAGTTCAGCTTCAGTTATCTGGTTCTTCGATGGCCAACTTTCCTTTATCAAAAGTCTCTTGCCTTCGAGGGCCTGATGTTTACCACAAACACATACAAAGTTCCTTTCACGTATACTCTGGGTGATGGATTCACCGCTGGGTCCCCATCTTTCGGGCGCTGACACTTCACAAATTGTATCTCAAAATGTAACAGTTCCTTCTCTCAATGGATTCTGGGTGATGGCTTCACCCCTGGATCGCCCTCGTTCGGGCTCGGATCCCTCTCGACTGTCAGCCTCCATCCACCGGGTTCACTATGGCTTTTAACAATCTTCCTCTATCATTTTGCATAATGTCTTTTTAACAGTTCACTGTGAACCTCCCTTTCTCGGGTTAACCACGACTGTTTCCTGAGACATGAGACGTTGCCCCTTTTTTGTCAGCATCCCTCGTCCAGATTTACTCTTGCCAACTTCACCTTTACATTTGCTCTCAATGTTTGCAGGATTCATTTCCCTTGCTTTCTCTACAGTTCTTAGGTCAAAGAGAGAAAGCCTAAAGGCTAAAAAATACAAAGCTGCCATCTTCAATGCCAAATCTGAGTCATACAACCGTCGAATATTAGACTCTAAGTCCCATTCAAGAGAACTCTTTTCCATCTTTAAAGAGCTCACAGTGCCTCCCACGTCCACTGACGAGATTACTAAGGACGAAGCTTGGTGCAACAGTATCCAAGCTGCCATGCTCAACAAAATAGGCCTCCTACAAAACAAAATCCGTGACCATTACAATACCCTGCCGAAACAGAGTCTGCTCTCACAGTCTCAAACCTCTAGCAAAATCACTAACATCCCTAAATCTGCCTTCAATGAAGTCTCAGAACTAGAAGTCCTGGACATCATGAAACATCTGAAGCCATTGAGCTGCAAAGGCGATACATGCCCTCCTAAGTTAATCAAGGACTGCGCTGAACCACTTGCCCCACTCATTACCGCATTCATTAATGCTTCTTTCAAAACTTGCTCCGTCCCAGACAGCCTCAAAGAAGCTTGGGTGCGCCCACTTCTAAAAAAGCCCACTCTCGACCCCACGCTGCCCAACAACTACAGACCTATAACGACAGTCCCTTTCCTTCTCAAAATTCTAGATAAAGTGGCACACAGCCAAATTCAACTATACCTTGAATCAAACTCCATCCTTGGTAGTAGACAGTCAGGCTTCCGCAAAGGCCAGGGAACAGAGACTGCTCTACTGGACCTTAAAAACCAAATAACTAAGATACTGGACACAGGCAAACCTGCCCTTCTCCTTCTCCTTGACCTCCCAGCGGCGTTCGACCTAGTGGACCACAAGACCCTCACCTCACACCTCTCCCACTCTGCACATTTCTCAGACCAAGCCACCTCATGGATAACATCCTTTTTAGAAGGGAGGGCCATGAAAGTATTTTCAAACACATCCAACGCAACACCATCCATAATTCACTGCGGTGTTCCACAAGGCTCTTGTACAGCACCTACGCTGTACAACCTCTTTACAAAGCCTCTCTTCGATAAACTGGATGCACTTGGGATCGCCTACACCAACTACGCAGACGACACCCAAGTGCTCCTCCCCCTAACTGGCTCATACCACACAGACGCCCTGGCCCTAAAACACATATACGCAACTATTCAAGCCTGGATGGCCACTAACGGCCTATGTCTTAACGGGGATAAGACTGAAATCCTGGTCCTCGGCCAAAAGTCTACACTCGCCAGGCTAGATAGCCTCTATGTCAATTTTAACATCGACAACTGCACTATCCCAGTCCTATCTTCCGTAAAAACGCTAGGGGTTTACATTGATGCAACCCTGTCTATGGACAAACAAGTCAATGCCATTGTCTCTGCATCAGCGCTAAGCACCAAATTCATAAACGCCATCAAACCATTCCTCACCAAAGAAAACTGCCAATCAATAGCAAGAGCTACCATAGGCGCGAAACTTGACTACTGTAACGCTCTCCTAGCCGGCACCTCTGAAAAAAACCTAAACAAACTGCAAGTCACACAAAATAACGCTCCGAGAGCAGCCTTAAGCATCTCCAAAAGGGACCACATATCACATGCAAGATAATCCGCTCACTGGCTCCCTGTCAAAGAACGTATCACTTTCAAGGTTCTGACCACTACCCACAAATGCATCCATCACACTGCACCACCTTATCTCTCAGACACTATTCACAGACCGGCCTCATCCAGACCTACAAGACTTTGCTACACCAACCAACTCACGGTACCACACATCAACAAGATTACAGCGGGAGGTCGGGGCTTCCCCTACAAAGCACCTAGACTCTGGAACAATCTCCTCACGCTCCAACGAGAAGAATGCTCCCTTACAGCTTTTAGAAAAAAACTCAAAACCTCTCTCTTCAACTAACTTCCACTACCCACAGCCAAACATACACACGTTGCTATTGTTTTTCTATTGTAGAAACCTGCATGCGTGTATGCCTCTAGGATGTAACTAAGTATCGCTTTCTTATTGTAACCAGCGCCACGATGCTTCAGGGCTGTTTCTGTGCGCTTAACAAATACGAATAAATAAATAAATAATAAAAGGCTTTCAACTGTACAGGAATTTTGCTTGACCTCTCGTATGACCACTTTGACCTAACTTGACGGCTCTCCTATGGCCTTCTGGTAGCTGTAGTTTCACTCAGACTGGGATCGACCAGAGTCTCTCGAGGTAGCACCCATGTGCTGCCAGTTCCCTCTGCCGCTGGTCTCCCCTTTTACAGTTCTTTGAACTTGGTTCAAACTGCCATTTTGTGACTTTCGTTCTCCACAGCCTGGCTTTTATTGGTTCTCCCCTCAACTCACCAGCTGTGAAGTACCGCTTGGCTTTCCTCAGTCTAGGTCGGTACCATGGTAGCAGGAGTTTCCCTCGATCCCGCTTATCAGCATTGACACACTCTGTGTACCGTTGACATCTCTTGCAGCACACTTTGGCTATTGTCCTTGGTCTTACGATTCCCTGTGCAGAGGTTTCACTGGTCTGTGTCGAAAAGGGCAAGGTAGTGTCGGAGGGCTTGCCAGGGGCTCCATTGCCAGCGCGAACAATAAGGCTGATTGGGGACATCCCTGCCTGGTCCCTCTCTGTAGTTCTATGCTCGCGGACTTTACCTTCCGCAGGACAATATTGGACAGAGGGTGATTGTAGAGAAGGGAGACCAACTTCAGGAAAAAGTCGCCCAGGCCCATCCTCCTCAGGACCGCGAAAAGGAATGGCCATTCAACAGAGTTGAAGGCCTTTTCTGCGTCAAGGAGGACCGCCACCACTGGAGATTACGGGTCGATGGCCTTAATTATGCCGAACAGGCGTCTGATACCGAATGTCGTATTGCAACCTGGGATGAAGCCCACCTGGTCGGCGACCACAATACCCGGCATCAGGGGGAGTAGTCTGGCGGAGAGGATCTTTGCCAGGATCTTGTTATCCAAGTTGATCAGCGAAATTGGCCTGTACGAGGCGCATACATCAGGGGGTTTTCCTGTTTTATGCAGGAGAATTACGTTTGCCTCACGAAGCGTTGGGGAAAGGCAGCCTCTTCCTAATGCTTGCTCAAATAATTGCAATATGATTTGAGCCAGGAGTGAGGCGAACGACTTATAAAATTCTCCTGTTAACCTGTCGGGGCCCGGAGTTTTGGAGCTTGGGAGTGCTTTTATCGCTCCTAGGATCTCTTCTAATGTCAGTGGGCTATTCAAGGGTTCTCTCAACGCATCATTTACCCAAAAGAGTTCTATCTGATCTAAGTACTGTTGGAGGGTTTCCGGGCTGCTTCTGTGTTTTGAACTGTAGAGTTCTTGGTAGAAGGCGCAGAAGGCCTCCTCTATCTTTTCTTCTGTATATACTAGGTTGCCTTGAGGTTCTCCGATACATTCGACCTGTGTTTTCTTTTTTTAATCAGCAGCCAGTAGCTGCGCGAGCAGGGCCCCTGGTTTTTGACCCTCTCCATATTGGTGAACATGGTAGCCCTGAGAAAGGAATCTAGCTTCGCGCTCAGTGGCGGACCTAAATTTATCCAGTTCTGCTTTGAGGGAGGCAAGGGTGTGGGCATTTTTATGGGCATTGTGTGCCAGTTAGAGTGTTTTCAGACGTGCCTCGCTGGCCGCTAGTTCACCTCTAATTACTTTTAGTATTCCGTTCTCTTTAGCCATGCATATCCCCCTGACATAGCTCTTCAGAGTCTCCCACAGGATCCCAGCTGAATTTACAGATTCTTGGTTGATAGTTAAAAAGGATGTGATCTCGGAGCAGAACTCCTGTGCAAACACTTGGTCCTGCAGCGCTCCCGGTTTGAATCTCCAGTGGGGTCTGCCTTTCCTATCATCTGCGGGAATGCATTTGAGTGTAACCGGGGAGTGATCGGAGAGAGTCCTTGGGAGTATATGATAGGCGCCCCATTGTAAACCTCTGTGTTTGGAAACCAACAGATAATCAAGTTGTGAGCTAGCGTTGTGAACCCAGGAGTGAAAAGTGTATTCTCGGACATCGGGGTTCCTAATCCTCCACACATCTTCAAGGTCGTATGCCTTGAAAATCTTGTGTATCTGGAGACTCGCCTTGGAGGGAGCAATGGTGAGCATGTGTGATTTATCCTTTATGGGATGTAGTGTAGTGTTTAGATCTCCATCCCATATAATTGTGGCCGGGTCCGTCACCTCTAGGTGAGTCATTACCCAGTCAAAGTTGTTCGTCCCGTCAGTGTTTGGACCATAGGAATTCACAAGAACAATCTCTGCCCCATTAAGAATCCCTCGCACCAGGAGTGATCTGCCTACATTGTCGTTGACCGATGATATAAGCCTAAACTTCGATTTTTTACTAATAAGTATGGCCATCCCTCTTGCGTATGATGAATATGTGGAAAAGTATCTACGACATCCCCAATCGGGTGCCCAACGATTCTCAGAGGTTGGAAAGAGGTGTGTCTCTTGTATGAGGGCTACATCGATATTGTGCCTCCTGAGATATTGGGATACCTTCCGAGTTTTAGTGGGCTTGTTGCCGCCCCTGATGTTCCAGGTCGCTAGTTTGAATGGAACGGAAAGTGAGTGATCTTGTGACGGATGTGAGTGTCACTCCTGATGGGCGCTGCTGCTATGCTACTGCTCATGAGTCGCCCATTCGTGATAGGCCATGGGGTTGGATGGTGGTGGGCGAGCCCACAAGTGGTGCGTTTTCCTAGGTGTTTCTCTGAACATAACCATAACAACTCTTCGAGTGAAGGCCGTGGCCTCGCTCTTTCCCCTCTTCCACCCCCCCCAACCGCCTGTCATAAGACCCACCCTCTCAAACAGGTAACAAACAAATAGTGCTGAGCTCGGGGCACTAGTGCCCTTCCAAGTTTAGTAGCCCCCTCTGCTAAACTAATTCCGTTATGTCTGGGTGCAAGCTAGTGACTCGTGGCTGACAACAATGTGGTGTTACTCGCTGTGTTGTCAAGGAGGGTCTCTCCTGGCTCGGTCCCTACTCGGAGGTCTCGGGTTGTTGCTCAGGGGTTGGTAGCTGATGTCATCCAGGAAGGAGTTTACTTTTTCTGGCGAAGTGAAAAATTGGGCTTTTCCAGCATGCAGGACCCTCTATTTAGCAGGGAACAACATTGAATATTGAATTTGGCTGTCGCGTAGGTAACGTTTTACTCCGGTAAAGGCTCTCCCTGACGCCTGCACTGCTGGTGAAAAGTCTGGGTAAATTTGAACTTTGTCGCCGTCTAACTGTAGATCACCTTTGTCCCTTGCACGTCTCAGTATCGTGTTGCGGTCCTTAAGGTTAAGCAACCTGGCAATGATGGGGCGTGGGGGTGACCTTGGGATAGGACGGTTGGCTGGTACCCTATGTGCCCTTTCCACAACAAATAACTGGGAAAATGAAGAGGTACCAAAAAGGTCTTTACACATATTTTCAACAAAATCCTCCATTTTCATTGGGATTTGCATCTCTCTCACCCCACCATTCTGATATTGTTACGGCTGGCTCGCCCCACTAAGTCTTTGTTCTTGGCGGCTACCATTTTCATTTGGCTTTCTGGCGCTGACACGCTGGTCGTCAGTGTTGTGTTATGGTCGTCGAGGTAAGAGACTCTCTTTTCCACTGAGTCTAGTCTATCGCCATGTTTGTCGAGACGGTGTTGTAGCTGGTTGGAGTCAAGGTTGCCTCTACCGGCCTTAAGTTCCAGGAGAATCTCCCGAATGTCGGAGGCTGGGGCAAGAGGAGATTCTTCATCGTGATCCATGGTTGTGATCTGTGCCTCCTATTGACTGTGCTGTTTGTTTTTTTTTTACTATGGCACCAGGCTAAAAGTTCAGCTTCCTTTGGGATTTGTCAGATTTGCCCATGCTAGGTTGGCAGTGGGTGCGGAGCCTTTGGGTAGCCGTCGAAGAGTCGGAGTTCACCCCGCGAATGCAGGTTGCTGTGCCAACTATATGTGGCACTCGGAGTGTCACTGTTGGAGTTGATTGACATTGGTGGAAGGCTGGAGCTAGGTGTGGTTGCCACCTGGGGGCGTCCACGGAGCCTGAGTGTGAGTTCTGAGAGCCAGTAATAGGTCGGATTCTAGGACGTACCGGGCCAGCCAGTGGGATCCCAGTCGATGTTAAAGGTAACACTGATAATATTGAGGGTGTCACTCACTGCGTTTCCTGGGATTGAGTGGCAGGGCACACAACACTCCTGCAGTTCGATGGTCGGTATATCTGGAGCATTTAGTTGTGGTCCTTAATTCATAGTTGGTGAGCGCCGTTGAGTATGTTGTCCATCGAATGGTCGACAATCGCCAAAATGTTAGATTATTGGGGATGGCTGTGGGGTGGAGCTGGCTCTCCTTTTCAGTGGTATCAGCAAGGTGTTGCTGCGCAGCCTGGTAGACAAATCTTGTCCCAGTGAGTGCACCACGCTAGTTATTCGCCTCAGTTTGTGCAGATAGGATTATTGTCTCGAGCTGGGATTTCCTGGATGAGTCCGCTCCCGTAGGGGGTGATACCGCTGCTTGGTACCACAGCGAGTTTGTGCAGGCTTGTAGTGTTTCTAAACTGATGCTCCAGGCGTGCAGTGCGGTTCGACTGAGGCAGGGCCCCCTCAGTGTGTGTGGCAGTAACAACGTCTGAGGGCTGGGCCCGGATGTGGGCACCGGCTCGGGGCCTTATTGACGTGGCCGCCGCCGTCTGTGATGGATCCTGGGAGTAGTGAATCTCTTGTCGGGCTCAGCCAGGCGAGAGTGCAGTGCCCAGCGCCAGGAGGCAGATCGGAGGGGCCCTTATGCCACGAATTTCCGAAGTGAGCATGCTGTGAGCTTTCGTGAGCCAAGAGAGTGAGTCGCCGTTGATAGGAGGAATGGGGGAGGAATCAGGTGCGTTGCTCCACTTGTCTTCTGCCCCACCGAGCCTGTCCTGCACATACTTCACAGGGCAGGTTGGTCTATCTGCTGGCGCTGGGATATCCCCCGTCGTATCGAAGTTTGAGCTGGACTACACCGATTACGAACAGGGATTGCACACTTTGGCTTATTGTTGTAGTCTTGCCAGGCGAAATATACAAAGCAATCACCTTTGAGGAGTACGTCTGGCTATGTGTTTCATGAGCCCGCAGCACCTTTTGAAGTGAGGATGAGCCGCAGCGCCCCACGGGTGTATTAGTGAGCCTTCCCCGGCCAGGGGCACCGCTGTGTGGAGTGCCTTGCGTGGGTTAATGACTCAGCCCACAAGCCCGAACACTCGCGGGCCAGGGTGCGTAGTGGGATATGAGTGTGCCAGCCGTACCTGGAACATGGAGGATTCTCCGTGGCTTGTAGGCTGCGGCATGTAGTACTGCTCTCAGCTCCCCACGTTGCAGTTGAAGCTGATCGGTTGCACCGGCGCTCCCTCAGCGTGTTGCTCTGCGGATTGGGCCTCCGTCTTGACTGCCCCTAACGTGGAGCAAGGATTCTTGTGCGCCCGCCAAGACAGTAGGTCGGAGTTACAGGGCCGGCTGAGAGACCGGTCTTCTGGGTGTTCCGTCTACTCTGAAGTATGTCGCTGAGAGGGTGAAGCCCTGTGAGTCAGTCTGGAGGTAGGGGTCAGAAGCCGGGAGTTCTTGTCCGACGTGGTGGAAACTCAAAGGTGAACCGTTAGGGACGCGGCCGCTCTTCCGCCCAGGACCTCCTCCTCAATGTTTCCATTCCTGCAGATCCTCCATACGTCAGGGAGTGCTCCTCCGAACACAATGGGGTTCAATCTTTTAGATTCTGGCAAGCAGAAATTTGCACTTTGGGCATTATATTTTGCAGCATATGCGGGGGCTCTGCAGAGAGCTCACTGGGGAGCTGCTATCTTGGTTGGGCTCTCTAGCGCCCTCCCCCCTTTCTCCTCCTCTTGAACTTCCGGGCATGGATAGCTGTCTCATTGTGTGGTTTGCCTTGCTTGTACTGTGCTCTCTTGCTCCACCTTTTTATCTCGGTGGGGAAGGGAAAGGGTTGTCGGGTGTGTGTGTGATTCTGGTCAAGTGCCTGACTTTGCCTTGTATTGGGACATGTCAGGTGAAACACTTTGAGTTGGTGTCATCTTTCGTGGGACAAAAAGGTGTTTGGGTCGGAAAAGGGGTGTTAGAGTGTCAGATTGTTCTACGGAGTAGGATGGGGAAACAGTGTTATATGGAATTACAACCCTCGTATTGGAGGGGTTTATGGTAAACTCGGAAGGGTGGGTTTTGGAGGGGTTTTGAAATGAGTAGAAGTATTTTTGATGCAAACGGGAATAGCTAGGATCATGAAATAAACAAGAGGGATTGTGGGAACGGTAGTGTTTTGCCTTAGCAGGTTGGGAGTGCAGGAAATAATAATCAGAGGGATGGGAAGGAAAATGACTGTGAGTATTCGGGTAGGATGTAGGGAAACAGGGATTCTGGGATGAATAATCTTCGGGTGGAAGCGGGTTGGAGATCTTAAGGGATTGGCTCTGGATGGAGGGGTCATTTGATCTAGGTAGAAGAGATTTAATGGTAGGAGGCGAGGTATAGGTGCTGTATCCTACAAAAGCCTCATGGATTTCATCCTCCTCGCCTTTTCCCTCGGTACACTACCGCGTCTCCATTGGGTTATTCCCCCGAGTACAACCTCGGGTTTCACCATCCCAGTGAGCCTTTCTCTATTTCTTCTGATACCAAACAGCATAGTATTGTGGCATGGGTGGTAGCCAGGTTTTCCTTCCACTATTTTAAGAGATTTATGTGATATAGATGGATCTTTTGTTTCCTGTTAGGTTGTGCTACCTTATAGGTACAGGTTCCTGTTCGTTCCAGTATTTCATATGGTCCATATGGCCCATGCCACTTAGAGACACGTTTGTTTTCCGAGGGAGGGAAGAGGACCAATACTTTTTGTCCTATGGAAAACTATCTTAAGTTTACCTTTTTGTCATAGGTGGATTTTTGTTGGATTTGGGCCTTCTCCATATGAGTATAGACTAGATCTCGAACAAGTCTCATATGCTCTCGCAATGTGGTAGCGGTTTGCGAAAGGGGAATGGGTGCCTCTTCTCTTTCTTCCCAGGTCTCCCAGAGCATGTCCAGGACATCTCTAGGCTCCCTACCATAAAGTAGTTCAAAATGAGAGAATCCAGTGGATGCCTGAGGAGTTTTCATTACTGCAAATAGTGCCCATGGTATCATACGGTCTCAGTCCTTCCCGTCCTTCTCTACCACCTTTCTTAGGATCATTTTGAGGGTTTTGTTGAATCTTTCTACCAATCCGTCTGTTTGGGAATGGTAAACTGAAGTCCGTAAAGTGGTAATGTGGAGCAGTTCCTCGACTTCACCCATGAGCTTGCTCATAAAATTGGATTCTTAATCTGTCAGGATTTCCTTAGGAAAGCCAACCCTGATAAAATATGGGAGGAGGTGCTTTAGAATCTGCTGGGTGGTGGTGTTCCACATAGGGAATGCCTTGGGGTATCTGGTCGCGTAGTCGACAATCCCGACGACATATTTGTTACCCAGTCTAAACGTTTCTAAAGGTCCAATGATGTCCATCCCAATTCATGAGAAAGGGACTTCTATTATGGGTAAAGGATTCAGAGGGGCAGGCAATGGAATGCGAGTCCTGGTTTTGTGAAATATTTCACATGTCTGAATAAAGGTTTTTATATCAGCATGGATACCTGGCCAGTAAAACTTCCCACTGATGTGTGCCTGGGTCTTGGATTGTCCTAACTGTCCACGTGTCAGATGGGAATGCGCAATTTCTAGTACGATCTTCTGGTGAATTTTGGGGATTACTAACTGAGTTTTACGTAGGCCTTCTGTGGATGTTTCTTTTCTATATAGAAATCCTTGCTTTAAGAAGAAAAAAATACTTCCCTTCTCTACTCCCTCTCCTTAAGAATTTGCTGGTAAAAAAGCTTCAGCGAAGGCTGGGTCATTTCACTGGGCGAAGGCCAGGTCGGGAAAGATGGTAAGCTCTTCCTCCCTTTTCTCTTCAGTGGTAGATGGTTCATCACCTTCCCCAAAAGCCTATGGTACCACTCACCATTTCTTCTGGTTTACTCTCTTTAAAATGAGGAAATAGAGCCCTTTCAAGAATTTCTTGTGAAATGTTGTCCTCCGGATTGATGATGCCTACTAGAACCTCTACACCGAACTTCCAGGCCAGGCCATATTTTTGGGCCAATCTTATATAACACCCAAGAGGGGGTATGCTGAGTTTACTGCTGGTGAAGGGATGCATACTCCTTCCCCCTGCTCGTTATATAGTGATACAGAGATGTACAGGCACTCTGCACTTTAAGCCTTCTGCGTTGTATTGATATTGTGCTGTATTGGTAGCATACTTTGCAATATACATTGTATATACATTGTAACGACGCATGTTTTGAAGCATTTACTCTCTTTCCACTTGTTAGTCACAGTCATCCATGCCTCTGTTTTCTTCTCTAGCAATGACTCTGCTGCTCTCTGCTCACCTCTGTAACCTGGAGCATTATCCACCGCATCTCTCCTGACCTCCCCTCTTTAACTCTGTTCCCTGTTGAGCTCTTTGCTGCTGCTCTCTGATCACTCCCTCTTTACCTCTGTCATGATGAGTCCTTAGCTGCTTGTATCTTATCCCACTACTCGAGCACTGTCCTGGTAGGTTTCCCACCACTGCTCTCTGATTTTCCATATTTATATCTGTGCCTTGGTAAGTCCTGTGTAGCCATTCTCTGAGCTTCAGTATTGAGCTCTCAATCACGCCGAGTTCTCGCTTCTTTTGCTGCTGTACTCTGATCCCCACTCTTGATCTCTGCCCTGGGAAACCCTCTCCTGTTGCTATCTCCCTACATGATCTGCTGCTGCTGCTCTCGGATCTCCTCTTTTCAGTCGGTCTCTCCTGACCACTACACACGTGTTTTCTCTCATTTAGGGCCGTGCCATAAGAAGGACTACATCAAGCACTGCTTTCTGGCTTCTTTCAGGTAGGCTAGGAGGCAATGCTACTTGCACTGGCTGGGTGATTCTGCTGCAGCAGTGCTCAGGTGAAAAGAGGAGATGCCACTTTGAACTTTTCATTTGATTTCGTGATAGAAGTTGCTGTGTGCACTTTTGAAAAATCAATTGTTCACTAAAGTGATGAAGCGCCCTGCAAGATTCGAGGGACTTGTAGTGGAGTGACTTAGGCAGCTGAGGACCTCCCGGAGCAAGTGGATGATGGACCCGGGGTGATATGGAGAGGCTGCCCTGGCCACAATCACTTAGCTAACTTCGTTGGTCAACAGACAGTGCCTCACAGCCTAAAACTGCTCCTGCCCATATGGGCCTGGTCGTCAGACCAACACCCTCTCGCGGGACAATGCTTCCTCTCTCAAACACAGATTGTAGGAGATGTATGCCCGACTTCATCAAAAGCTATCATCACAATACAAAAACACTGAAACTGCTTATCAGGTCTCCCACTGCAGACGTTTCTCTGCTCCAACCCCTGGGCAGCTGCGTGACCAGCAGAGACTGAAAATCCAAGATGGCGGACCAGCTTTTTAAAGCTGAGGTCCCACCTCCACCTGGATAGGAAGAAGAAGCACAAGCTACATCTGAGCGGGAAAAGCAATTGCAGTATAACCAATCACCCGACCACAGTATTAAGAATAAAGATGTACAGGCCCTATAGTTCAAATCGGCCCAACGGAAGGAGTCAGTGGCAGCTGGTTTGTAGTGGGCGCAGCCCTCTTTTGTTATTGAGGTGGAGATGTAAGATTACATTAAAATTATCAACTTGCATCTTTCGCCTTGTGTGCTTTCTTGCTGAGAATGTCAGTGGGTCAGGTGGGCATTATGATGTTTGGGGGCCTGGGTCCATTCCTCTGCACCCCTGCTATGAACATTATGTTATCTTGAATAAGGAGGCCAACGGGCTTCAAGCGCCTTCAAGCACTTGACCTGTGTATAAGCGCTATATAAATAAACAAATAAATAAATGCAGAAGCCATAAATTACATGATTTAGAGGCTGGGGGTGTAGAAGGTCTGGCCCCACTGCCTCTCCACATTTGCATCTGAAAAAGTCCTGCTTTACGGATGAGCATATGCGGTTTTAATAGATTTTTCTTATGACATGCGAGTAGTCACGCAGCTGTGTATTTTCAAAGGAACACGCGTGTGACCCTTGAACGTCCAGTCTAGGGCTTTCGGGTCCGGCCTCTAGAACAAACGCAAACACACGTGGAGTGACTGTAACCTTCACTTTATTCTTCTAAACTGAGGGCCTCCCGTCACTGATGTCACTTCCCTTTTCCCACTCCACCCAAACGTCGCCTCTAACATAACGAGGCTGACTGCAACATGATACCTCTGTGTGTCCATGCTAACCCATTTCCTCCGAGTCTTAGTGGTTTCATTCTGGTTCTGGTGGGCCTCTCCACTGTCTGATTTTCGGGACTCTTTGGACGCTTCATTATCACCTTAATACGAGTCTTCGGAGTCCTATCCCACTCCTTCCTCTCCTGGGAGTCCTTTCCGGTCTGTTCTCCACGCCCGGGCGCCTTGTGAAATAAGATCTATTTCTAGTGATTGTCCTCCCTTCTTCATCTCCTGCTGTGATGATGATGCAGTTCCTGCGTGTCACTGTCTGACGCCCAGGCATGAATGTGGAATCTTCCTTCCTTTGCTGAGATTGTTTCACAAACACTTGGTCACCTAGGTCTGTGTTCGCTTCCCTGGCTCCTCTTCTGTCGTCGGCCAGTCTCCATCTTTCCTTCTGCATCTTTTTCTCTGATTTGACATTCTCGATCCCCTCCCTTTTCTCTCACGGGTCCTTGGGGGCAGTCTTGTTCTTATTTGTCGTCCAAACATTCGTTCTGCCGGAAACACTCCTGTGGTGCTATGATCCTATGATGAGTGTGGTGATAGTCTCTCAGCAGCCGGTATAATACCTGTTCAAATGGTTTTTCTGTGACATTTGCAACTTGAAGCGCTCTCTTAATGTTCGCCATAAACCTTTCAACTATGCCATTGACCTGCGGCCATAAAGGCATGATTTTCTCATGTTTAAAACCCATGTATTGAGTGAAATGTGCAAAGTCTTGACTCGTGAAAGGTGGCCATTGTCTGATTTGATTATTTTTGGGATGTCATATGCCGTTAGCATGCGGTCCAGAATCGGTATGATGAATGTCACCGCCGTGGACGGTACTATTGTATTTCAGGGAACCCTGAGTATTCATATACTACCAAAATACATATGATCCATCCCTAACTAGTCCAAAGAAATCAACCCACCTCTTCCACACACCGTATGGCAGTGTTGACATCTGCATTCAGTTGGGGTGGGGGCCTGGGCCCACCACACAGCATGTGGCACAGTTCCTTAATGTTTCCTCCACTCTGATATCAAGCTTTGGGAACCATAGTTTGTCTTAATAGTCCTTTTGTGGACACCATCCCTCGATGTCCTTCATGTGCTAACTCAATGACTTGCTGGCATAGTGGCCTGGGTAGTACAATTTTGCACCCTTTTAGGATGATGTGGTACTCCGTGGTCATGAGCTCTTCTTGCGCTAGTGTTAGACTAGCCAGTCAAGTGGCACAGCGAGTAGAGCGCCCGCTTTGACATCCGTGCAGAGCCTGTTAACTCGGCAGGGCCAAACTCAGCCTTTCATCCTTCCGAGGTCGATAAATGAGCACCACACACGGTGGGTAATAATAAGCAGCGCTCAGATACCTGAGGTTTCGTAGCGCTATATAAATGCCTAATTATTATTATTATTATATCTTCTTGTGTGGCCCGGTCTTTGTCTTTTGACATGTGTCCACTATCGAGTGTTCCGTCCTCGCGGATCCGTAGGGGTGATGAGACAGATAGTCTCCTGGACTGTCTTCTTTTCCCACCTGTGGCTAATTGTGAATTTGTAATCCTGTAGGCGTCATTCCCCCCCCCTCCCCCCGGCGATCCTCTGCGACATTCTCGCTTTTGGATTTATATATATGGTGCGGAGTACCTGGTGGTTGATGGCAAACGTGAAGGCCTTATCATACAGAAACAGGTGGAAATGTTCACATGCCCAGACCACTGCCAGGCTCTCCTTCTCTGCTTGAGAGTACACTTGTTCTGTGACCGACACGTTCCTGCTGACATATGATACAGTAAATCTGTTGTGCAGCGTCTTTGGGTCATATTGTGCTAAAATAGCTCCCAGCCCTGCTGGACTGGCAACTATGGTCACTTCCATTTCCCTGGTGGATTTGAAATAAGCTATGTCCTCGACTGATGTGATATTTGCTCAGATTGCTTCGAATGCTGTTTGACATTCTGGCATCCACCTGAATTCTTTCCTGTCCTTAGTGAGTTCTCATGGGGCACAAGTATAATTTTTTTATAATTGGTTATTTATAATGCGCGTAATACCCAGTTTTTAAGCACAGACGCGGGGATCGAACCTGTGTTGCTCCGTGTCGTCTTGCTTCCAAGGCAAGCACGTTGCCCCTGAGCTATCCTCCTGAGACAATACCCAGAGGTTTCTAAACTAACGTAAGCAATAACCTGCCTGGAATGACTGAAGATCTGAGATGTTATTGGGCCTTGAAGTCTTGTTCAAAGCAGCCACTTTATCAGGGCCCGGTCTCATACCTTGTTCAGAGAATATGTGTCCGAAGAATTTGAGAGTTTGTTTTTGAATTTCACATTTGTTCCGGTTAAGGATAAACCAAGCTGCTTCCGCCGCTAAACAGACACTATGAAGGTTGTCATCATGTTCTCTCATGGTATTGCCGAATACCAATATGTCTTTGCTATAATTTAGACCATTTGGTATGTGCTTGATCACTTGATGAATCTCTTCTTGAAATGTTTCCGCAGCTGATGATATTCCAAAACGGAGACGTTTATATCGGTAGAACTCCATGTGGGTTACAAATGTAGTGATGTAACGGGATTCCGGAGCAAGTTCCAGCTGATGATAACCTTTGTTATGGTCCAGTTTTGAGAATATGGTCACATCATTTAGCAGGTGGATCATGTATATGATTATGGATGCCTGGTGACTTTCACGCTGTATGGCTTAATTCAGTCTTCTCATATCCACACATAGTCGTATGGATCCCTCTGTCAATTTCTTCTGGACTGGCACTATGGGGATACCCATGGAGTGGGTCCTGACGTCAGCTCCATTATGTCTTAATCTAATAGTCTTAGTATTTCACCTCCACTTATTTCTGAATGTTGATTGGTATTCCTCAATAGTATTGAATGACTGGTCTGTTGGCCTGATCGATATGCAGTTGCACTTTACATTTTCGTAGCTTTCCTAAGCCTTTAAATACAGCTGGAAATGCCTTCTCCACATTCCCATTATATGCAATGTATTTGTGTGCCATCAGGTGGTGTTAGATGTTCACTAATCCCATGTATCCTGCCGTCTTAAAGCTTAAGATGTACTCACTGTTAGTTTTGGTTGTGAGCATGTGCAGTTGTATCAATGCTGAGTATGATACCCTTACTGAGTAGTGGGGGGGGTTTGAGCCATATGGAAATATGTCAACTGTCAATGGTCTTAATTTTGGTGGGTGTTGTAGATTTCGGTATGCCTCTTCACTAAGTACATTCACAGTCTCACCTGTGTCAATTACGAATTCTGTTGGTGTGCCGTTGACGTGCATCACCAGCATGGGGCTGTATTCTTTGGCTACTTCATTTCCCAACACCCAGACGTAACACTGTTTCCTCTCATCGTCTGTGGAAGAAGACGATGATGTACTCCGTGACGGAGATTTTGCTTCCATGTATAGTACATTTCTTCTTGACCTCTGAGTGTCTTTTCTCTCCGGTGAGCGATATTTTCTCCTGTACCTATATTTGCTGCCCTAAATATCTGTGTTTCTTGTGTTCTTGGTGTTATCGGCTTGGTTTGTATTCACTTGTTCAGTATTTTGTAGACTGCAGTCCTCCCCGTGGAGAGAAGGTTGGGGTGGGCTATGATTGGTGCGTTCCGGCATACTGTGTGAAAATGGTCTTCACCACCACATGGGGCATACGTCTGGCCTACTGCTGGGCAAACACCTTCATGAGGGTATTCATTTCCACATCCCACACCTAAAACAGGTCTTGTCTGTTCTTCTGGTATTATCACCTTGTGTGGGCGTCAGTTTGTTAATGTGATCTTGGTCTTTCGGGGGAGTTTGTAGTTTAACTTTGGTCATGTTTATCACCTGTTGTTCTATGGCTGATTCTGTGCACGCCATTGCCAGAATTTTCTCCATAGACCTTCTGAAGTAACTTTTTCCTAAAGCCTGAAGACTTGCACCCTGCTATTACTTGAGACCTTGGTGCCTCTTTGTTGGAGTATCTCTGGAACGCACAGTGTTTTATGCGTATGCAGAGTCTGATTACAAAGTTGCCCAGGGTTTCCCCTTTGCCTTGTGTGGTTGTATGAAATACATGTCTTTCGTAGTCCGCATTGGTGTGGGATGCAAAATATGCTAATCGAAAGACGCCTTTTCCTCATTCACAAGCTCATATAAAATGTTATGTACGGCTATTCCCACAGCCAATGTTAAGATATATGTTTTCCTTTCATCATCCAGAACACCCATTGCTCCTATATAAATGTTGAACTCCTTGACCCACCGTGTCCATTGTGGCCCCAGGTTGCTGGTGTCGGAGAGGTCAAATGCAGTGAGCAGCTGCAGAGATAGGGTTTCACCTTGTGCTATCGGGAACATCCTTGATGAGCGTGCAACACTGTTGCCGGTATATCTGTGTCAAATATGTTGTCTTGTGTCTGCACTGGCGTTTATATTGCTTGGTCCTGTGCATGTGCGTCACACCGTGATCATTTCCCTGTCACCACTTATTTTTGCAGCTGTCAACTTTTGGGTTCTGTGTCTTGCGCACTGATTGTATCTGACTTGCATGTGTGGCTTTGGCTCTGCACCCAGATGCCTCTCATGTGCCTCGTGTAGCTGTCCCTGCTCTGCACAGCCTCTGGACCTCATTATGGGTCTGGCGGTAACCCTGCCGGTGCTACTGGTTGGCTGCCGCCGGGCCCGTAACATTTTACCAGCGCCTGACTTCCCGGTGCCACCGGCTCATTACGCGCCAGTAATATTTTTAATCCCCATTCCCATAGAATCCTACAGAACTCTGAGAGTGGGAGACGGAAGCACTGGCACCGGTGTTAATGGTGCCAGTGTTTCCTTGACAGCTTTGCTTACTGTGACCACTGCGCACGGCGGGGTCAAGACTGTAAGGCAAAGCGGCTCCGGCAGGCAAACCTGTAGTTTGCCGGTCTGGAAATAAGGGTGCCAGTGAGTTTACCGGCACCTTTATTTCAAGACCAGCAAACTTGTCATGAAGCCTTCTGTCTTCTGTCCAGGCCGGTTTGTGCCTTTTGCCAGGGCCACACCATCTCGTGCTGTGCTGTCACTTACTTATACATCCTTGTGTGCCTTTGTACTGTGGTCCTCATTCCCATGCTGGTATGTGCCTTTTGACAAGGCTGTGCCATCTAGGGAGCACCTCGCAGGCTTTCTGGCTCACGATGTGCGCACTTTGTGTCACTCTCAGTCAGCTGCTGTCTTTGGTGCTGGCCGCTCCCATGCTAACGACACCCGTCACAGGTTCCTTCCACTCAATGGTGGATGCGCAACCCCTCCAGTCATGTCTTCCGCAGTCCACTGCGGGTCTATGTCGCATCGGTGGCACCGCCCAGAATGCTATCCCATGGCAGCCAGACCACGCGGGACAAGGCCCTCGCGCCAGTGTGACGTCCCTTGAACGTCCGGTCTAGGGCTCTCGGGCCCAGCCTTTATAACAAATGTGAACACACGTAGAGTGACTGTAACTTTCAATGTATTCTTCTTACTAAGGACCTCCCGTCCCCAACATCACTTTCCTTTTCCCACTCCACCCTCACCCTGCCTCTAAACTTACGAGGCTGACTGCAACATGACATTGCAGCATTTTACAGCGCAGATTTAGGTGATGTTAGTTACTTCTTCTAGTGTGTTTATTAAAACACACAAGGACATTTCGACCTCGCTTTTTAATGTGACTTTGTCAGACATTAACCCTCCAGATCACGGTTAGTCTGCTTAACAATCCGCACGTGCCATGTGTAAATAAGCACGGCTGACATGAAAAGCAATGCAAATCCTTCCAAGCAAACCTCCGAGTTGCCCGTACGTTGCGGCACCGCCGAACAACTAGAAGACTGTTTGCTATGTATATGTGTAAATGGCTTCCTGACACTAGCAGGGCAGGTCCTAGGATTTGCAGGGCCAAGTGCGAAAAGTTAACGGCGGGCCCCTTAATTTTCTTGGGATGACATCACAGGAAGTGAGGGTTACTTGCATACAAACATGGTTCTTCTTAATTTTAATATTGCCCCTGACTGGGAAATTCCAGACATTTTAAATAAACCACCATAAATTGAGAGCACGATGCCGTGCCACTCCCTATCACTGCACGTACCGTGTGATTTTCGGCACCTCGTTGCACATTTTGACTACATTGATTTGACATAGCAATGGGCCTGCATGAAAGCTAGCTTAAGTGACGCAATATTAATTCTGAGCAACAAGTGCCCTGGTGTGCCCAAGTTATTTATTGAGACAGAACTTTAATACATTGTTTTGCTATTACAAAGCTGACAACTCTTTTGTAAAAATCATTTTATTGATTAAACGAAACTAAAAAAAATAATATTTTTTTTATAGTGAACATCGGATATATTTCACGCAACCCAGTAGATGTCACTTAACTTAATGGCCATCATTTTCGACCGTACTCCTTGCAGTGCTTTCTGCTGCCCCCAAGTATTGGACTTTTGGCATTTTCTGACCACGTTCCAAGCTGGCTTTTTGAGACACCATCGGATACCTATGCCTGGCAGTTCGACCTTAATAAATACGTCCAGATCGTTCCCGTCCAGAACGGCCTATTTATGTTACGATACCCCCATGTCCCTAATAGCCTGCATTTCGGATCGCAAACTTCTTTTTGATTGTGAACTACAAGAACTGGCAGTGCTTGTGGCGTGACCTGACCAGTGCTCTACGTTTTTGGACCCCCTCCTGCTCGTGCAGTCCAGACTCTTTATTGAAGTGTCTGGATACGGATTCCGTGGGTGCCAAGGTCAGTCACAGCAAAAGGCAGGAGGAGTTAGACACCCACAACTTGTGGTGACACAGGACAGTGACCCCAGCAGCACGAGGGAGCTGAAAACCTTTCCAGCAAAGTTGAATTCTTTTAATGAGTGTCTTTTTAGGCTGCACTAAATATTTGCACGTCCTTTTGTACAACAGCCAAATCGAGGGAGGTTATTTAGAAAACGCACTCCGTGACCGCATAACAAAAGCGCTATCTATCTTGAAGATGAAAACAAAAGAGAAAATCTACAAAATGAAAGCATATTTAGAAAAAAAATCCATTTATAGAGCACTTGTGTGGAACAGCTACTTGCAAGTTATTTATTGTTAAAATGTCAATGAACGTCCACAGATATTCTCTGAATGAGCCGAATTCAGTGGAAGTTACAATATTTCTTAATAGTTCGTGCCTTTATGCCTTTTAGAAGTGCAATTCGATGGCTTCCATGAGAACTCAGATGGTCTCCCTTCTGTTCAGGTAATAAACAATGATTGGGCAAGAAAGAAAGTCTCAGCCCTGCTGCAAAATATTGCCTCTATTACTTCAGCAGCATCACGAGTCCAGCCAATTCCAAGTGGGGTATGCTGCATCGCGACCCTTTTCTGGCTGTGCGGTTCCATAGCAGGAGAGGTGGGACTTAATATAGTGCACGTGTAGAGCAAGACGACCTTCGCTTCAGGAACCCTTGACACGTTTGGGGTGAGATGCTAGTAGTACATGCAGAGAAAGTAACAACTTTTGGGATTCAAGTACACCAGGATCTTCATGCCCTGCCCTTTACGCTTATAAAGCTATTCAGTACCTCATGCACACATTTCTTGTTTACCTTAGGAAGCTTTTTTCTTTCTAGGAGTAGAAACGCAGTTCTACTGGCTGTAGAGTTTATTCCAACATTCACCACCAAATTCGGGGGTCAGAGCTACCTTACCTACTGTTGACGTGTTCGAGTCCAGAGGGCCTCCACTCCAGAGTTCAGCTGTCCGTCCTCGAATGTAACCTCCCCAACGTCAAATCAGGGATACCTCACTGGAGATTCAAAACAGGCTCACTGGCAGATCAGGTGTTTGCAACAGAAGTATAGCACAAAATTACAGCTTTCTAGATGTCAATCTAGACTCTGTCAACTCAGCAGGGACACTTTGGGAGGCGCTAAAATGTTTCATTAGAGGGATGTGCATAGCAAAACAAAACAGAATTCTGAAATTGATCAGGCGTGAACTGACCAGCTGCAAGAACCAACTAAAGAGACTCGAACTTTAATGTTCTACTTCAAATGATCCTCGGGCCCAAACGGCTCTCAAGGATGAGCTACTGAAGTTCAGGGCCACAGCGGAGCGAGAGTTAAAATTCCTGGAACGAAGACAACAAATAAGCCAATACAGCGAGGGTCAGAAACCCAGAGCCCTCCTGGCCCGCCTAATAGCCTCCGACAGGAAACCCACCTGTGTAGAGAGAATTTGTAACTCACAGGGTACACTGGTGCACACGGAAGAAGAAAATGTTACCACATTTCGTTCCTTCTACCAAGATCTACATAGCTCCAAACACACCATTCTCCCTGAAACCCTGCAGAGCTACCTCCACGACACAGAACTCTATTGGGTGGAAGAGAACCTTTGTGAACCCCTAAACATGGCCATTTCGATAGAAGAAATCATACAAGCCATAAAAAACCTACCTAAAACCAAGGCCCTAGGTACCGACAGCCTCTCCGGAGAATTCTATAAAGCTTTCGGGCCACGGTGGCCCCGCTCCTCCTGCAGGTCTATGAAGAGGCACTAGAACACGGGACCACCGACCCTTCGTGAGGCCAATGTCATTCTCCTACATAAGGCAGGCAAACCCCCCCCCGAGGACTGTGCTCATACAGGCCAATCTCATTGATTAATCTCGATAACAAAATACTGACAAAAATACTAACCACTAGATTACTCCCTCTCATGCCGGCACTGGTACTAGGTGACCAGTCGGGATTTGTTCCTGGACGAAGCACAACGTTTGGTATCAGGAGGCTATTCGGCGTCATGGAAGCACTTGATCCCACATGTCAAGCGATTGCTGTCCTTCTTGACGCAGAAAAGGCATTCGACTCCATCGAATGGCCGTATCTCTTTGCAGTACTCCAACAGATGGGCCTAGGGAACCTCTTTATTAAGCTGATTTCCCTACTATACAACGATCCTCCATCATTATGGGTTACTTGAAATCGACTTGTATAAACTTACAGCGGGGAACCCACTATCCGCTCTAATATTTGCATTGATAATGGAACCCTTAGCATTAAGACTATGCTCCCAACAGCTCCATAGAGGCCTTACCCTCGTGCCCCATAAACTGGTGATATCTCTATATGCCGACGATGTGGTCCTCTTTGTCCAAGACCCACACGAAAACCTGAATCTCATTATACTCGAGGTTATCAAATTCGGCACCATATCTGGCTTAAAGATTAATCACTTCAAATCAGTAATATTCCCCCTGACACGGGATACCACTAAATTTACAGACAACCATGGGTCAATTGGGAAGACTCCCATGTTCGCTATCTGAGCATTTTTATATCCCTCAATCACCACGATATCTATAAGGACAACTATGAGAAAACGCTGGGGTCACTCCAAGAACGGATACAAAGATGGAAGGCACTCCCGCTAACACTGTGGGGCAGGGCCTCACTGGTCAAAATGGTAGTTCTTCCTAAACTCCTCTATTTGTTTACCAACATACCCCTACTATTGCCGCAATCCTTCTTTAAAAGAGTTAGGAGTTTAATACTTGTGCTTCTGTGGGCTGGTAAACCTGCAAGGGTGGCTTATGCAACACTCATATTGCCAACGTTCCAAGGGGGCCTGGCACTCCCTGACCTTGAGCAGTATTACTGGGCAGCCCAAGCACAGTTCCTCAACCACTGGTACGCCACACATTTTATCAGAGCACACGTTCAAGTAGAACGGGCCCTTGCGTCCCGCAATCTACTAAGAGCAATCATTATCGGTCACCTCCCAGTGCCCCATGACACAATGAACGTCGTCCTATCTACGTACGCAATCTGGAAAAAGATGGCGCAGTAATATGGCATCCAAACCAGATTCTCCTCCCTGCTGCCAATCAAGTACATACAAGGAGTTCCCCTGACTGCAGAGAAAGTCTTTCATCAATGGGCAGACAAACTACATATACAGACCCCTGGCGACTTGTTCACTGAAGGTATATTCATAATGCCCCAGCTGGCCAGGGAGAAAGGGGGCAACACATCTCTAGACACATTTGTGTACTTTAGACTTCGCTACACCCTTCAGACACTTTTCCCATCATTCCTGCAGCAACCGCCAACATGGCACCTCCTACACAATACGATTCAAGCAAAAAGTGAAGGCAGATTAGTCTCACTGATTTATAGATCTCTCTTAACAGACACCATAGCTACAGACAACCACACAAAGGCGAGGTGGGAAAAATCATTACATGCCACGATACCTGAGGAAGACTGGAAGTACATCCTTCGACAAACTCAAAAAGTGGCACTGAACACTCGCTTCAAGCAGATCCATTTCAACTATCTTTATAAAACATATTACACACCGGCCAAAAAATGCACGGAGCGACTAGAATCAGCAGACTTCCTGCATCTAGCCTGGGACTGCCCTGCAGTGTCCCGGTTCTGGACTCAGGTTTTGCAAACAACGACCGCAATAATCGGAGAAGACATGGCGCCCATCCCCACTGTGGCCCTTCTTGGACTGACAAAACACATAGCACCCGCAATGCGGAAACTCGCAGCCATCCTGATGGTACTTGCACGCAGAAGAGTCGCCATGTCATGGGGTCGCGGACCAGCCCCCACTCTGTCAAACTGGTTGAAAGACATAGTGTATTGTCAAGACGTGGAAACTGAATTCATCAGAACACTACCTTTACAAGCACACCCCCCCCCCCCCCCGACATATGGGGACCTTATGTCACATATCTACTCTCCTCTTCCAACAACTCCGCTTCATAAGCACAAACACAACAAACAACATGAAATGGTTACTGATCGACTCGCACAGACGAGCTCGCAACGCAGAGACTCTTCGAGGAAATGTTATCCTTAACATGGAATGGAGGTGGGGGGAGGGAAAGGGAGGGGAGTCCGGGGGAAGCTATGGGATATGAATGCTGTTACACCTGCTGGGTGTTCCCTTGTTTGTAACTGTTGGAAAATTCCAAAAATAAAGTTTTTAAAAAATCATGTCCCCAAATTCGATGTGGAGCTCCATGAATGCTCCAGAGGGCCTGGGTAAGCACCCACTCACCAACCTCAAGGTATTTCCAGGATTGAACTCCTTGCAGACTACACAATTCCCTACAAATCTACTTGCCTGTTCTTGTAGGTTAAGGATGAACCAATCCCCCTGGAGCACTGAAGTATGCAACGGGTAATGTAGTTCTAGAGCCAAAAGAAGATGCTCTACCGGCATTACTACCTTTCCCATCACTTCCTGACTCCAAAGCGAATCTATGGGTGAGAGAACACATCCTCTGTTTTTCCAGAGCTCATGTTCTTCTCTAGGGGCTTTCCCTTGCAATTCTATTATCTGGAGCACGGGGATGGCGTCTGAGAATCTGTGAAAGGAAAATACGCTGCTTCCTTCGCCGCCTAGGCTGTGGCATCATTTCCGCTGGCCAGGTTAACGCTCCAATTAGCCAGGATAGCAGCGCAACATGCTGGAGAGGCGACCCACTGGACCTCCTAAACCTTCTTCTCTGCCATCTTGATAACCCAGAATGAACGGTGGATGTGGTGTTTGCAGAGTCAGAATAAACAGTAACTGCCTTCCCTTTACACATTTCTAGCACCTCTATAGTCACCAGTTCCACCTATCCTCACAACCCATCACAGTTGTACCCGTATGCCTCTTACCTGTCTCCTGGTTGATGGTCAAAGACCCATCAACAAAAATCACCTCACCCCCCCCTTCCAGGGCCGCCTCTTTCACATTCACCCTCTCTTCTTCTTCTCCCTCATACATGGTACAATTGTGAACAACCCCACACCCACCCCCCAAAACTTCACTAAGGACAAAGAATGGTGTGACAACATCCAAACAGCCATGCGCAATAAGATCAGCTCTCTCCAAGCCAAAATCTTGAACACCAAACTAACACTCTCCACCCACACTACACCCTCCCCACCACCACTGCCCCCATCACCCACTGAGGCCCCACCCACCTTCTCGTTTAAAACCGTCCAAGAAAACGACATGATCAACATTATGAAAAACATAAAACCCTCCAATTGCAAAGGCGACCCCTGTCCTGCCTCCATCATCAAAGACTGCGCAGACACCTTGGCCCCTTTTCTAACAGCCTTCGTCAACGCCTCCTTCACCACAGGGAGAGTCCCCGCCTGCCTAAAGGAAGCATGGGTCCGACCCCTCATAAAGAAACCCACACTTGACCCCACCTCCCCTAATAACTACCGCCCCATCACCACTGTCCCTTTCCTCCTCAAGATTCTAGACAAAGCAGCCTACCTGCAGGTCCAGCACTTCCTCGAAGAACAGAACCTCCTTGGACTGAGACAATCCGGCTTTCGCCCTAGGCATGGGACAGAGACCGCCCTACTCGACCTAAAAAACCAAATGGACGACGCAAGGGACCAAGGCAAACCTGTCTTGCTCCTTCTCCTGGATCTGTCGGCAGCTTTTGATCTTGTAGACCACGACATCCTCTGCCACCACCTCTCCTCCACAGCCAACTTCTCTCAAGAAGCCATTACATGGATCACCTCCTTCCTCCAAGGCAGGACCATGCAGGTCTTCTCTGACCTAGCCACTGCATCACCCTCTATCATGCTATGTGGGGTGCCCCAAGGCTCCTGCCTCTCCCCCACCCTCTACAACATCTTCACCCGCCCCCTCTTCCTCATCCTTGACGCCATGGGCATCTCTTACACCAACTACGCCGACGACACACAGATCCTTCTCACTCTGACAGGCGACTATGACACGGACTCTGCTACCCTCAACAACATCTACAACACAATTCAAATGTGGATGGCTATCAACGGCCTCTGCCTTAACTCCGACAAAACTGAGCTCCTACTCGTAGGCTCCCCTGACACCATCAAGAAACTTGACGCTCAGTTCAGCCATTTCACCATTGACTCAATCACGATCCTAGTACTTGACACGGTAAAAACACTAGGCGTCTACTTAGACTCCAATCTATCCATGACCAGACAAGTAAACGCCATTGCCTCCTCGGCCGCTTACCATGCAAAACTCCTTAACGCAATCAGACCTTATCTGTCAAAAAACACTTGCACTAACATAGCCAGGGCCATAACCGGCTCGCGACTTGATTACTGCAATATTCTTTTCCTTGGGACCTCCAACAAAAATCTTGAGAAGCTCCAAGTAATACAGAACAGTGCCCTACGCGCTGCACAAGGCATTGCCAAGAGAGAGCACATCACCGCTGCCAGAAAAGCTTCCCACTGGCTCCCCATAAAGGAGAGGATCCTATTCAAGGCTCTAAGCATCACCCACAAATGTGTCCATCTTGCTGCCCCAATGTACCTTTCCCAGAGGATCCACCTGGTCTCCTCCACAAGACCCACTAGATCACCCTATGCCAGCATGCTCTCAGTACCCAGGGTAAAAAGGACCAGAGCAGGGGGCTCCAGTTTCCCGTACCTCGCTGCCGTACACTGGAACACCCTCCCTAGCTCCCTGCGCTCTGAACCCTCACTGACCACCTTTCGGAAAACCCTGAAAACGACCCTGTTCATCTAACAATTACATGGCCTAGCCCTCATAATTGTATTGTATGATGTATTATGTGGTATATCTGATCACAGGTCACTGCCTACTGTAACCCAAGGCACAACCTGCTCACATTGTAACTAAGTCTTCCTTGCAAGTAACAGTGCCACAATGCCCCTGGGCTGCCTGCGCGCTATATAAATTTAATAAATAAATAAATAAACAATATCATTTGTTTCACTGTGACTGGCTGAGGCGTATTTTGAACTGCATTGGCTCTCTATGGCATTACCTTCCTTTCCTGCAGGTTATATTACATTGCCTCAAAATGATGAGGTCGGATTGATGGACAGAACTGTGCACCACTCTCCGCCTTCCTCATCTGTACCTGAGAGAACAACCCCGTTCTTCTTGATAACTATGACCTGATTACTATGGCCTCTAAGAGAATCGTAACAATGGCACCTGGTGTTACTTCCTGCGGCACATCAGGCCAAAATAAAACACAAATGGTACTTGCCAGGCCTGATTTCTGATCCCTGGGGCCCAACTCAACAAAAACCTCATCCCGTAAAGAAACTATGCTGCATGCACAGGAACCCCCCTAATCATGCTGTCACTACAATAGGTCTGAAAAAGCACTGCTTCCCTCACCGGATACAACCCTTGGGTCGAGCATACAATACCTTTCTCCGTGAAGGTAATCAACATCCACAACTTGCTCAAGATGTCCCTTCCTAAATGATCTGCTGGGTTGTCTGTACAATACAACAAAGGGGCTCATACATTTTGATTAACCACCTTGATACAAAGATCCTCAGTATAAGGAACTGACAGGATAGCACCAGAGAATCCTTGTGTGTCCGTTGTTTTTCCTGACAAGTGGAACTCCCCTTTCTTGATACAAGACTTGGCAGCCCCTGTGATATGATATTATATATTTTATTAATATCACACCCATATACAAGTGTGCCAAGGCACGACGAGGCAAGGGAGGGGTACAGGGGAGGACAAAACTATGATCTTACTAGGCCCAGTGACATTGAGAACGTGCAAGTGCAGGGGAGAGTGTCAACCATGAATGAAAATATTTGGTCACCTACCTGCACACTCATCCGGATCGGTGGTAACAGACAGGTCTGGACACATCAGAGACCAATGTGGGCTGTCCTACCCCTGGTACATGTTAGCACTTCAGAGAGAAAAAAGCATTTCCCCTGAAAACACTTGCTCCAGTGTAGTGCGCACCTGTTCCTTGGGATAAAGAATCCTTATCCCATGTCTGCATTGATACTTGTGCTGGCATGGTCGGTGGGATCCTAAAGATCTGTGTAGCCCCAGTTGCTGGGTTCTGTTCAACCCATGCCTGCTGCAACTGCACAGAGCCTGGGGCATATGGCAGGTTCGGACCTGCATCTGTTGAGCTCCCATGTGAAAGTACTGTGGCCGTTTGCGACAATCCCGTGACACGTGCCCCAACCTTCCACATGACCAACACTGAATCCCAAAAAATGATCCATAATCATTTCCTGTTGGCCCATTTAACCGGGGACCCGTTCCTCTGAATCTCCCAAATGACCCACTTTCTGTGCAAATCCTCCCCTGCCCCTTGGAAACTCTAATTGGCCTTGGACCGGGGATACATCCGTCCATCCACCCCTGTGTCATACCGGCTTCCGTGTTGTCCCAATTGCCCTTGCTGTGCCTCCATACAAGTTGTGATTACTGCCCCTTCTAGACAAATCTTCGCCAAGTTCTATGGAACAAGCTTAGCCTCTGCTTTTTGTGCCTGCTCTACATTCTCCCTCTCTTTTTCCTGTCTTCTCTTGCAAAAATTCACAATTTGTGCCCAAATCTCCAGCCAACTCTTGGCCTCTATCCCTACCACTTTATCTAAATTGTGCTCGACTTCTTTAGGAAGTCCCTTCTTCAGCATGTGGAAAGAAATCGCCACATTCTTGTCCCATACTTCTCCCATTTCTGTCCTCCACATCTCCTGCCTGAGTTAACTGGATGTGTGCAGCAGGATCATCATCCAATTTCACTGTGTTTGCTAAAATTAAATTGATATCTGACTTATTGGGATACATAATCTGCACATACATCCCATACCTGTGCTCTAAGATTATTAAAAGCTGCTCTATCATGGGTATTTGTATCCAACTGAACTCCTGGGTACCCCGATATCTTCCAAAGCTTGTCTGACTGCTCCCCCATTAGTGCCGTGAATAAGCTCTTCTTGTCCCCTATGGTTAACATGACACTGGCAGTATGCTTCTCCAATGCATAAATCCACTTCCCCACCCCTGCAGTCAGTGAGGGGAGTGTCTTCATCAAGTTACTCTGAACCATGTGTGACCACGGGACATAATACGCCCTTCCTAGACATTTCTTGAGCAGGAGAACTGAGTTGCCCCCGTTGTTCCTGGGGCTTCCCCCATTTCTCCCCTACCACTTGCTACAGCCATGCAAGTACGCTGGTGCGTCCTATGGCTCCCTGGTGTGCTTTCTATCACTACTAGTGGAGAGGGAGGTAGGGTGACCACACCCTGCTCTCCTTCCTCGACATCCCATTCCTCTCCTTCTTAATCATCTACTCTGGCTACTACATCCCCTGACCCTTCTATAGGCACGGAAGCATAACCAGCACTACTAGAGTGTCCCATGTCCCGTCCTCCCTACTCAGCCCCTGTATGCATGGCAGCATCCCTGTTCTCTATGTCCACCTCAACCGTTGTGAAAACTGAGTTGTCATATCTAACAAGATCCTGCCTATGTCTCCACCTTCCTTCTTCTACATCCCTTACCTGTCTTCTCACTTCCTCCTGCTCTTCACCTTCTTGCTGCCATAGCAGCACTACCTCTTCCTCCGTTAGCCTTAACGCGTCTTTTGTTTTTTCCACTTTGTGCGCACATGCCTCTTTTTGCAGCCTATCCTCTATCCTAGCAGGAAGAGGCCTAACCTCTTCTTTCTCTCTCATTTTCAATCCTTCCTCTGCTCTTCTGACTACTGACCTCACTCTTTCTCGCTCCTCCTCCCTTAATCTATCTGCTAACCTAGCAGTCAGGGGAGTTATCCCCTTCCCACTCTCCATTTTCAACCTCTCTGTATCCCTAACCATTGAAAGAGCTATCCTTTCACTTTGCTCAAAATCCCAGTTCTTAGAAATCGTAACTGATGGAGGCGTTACCTGTGTCGGTTTTGCAACCACTGGAGTAGCCGCTGCGGACAATGGTGGTACGAGCTTGGGGTCTGTGTACCCTTGTGAAGAATCCTGCGCATCCCTCATGAAACCCTGCCCAAAGTCTCCTCCCAGGTGGCCAGGGGGTGGTGTACTGCGGGAGGATCACCTGGGAGGAAACAAGGAAGGCCCAGGGTGGTGAGAAGATTCCATGGGATGAGACATAGTATTTTTCCTCTGACAGGATTATTCTTACCACTGTACCAAAAGAGGTTATGGCCTATTGTCATTTTAATGAGTCTCAACCTCATATTAGATCTAAGGTTGTGAACCCTAAGGTTGTAACATCTGAGCAAACTACCAAAAGAAATACCCTTTTTGGTATCTAGAACTAAATACCCTCCTCAATCCCAAAGTCATAATGCAAAGGATTGTGGAAATGTTGTCTTTTCTAAACCATCTTCCTCTATAAAAGGTAAATCTCACAGCCTATCTAAAAGCATTAAGATAATTAAATCTACCTTTATAAATAAGTTAGCAGAATTTTGTTAGAACAAACTACAAGTCCCAGAATCCTAGAGGGACTGAGATGAGGAAGAGGGCTGAATAGGCATACAGATGTAGCAGTCAGGCAATTAAGCCTAGTAGCCATTGCAATAGTCAGGCGATTGAGGCTAACAGCCCACACCTGAAGCCTTTTACACAACCCGAGAGGCATAAAAGACCTCCACAGAAAAGCAGGAGCAGAAGGAGCTGGAATGCGAGCTGGAAGGCTGGCAGTAGTAGTAGTAGCAGAGGAGAGAGAAGCATGAGGCTGGCAAGTCACGAGGAAGTGGGAACACAGAAGGGACGCCAGAGCACAGAGACAGCAGATTTTACCTGCAAGTTCTGAGAGAGTCCTGTACTCCCAAAACCTGAATGGCAGAGGCTGCGCAGAGACAGACTTGCTGTAGGCTGAGCTTTCCCCACGTGAGCCATATTGCTGTGATTGCAGAGCTCTGAGCATGCAGGAGACCAAGGCCAGAAGCAGAAGGCAAGTCGAGGGTCTTGGGAGAAAAAGGAACTCCCAGTTGAAGTGGCCGGACTGGAGACACCGTGCCCAAGAAGGGTATGGGTCCCCAGCGAGCCAGAAGTAGTAGCAGAGTTCGAGGAAGTCAGGGAAGTAGTGCAAACTGAAAAAGCAGTGTCCCTGAAGCTGGTGAGTGAAGCACCGCGTTCAAACACACTGCGCAAACCTTGCCGGTAACTGTAGCCAGCTCCTAAGTGACTCACGTATGGTCTAACTCGAGGGAAAGCTATTTGTTTATCTGAAGTCTTATTTAACAATAGAAATGTAGCACTCGCGTGTAATATAAAATACCTGAAACTCGCGTGAGAGCTTAAGTCATTGAAACTCCATTTCTGCTGAGTAACGGAGTGGTCGCGTGTCCTCAATTAAGGAGGAATGCTTGGCAAACCATACTCGATTATTTAACACTGACAATATACGAGTTATAAGTAACAAAGAGTGTGAAATACATCAAGGGAAGGTCGTGTGAACCCAATTGTTTTTCCCCAAAGGAACTCAAAATTCATCCTTCACCGTTACATGGAAATACAATACTTTCTTCAGCTTTAAACTTGAAAATCTACTATAAAGAAAGGTTGCATGTGCCCAATTGTGTTTTCACTTGAAAGGCTGAATCTTATACTATAACCAGAAATTACATTCTTACCATCTCTAAAGAAGTGAAGAGTCTAAACAAATTAAGAGAAGAACAAGAACTGTCCAAGTCAAGAGGCACCCCCTTTTTGTATAGTGAAAGTCGCATTGCCAAGAATTAAAGAGCCCTCTAACTCCACTGCAAAGTTGGCAACCATCAAGTGGCCTAAGATGTAAGTGTGGCATTATTACACAAATCTGGAAGAGTGGCTTCTGGGTAATTGTTTGGGCTCATGACTGGCAAAAAGGTGTGAACAAAGCTGAGGAAGGGAACTAATTGCTTGTGAAGAATATTCTGAACTTAAGTGGCAGAAGACAGGAGAGGCAAAGAGGCTGCCCCTTTTGAGAAAGTCCTCAAAAGAAAGAGTGTCTTGCCTACCTAAAGAGGTTGAAGTATATCCTGTTGAAGTCTGTCCGGTAATTGAAGTACTGACCTGTAGTAGTAACACTTAAGCTGTGGTGGTATAAACACTTGTCAGTAAATGTCACATCGAAATGGTATGAAGTACTGTGTGACAAAGGTGACTGTTCTCATGGTACCAACAGTAGAAGTATGGTTGTTGAAAGGGAAGCAGCAGCCCAGAGAAAGCATCCTGACAAATATACTGATGTACAGTTGTAACTGAAGCTGAAATGAAGAAGTCTTAACGAATTGTGTACTATTGGCTGTGGGGAAATAGTACACCTTCTTTTTAACTGTTGTAAGTTGGTTGGAAGAAGAGACAATGTATCATAACCAGGATTAGCATTGGTGTTAATTCTTTGCTGGAAGTTGGAAAGGGATCTTTTCATCCAAGAACAAAAGAGTTGCTAGTGTGCACAATGGACCCCAGCCGGCCCATAGCACTGGGGGTTTCCAAACAGCACTTTAAGATGAGTAGCAGCACCCTTGAGATGGATGGGGATGCAGATTAGTACTCTTGTACTAAATCAATAATGACAACTCAATAGTTTGGCAAAGGGAGTCTGTTTAATGACAAGTACAAAAAACGGGGAGTTCAATGAATATCAGCAATCGCTCGATCTTCCTTCTCGCTTCAACTCCAACTAATTTCAGTAAAAACATAACATTTATACCAAACACTTGTCATCATTGACGTGTAACTCTTAAAACTTAGCATGCAACTTGATTGATTCTCGGAAGGTAACTCTAATATAGGTACTATATCTGTATATGGTAATGGGGAGAGGGGATTGGATACACAATGTCAGGTGGGGCAACTAAGCCCTTCCTTCAAAATGGCTACTGTAAAGATCACTAAAAGTATGACGTGTTATTGGTTCTACTAACTATAGGACCCTAGATTACATGGTCCACTATGATTGGGTTGGCATCAATAATATGCCATAATGCTAGATTCCGGGTTTCCCCCGATTTTATGAACATGACAAAAAGCTTAAATATGATGTCACCATTTCTTATGACCACAACTATTTTCTTTGTGTCTGACCACCCTGATGAGTGAGCACATATGTTAGAAAACAGACCAGGCCGCATCCATGACCCCGACGGTTGCCATGACAACCGTCCTACAACAACAATGTTTGAGCGTGACTTTATCAAGTAATTTACACACACCATTAATAATTGAGTGGCTTTCAACGTATCAACACTGAACGAGTCACAACCTAGTTGCACGCTGGTCAACTGCCACGTATGCAATTAAAAATGGCCGACCAATATAAATACAATGGTCGCTATGACAACGGTTTGTTGCTGTCCCGGCATTACAACGTGGTTGCAAATCCGCGAAGGTAAGCGATCCCCTTCCCGAGCTATGCGTGTATTTTTGACCCTACTCCTAACACCAGTCAGGCAATATTAAATGCGCAACAATCTTTTACAGTCAACTACGCTTTGAGGCCTGCATGCAGTGAATGCCAGCCACCCGCTATACCGGATGCCTGCGGCACCTCCAGCACCTCACCATCGACAACGAAAACCGATGTAGGTGATCTTTTTTTTAATACTGTACAGTACAATATTATGCGTCCTTATAGATCATACCATGATGCTTTAACTAGGGATTACTAAGCCACGCTCTCCCTTTAACTGTTACAGGGACGCACTCTGCAAGGCGGGAGATAGACAACAAATTTAATAAGAGTACGGCAGCGCATCCCTTTGTCAACTGATGACATAGTGAGACTAATGTAATTATTGTTACATGCTTTGAGTCGCTGTACGCATTTTTTTATGCATGAGTATTGCCATAACGTTGGCGTGGGATACTCAACGATTCTTCAATGCCTCTCTTACACCCCTTAGGGACAGGAATTATACCAAGTACACCCAGCAAGGCAGCAGCCTGCTAATCGCACGCGGTCTAGCAACAGTGTTCAACGCTAGAAGATATACTAGAACGTTGAGCCCACGACCTCGCTACACTTTCTTCTAGACACACTGTATCTCATACATGTAAGCCAGTTAGATTCTACTTTGGCTTACACTATTAGAAGTGTGGCCCGTATATTGATTATTCAGATTCAGATCTGACAACTGCCTTCAATCCACAGGTTGTGTTTCACTAATGAGAAATATGAAGTCAGTTAAGAGGTCAGCCACTCTTCTTGTTTGAATACGTGCGGAATTGCTCTTTCTCCGACACGGTAAGACATTCAATCATTTATTGAAACACATATCATTAGTGATGTTCATTTTCTTACCTATCCCTTGATACCCAAGCACTGACACTGGCCTATTTGTTTCATCTTATAGGCAGCACACATATAGAGCAGTCCTTTCTGCATATTCTTCGTCCTGATGAAAGCCCGCGCAAGAACGGCTGTCACTACAGCCAGTGAGGGCTGAAACACACCTGTGTAGACAATTCTCTCAAATCCTAAGTGCAGTGAAAATTGTCAAAACACTGTTTCTATTTACACATTTTTGTTATACCAATGTAATAATTGTTTTGACCCATGTTATGGTGCAACACAGCAGTAGGTAATGTACTGAATTTTGAGTCCCAATTGTCTCAAAAATGTATGTTCTACAGCTTCATGTATTTGCTACATGTTTTTGAATGGAATACATTATATTGATGTGTGCTATCAGACCATTAGGTCCTTAACTTTGAATACAAACACTTTTTATCAACAAAACAAGGTGTGTCTTGTACATTACATACAACAAACTATTGGGTCATATATATCGGCGAGATCGATCCTGTTCATTTGCAATTGGTTTTTACTATAGAGCCCTCCTCGGCAGAATAGGGTCATAACAAGGAGCCCTTATATTGTTTCATCAAACCCACTCATACCTTTCCTCTTGCGCTTAGCAGCGTGCAGAATAGCCGGCCAGGTTCAGGGAGTTTGCCTGCACCCTAGCTTCCCTCCAATTATTGTTGCAATCAGACATCACCTCAGTGGTCATGTGTCAATTATTTATTTGTGGTTGGCCTCGAGTCTGCTTCTTGGTCTGGGAAAGTTAAGGCGTCTGGGCATGGCAAAGACCCATGCGTAGGTGTGAAAGTTTCATCCCTTCTTGCTTGTCTGGTCACGTGATTCCGACACCGTGAAATCATCTTTTTCTTCATGCAATTTCGTATATTTGATTTAATTTTGCCAGTCGTCTGCCATCTGTGGCTTATCTTGACCTTCCCTGAACAGGATACTCTGTTCTTCTTCTCTTTAATTGTATCCATTGTTGGCCTATTTCAGACGATACAACCTTGGCTTCTTGACATCGTTACCTTCGTCTGAGTTTCTCTCCGTCTTTAATTCTCGATTTGTTTGCTGCAAAACTCTCTTCTTGAGACCTTTAGTAACCTTTGGTTGATTCTGCTCTTGTGCATAGTGGAAGTATACTTGTATAAAGTGCTTTCTTGAGGTAGCTGTAAGTACAGGTGGCGCTTGCCGCAATCTATCTTACTATTAAGCATAAGCAAGCCTCACGATTTCTGTGCTTCTTGCGGTTACTTTGCATGTGTACACGTTTAAACTAACTGAATATCTTCATTGTGCACATGGCACACGTTTCTGACATCTTGACATCAATTGTTTCACTTTAACCCTTTAAGTGCCATGGGTATTTCCCCTCAGTGACAAGGCCTTTTTTGGTGATTTCGGTATGTGGCCATTCAATGCCTTGTAACTTTTTTGTTACATGAGATATCTCGGCCAAATTTGGCTCCTTTTTTTCCCACATGTAGGCAGTCGTAACACCACCAAGGAATCCTAGGTTGCTGTAGGGGGTGAGAGAAAATAAGCAAAAAGGGAAAAAAAATTGTTTTTTCAAAAAATGCAAATAAAATGATGTACAAATAAGCCTGTGTTTTTTTCTTGTAAGAGCTAGGAACAAATGGTTTGCTGTGCTGAATTCCCCAATTTCCTGGCTTTCAAGAACAGGTTGAGTGGAAATGAAAAAACATTATTTTGATGTGGTTATCAACCGTTTCGTGAGAGGTAGGCAATTTTGGCGATTTTGGCCAATTGGACATGCATGGACGGAATGGAAGAAAAGGGCAGGAAAGCCGAATTGGAGGACAGAAAGGCATATATTTCTGAAAAGTAGACAAAATTCCAAGTTTAGGAAGGGGTGATTTGCGTAGGTCGGGCAACAACTAGGTAGGGGAAAATGCCATAGAGTGGGGGAAAAGCGGGAAAATGACTGGAAAAAAAGCTATGTGTTGGACATGGTTGGCTTGGTACGGCAATGGCTTCTATGATTTTTGAGAAAAGCAATGCTCCACTACATTCCCCTGACTCTTGCAGTTAGGAAAGCACACATTTTTTGTAGTGTTTTACAAAACAAGCAATACCACAAGCCAAACACTGAACCATGGTACACAGAGTTTTATGCTCACGGCCTGAACAAACCCACTTAGCATGTGTAAATCGGGAAAACCAATGTGATGAGGAACGGCAAGCATACATTTTTTGAAAGAGCACAGGCAGACCTTTTGAAGCGTATGTGACTTGTGCAGGTTACAAAAGTGTATGGTGCCTAAAGCAGTGACTAAATGTAGGTCACATTTGGGAAATGAAAGGGTTGTGTGACAAAGGGCACCAGCAAATCGGTCAAAACGTTATGCAAACCACACAAACACAACAAATTTTATACCTTCCCGTGTTCCCACACGTGTACCGATGAATACGGTACCTCACATGTGTGGGTGCAACTATCTGGGCGCCAAGGGGAAAGCTGAACACACCCCAAAGCCCAAGTCTTTTCAGACATCTGAATTTCACGATTTTTCCAGACGGGCACACCATACAGATATGGGTCTAGGGTGTCCAAACCACCAAGGAAAACAGGGAACCCCATGCATTTCCGAAAAGAGGACACCCGTGGGAATCCGCAGAGGTGTGATTTGCAGAAATCGGCCCAGAATTTATTTCCCAGACACCCCCGCAAAATCCGAAATGTGGGGAATAAAACGCATTTTCCGCACATTTCACTCGGCTCACCCATCGAAACACGCTCCCGACAACACATGGCCTACCGTCGCACATTCCCACAGGTGTCCCGATTAAAACGGTACCTCACATGTGTGGGTGCACCTACCGGGGCACCAAGGGGAAAGCCTAAAACACAGGTAACCCCAAGTCTGTTTTGACACCTGAATTTCACACTTTCTCCAGACGAGCACACCATACAGATATGGGCCTCGGGTGTCCAAGCCACCAAGGAAAACAGGCAACCCCATGCATTTCCGAAAAGAGGACACCCATGGAAATCCGCAGAGGTATGATTTGCGCAAATCGGCCAAGAATGTATTACCCAGAACCCCCGGCAAAGTCCAAATTTGGGGGTAAAAAACACAATTTCCAGATATTTCACTCTCTTCATCCACCTATATCCTTTCTTGATATGTTTGATGTTTAGTGTGAGTGCTAGTTTTACCCATGCTAGAGATTGTTCTAAAGTAGGCAGGGACTTCCTCGGTAGAGTAGGGCAAGCAAGGCTTTATGTTCATTTATTTACTTTAATAAAATATCATATTTGGCAAAATCTACAAGCATTTTGCCTCGCATTACTGCCCCCTCACAAACCCTCTGCTGGTGATAAAGGATGGCACCCAGATGGGACAGTGCAGAAGTTCGTGCACCCTCCTTTTTTGGACTTCCCCCACAATTCAACACTATGGCCCTAACCACCTTTTTCATACATCCTCCATAATTCCAAGATGTTTAACTGCTTCGCTAACTTTGAGCCCTTGTGCATTGTAGTTACAAAGGTATGCAGGTTCTCCAATATCCCTGTATCATACGATCTCTCAATAAGCCAAGAATGTATCATTTTCCCCCTTCTCTCCCTCAACCATTCTCTATGATATTTTAAAATGTTTGCCTTATAGCCGGGCAAAATATATGGCACAAATGATTCAGCAGAGTCTCCATATTCCAACCCAAGTTATCAAAAAAGAATTCACAAAAATTGGATACCGCACTGAATCTGCGGCACAAAACATTTTCACTCAAGAGCTCCCTTTTTACCCTTACCCAATTCCTTAGTTGCACTTCACACTCATCTGTACTACAATTACCTCACTTCACTATTTACTCCAATCACTCATACACACAAGACAGCATGTTATCAACAAAAAAAACACTCTGCCGGCCAATATCTCAGAGATATCCCCACCACTCACACATAGGAGGGGCGCAATGCTTTCCACTACAACACCACTGCTTTCGCTCTCTTTATCACTAGTGCAGTTTTCTCTACTACAAAACTGGCTTTTCCTGACTACAGGAAGTTTCCCTTCACTACTTCAACTAACCAAGAAAATCGAGACGAGAGGCTCCGCCCGCACAGCAAATACAAAAGAATGTCAAGGCCTACTTCAGAAAAGTATCTACAGTTGGACTTACCCTAAGATACCACCCCACCGCTCCAGCCAAGCAGACAAACAACTAAAGGGTATCAGGACAGGCCTCACACTGGGCGTGCAGGGTAAGGTACCCCCTCACACCTCTAAAATAACAAACCCAGTAAAAAATATATACAGGTAAGTTACAACACGTTCAACCACTCTATCAAAAACATCCACTTTTCCAATCCCTGCAACATCAACTAATTTCACACCCACACTCCAAGTCGACCCTTACCAAAAAAAACTTAAATCAAAGAAACAACAATTTTTTACCCCTATTTCGCCCTTGCTTTACACCCCCAAACGTGTACTCACGTGAACTCGAGGCACTCCGATGTGGTGCTTCATCAAGTCGTTCTGCACAGCTAGGCCACGGCACCACGTCTCTGGGGAGCAGATGAACTTTTAACTAATATGGCGTCCGCAGACCTTTTTTCACTGTGCACGGACGCCTTGTCCCCATTGTGAGGTGCCACAGCTCAGAGGTGTGGACTGAAGACCACCAACGTCTCAGACTGCCTGGGCTCCTACCCTAGCTCGCCAAATGTGTGGATGGGCCTTCAATCACCTTAACCCAAACAGGCCCATCATTTAAGAAGTGAGTACACGTTTGTACATAAAGCAAGTTTATTGTGCAGTGTACCAGGGAGCAGTTAGATGGTGTTGCAGGGCCAAACTAACCCAAGTCTCGACAATACCCCATCAGTTTACATCTTTTATACATTTTTGCACTAGTGAAAACACTCCCAAAACCATCATTCATTATTAGCAATACCTGGCATAAGCCGTTTAAACCCTAACTCTTGATTTGCACATGGCTTGTATGGGCATTTGCAATATGAGCAGGCTGGGTGAATCATTTCTCTTAGTTCGTGATGCTATCTCATTTTCCAGGTCACTGTTCCATTGAAACCTTCCAATTTACAAAGATCACACTTTATCGCACAATTGAAACTCCTAAATAGATTTATGCGCCAGCTTGCCCTGGGTTTTACTACTGGCGAAACAAATAACGAAACTCTCTTGGTCACTCTCTCAAAAAGCAGGAGATTATATCTACAAGACTCATCAAACCATAACAATTCCAGGCTATTTCTTCAGCTGCTGACCGCAAAGGCCAGAGTCGCTCATTTACCTGCTTTCTGCCATCTGAAAACCTGTTTAGAAGTCAAAGCCTTGTAAGGAACTCGTGGTGGCCACAAGTAAAACAAACACAAGTAATCACAGTTCAAGTATGTTTATTGAACAATGAATGCTGTATGCAAGTTGGAAAAACACCTAACCTAAATCTAAATCTAAGATGGGAGCAAGCACGACCATCAAATGAAAATAAAGCAGTCCTAGTGGCTTTGTGCCAACACAAAAAGGGGCTATACAAAGAAACCTATTGCCAAACCTTACAACTAATACCAAAAAGAGTATGGGATAGTTTTCAAGAAAAGAAAGAAGTGATCTCAAATAATATGTCAGGATGCAGTAGCCTGGGTCTCCCTTCCCCACATTTTGAGCACGGGGTAAGGTGGGATTGTGGAGCACAGCACACTCTCAAGCTCTCCCAGTACGAGATGACAGTTCAGCTTTCAGCTATTAGGGCCATCGATGGCCAAGTCTCATTTCACTTGAAAGTCTCTTGCCTTCGAGGACCTGATGTCTTCAAAATAATAAAACAAAAGTTGGTATTGCTTATGGTGAGGATTCTCCACCCTTGGGTCCCCCCCTTTTCCGGGTGCCCACCCCTTTCAAATCTTAGCCTACCTCGGTCGGGTACACTATGGCTTTTCCTTCTTCACAAATCTTAATGTATTTTTAAACAATTCCAACAGACATTCCTCGGCTGGGTTCACTTTTGTGAACACACTGTTTCTGGGACTTTAGACTTTGCCCCTCTTCTCTGGCATCCCTCGGTCGGGTTCACTCTTGCCTTTCTCCTTCTCTTGAACTGCTGCACCTGATTAGCCGTCTTGTCGTGCTGTCTGCCGTTCTCATACTGTGCTCTCGGGCTCTACCTTTTATCCCTTTGGGGAAGGGAAAGGGCCGTCAGCTGCGTGTGATTCTGGTCAATTGCCTGACTTTGCCTGACCCTTGTATTGGGACATGTCAGGTATGCGGCTCTGGTGTTCGTCAGTTGTCCTTTGTGTTGTGCTAAATTGTTCATGTTGGAAAAGGGGGGGGCAGTGGTTTTGAATGTCCTATGTGAGAGGATGGGGAAAAGGTGTCAAAGGAAGGGGGATACCGTGTCTCACCCATCAGTGTCCCACTCCCCGAGGACCTCCCTCCAGTTGATCCTCCCCCACTGGTTCACCCCCAGGAACTGGATTCAATAGCGATGGCCATGTCCTGGCCACCTGGATGACAAATCCCTGGGGACTAGCTAGAGAGACACCTTCAGGTTTCTCACAGCCCTAACCACCGCGTTCTGATTCATTGTGAAAAGGCCACTTATGTTGAGTATTCATATTGAAAAGGCCACTTCCTCAGCCATAGTTAAGAGGGCCAGCGCTAAGCAGTCCAGAACAGGGCCCCTTCAGCAGGGTGGGCTGGAGCTAGGCAGTTAGGCTGCTGCCTCTACTGTAGAGGGTTCTAGAATAGTGATTGTCCTTTCTAGTAACGAAAGCCTTATTGAATTTTGAGGTACCTTTTATCCATAATTTTATTTAAGGCTGGGCTCCTCCATTCTTAACAGCAAAACGTACCAGTGTTTTAAGAATAATATAAAAACAGAACTCCCCAGCTTATAGCGATTTTGCGATCCCGCAAAATGTTGCGAAAACAGCCATTTTTTTTAAAGCGCAAAAACGACCATTAAAAAAAAGACTGTTTTTGCTAAAACTACCATTTAAAAAAATAAAAAAAGACACACGTGCCAAGGTTCTCAAAACATAATTTGACTCAAGAAATGGAATGCGCAAGCACATGTCACCACTTGCGCCAAAAGATGAGCAGCCCAATCCACCATGGCACTATGAAAAAGGCCATCTGAATGGGCGGATCTTATATGCAGCCATTCAGAGGGCCTATTTCACCCCTTTGTGCAAATCAGGGTCTGTTTCTGCACATTTAAAAGCGCATCCCAAATTTACAAACAAGATACGCTTTTAAATGTGCAGAAATTGTAGGGAACCCTATATGTCTGCTTCGAATAGGCCCACGGTGGGTGCCACTGCATGATAGGGTCTTCCTGACCCAGTCATACCTTTCTTTTTTTGTGTGACAGCAGAGTTATTAACTGCTGTTATCTCACTTGCATTTCTGTTCCTCAAATAGGATAGAAATTTATTTTTTGGATCGCATTTTACAGCGGCAGGCCCCTTAAAGTCCAGTCACAGAGAAATGCGTTGGATCACCTTTGAGAATAAGGTGACCTGCTCATTTCCAAAAAATGGTTTATCTAAAAATATCATATCCTCCGCTCTGTTGTTAGATGCCCCATTTTTTGAGGATTTGGGCTTAAATCTACATTTTACAAAAATGTAAAAATGGTCACACTATGAGAGGGACAGGAGAAAGGGGTTGATGGGTGAGATGTGGAGTGGCAGGCAAGAAAGCAGAGGGAGAGCAGTGGATCAGAGGGGGAAGCAGTGGGCAAGAGAGCAGAGCGGAAGCAATGGGGCGGTGGGCCAGAAACCATAGAGGGAGTAGCGGGCCAGAAATCGGGGAGGGAGTGGAGGTACAGAAACTAGAGGGGAGTGTGAGCTCATGGGGGGCAGTGGGCCAAAAAGCAGAGAGGGAGCGGTTGGCCGGAAAGAGGCAGTGAGCTGCAGATTGGGAGAAAGGATGAGGGAAGAGTGCGAAAGAATGGGAGAAAGAATGCAAGATGCAGAAGTAGCATGAAAGAATGAAGCACTGTATACTGTGAGAGGAATTGGGCCAGGTAAGTTGTGAGTTGGGAGTATGATCTGCAGTGTGGCAGGGACTGGGGAGTGCAAATTGTGACTTGGTAGTGTGAAAGAGCACATGACTTTGCGTATGACAGAGTGGTGAGAGGTTCGGGAATGCAAGTTGTGATGGGGAATTGGTGAGACGTGTAGGGTGTGTTGGTGAGAGAGGTGTGTGGGTGGGGTTTGGAAAACATAGGAGGGGGATATTTTCAGCATTACAACTGATAAAGATCAATACTGTCAATAATATTAAATAGGCATGCACATTGTCCCTGGAGGATAGCTCAGCGGCAACGTGCTCGCCTTGGCAACAAGACGACATGGAGCAACACACGTTCGATCCCCGGGTCCGCACTTAGAAACCTCTGGATATTAAGAGCATTATAAATACCCTATCGTATCATATCATTAAACCAAAATCATAGCCAAAACAAACCCTGTTCTGCTAAGCCACAGATATCTGGGGCTTTTCCTTTTAAATTGCTACAAAAGGTGAACATAATGACACCCTGGCTCACTCTCTTTCTTGCAATGCACCAATCTTACACCCTCCAGTCAGTAAAAAAATGTGCTGCAAAAATGCTGCAATAAATCATGTTTTGTGTCGCAAAATTTGCCATTTCATGCCGAAATATCCTGCAGTGTCTGTACAAACAAGCACGTCATCGCCATGCAATTCATTATATTTAAGTGTCCTTCCTATGTGTTTATTGTGGGTGTCGAGAAAACGATTAGCTAAATACTAAATATATATTTTTGTTTGTAACTTGGTACTGCATTTGTAGTGGTGTATTTGAAAAGAACCCCCGTTATTTGGTGGTGCTCTCCCTCCTGCGTATTTTTGCACGTGGGCATGGTTCATATTATTTTATATAAGTGCAGTTCAACGTTTCGTAGATTGATAAAAAGCACGGCTAAGTTGACTTCAGGGGCTCAGTATGAAACTAGTGGTAAGGCTCTTGAAGTTTCACGCTCGTTCTTCAGGGGGCAGCATTGGCCTATGTTATCACTGGCTCATGTTTACTTGTACATTCTTGGAATACTGTAAATTAAGCTGACGCAGTGACTTTTGTATACCATGAGACGAAATCACACACGTGTTTTTTTAGCCGGAGGCATTGACCGAGCAAAAGCAACTTGCCAATGCAAAGGCATGTTTTTGTATAGCTCAGTTCTGGTTGGCCTGCTTCTAGGCGTTTATGTGTTGCATGAAGTTGGAATTGCTAAGGACCACACATGGTCGTCGGTGGGGAACTTTAAACAAAAGTAGGCAAATGTATAGAACTCAATCCTCGCTAAATGAAGTGATGTGTGAATTATCACGCGATATTCCTTTGTGAAAGCGACAGTTATATATGTACGTTCTCTCGTGTGCATTGCTTTCTAGCGGTCATTGGCGGCTTTGGCGCACGTTACGCAAGTGACCGATCAGCGCCATGCCAGACTTTCTACCCAGACGCATCGCACTATCCCAATCCAACATGTCGCCCTAATAAAAGAAAATCTACTGCAGCTATTATAGTAAAACTATATTATATGTAGTAAATGCACTACAGATACCGAATTGTATATTACCATAGTTACTGCATAAATGTACTGTACACCCCTTTAGTCCATGTTACAGTAAATGCTGAATATATGCTTGTACAGTTGCTATTGAATATATGCTTTTCCAGCACTTCTAAACAAAGTCTTGGAATAGTAGCTCAAGTCCTAAAAAAAAAAAAAGGGGGGGATCTCTGGTGTACGCAATGGGAAGTGACGTCACAGGAAGTGAACAAATCCTGAAGTGAAAAATGCAAAAGTCATTCCTTTTGTCTTTCCCACCTGAGGAAAGTGCACAGGGCAAAGGAGCACTTGCCAAGAGAACAGATTTTCCTATAACTCTACTTGCTAAGGGACGCCTTCCTTGGGCCTTCTACCTTGAACAATCCCTGACAGCCTCTTCCTCAATCTCCCTCTTTCCTCCCTATGCCCCCTTCAGCTAATCCAGAATAGAGCTACAAGACATATCCTTGGCCTCAAGCCCAGGGACAGCATCTCTCCAGCCCTTAAATCTCTCCACTGGCTCCCGGTTGCCACGAGGATCAAATTCAAGACTCTCTGCATCATCCACAGGGCTTTCTGGGGCCTGGGACCATGCTATCTCCAACTTTCTCTCCCTAAATACTTCCCGCTAGAGCCCTCCACTCCTCTAACTCCAACTCTCTGCTTGTAAAACACTTCTCTAAGCAGAGAGTGTGGGGCAGGTCTCTCTCTTCAACTGGTGCCTCTCTTTGGAACAGCCTCCCTGCCCCTCTCAGACTTGAGCCAGACCTCCTTAAATTCTGGAAACGTCTCAAACCTCTGCTTTTCTCTACCTCTTTCCCTTCCTTGCTAATCACTCCACTGCCACTGAGACTGGCGGCCTGGACCTTCATGAATCTCACAGGTTACCAGGCCCCTGTTCAGTCAGCACCCACACCGCCCCAGTACTGCCCTTGTGGGCCCCCTACCTGGCAACTGAGCATCCCACCCTTGGGATTCCTCTGCCCTTGCTCTTAGCCAGTGCCACCCCGCCTCCCCTTAGCACTTCCCTCCCAGCTTCTCCCCAGCACTTGCCCATACCTTCCTCCCTCCCCGTCTGAAAATAGTGGGCGTACTCTGCGCACCCACGTGTTCTCTTAATTTGTGCCGTGAGCAGAATCATAATCTCAAGGCCATATCATTTTGAGTATAATCTTCTTAGCCAAAGACTACATCACTGAGCAAACACAAGATACTATGCCCTGTTAGGACCTAACAGTGGGATGTTGATGCCATAATCTGGGAAATGTTAAACTCAGGGGTGATTAATACCATACTTTCTCAAGCATAGGGTGAGTAAAAAAGTATGGATAACCTATAAAAATAGTCTTCATGGCAATTAGATGCCACCCAAAACTATTGACTGCTTTCCCCAAAATAAAAACATAAGCCGGGAAACCTCTTTGACTAATGAAATAATTGCCACTTACTGTTTTGACATTGAAAAATAATTGGTGTTTTATCCTTGTATCTGAATTAACCGTATATGTGTCTGTAAAATATTAGGCCACATTACGGGTCTGGCAGTAACCCTGCCGGTGTTACCAGTGGGTTACCACTGAACCCGTAAAAATGACCGGCACCTGACTTCCCGGTGCCACCGGGCTATTACAAGTCCGGGGCCGGGAAGTCAGGCGGCGGTAATTTTGTTCATCCCCATTCCCATAGAGTCCGAGAGGACTCTATGGGAGTGGGGACACGGAAGCACCGGCACTGTTAATGGTGCCGGTGCTTCCCTGACGGCTTTGCCTACTGTGACCGTTGTGCCCGGCAGGGTCAGACCTGCCGGGCACAGTGGCTCTGGCAGCCAAACCTGTAGTTTGCCGGTCCAGAAACAAGAGTGCTGGTGTGCTTACTCTACCTCCTTCCCCTTGTGCTTCTTCCAGGTTTCGTTCCTTCCAACTTCTTGCTCCTCTTCACTGGAACGCACTCCCTCTCTCAATCCGCTCTTCCACTACCCTTCCCTCATTTCGCACATCCATTAAATCCCTTCTCCTCCACTCTCCTCCTTGAAGATCTTCCCATTCTCTCTTCATCCCCCCTCTCCCTCTTCTGACTGCTTAATCCCCTCTCCCTCCATTCTCCCACTTTCCTATTCCTCACTTGTTCTTTTCTTTTCTATTCCCCCTCGCCAATCCTACTTCCTCTCTACCTCCCCTTCTCCACAGTTAACTGCTTTTTGCACTGTTTTACTGTCGAATGATTCATCATGTAATTTTGCTCACATTGTTTGTTTATTGTTTATTGTTGTTCACTGTATGAGTTGTTCCATTGTACAGCGCCTTGGCATAAAGCGCTCTATAAATAAACAAATCAATCAATCAAAATGCACAATTTGTATCACGTTTTACCGGAAACCTCCTCCTTGGGTACTACTCAGACAGTCTGCACAAAAGGAATGAATTGCCATTTGCAACTGTGGGCCAGTTTGTCATTGGTGTCCGAGACAATTTTATGCCCCAGTCCGACCTTGTCTACTACCCATTTTGTGTGGGATGGCCAACCACCCACAACATGTCTAGTGTGTGTCACAGAACCACGCAGGACATGTACGATGCTCCCCATCCATGTCAAGTGTCCGTCAATCCCTTGCCCCTTTTCTGGGGGCCACCCAACCATATTTGTAAGCAGCCCTACCGATAAGGGGTGTATCAGCAACTCTTACTCCCTAATAATTGGCAAATATTCCCCAAAAAGAAAAATAGGGAGTAGAATACTCCCAACAATAAATAGGAAACCGACACAGTAGTAGCTTGTCCCAGGCTTTCACCCACACAGCTCCATGGATATGATTGCAACAGTACAGCCACAGGAAGAAACTACTATTGCTACTGCCTCTTCCACAAAGGTAAAATGTAACTTAATTTGCATGATTAACTAGGTGGAAAGAAGTGTTTATTACAAAAACATGTCTGTTTTATAGTCAAAACATATTTTCACAAAGTTATAAATGTAATCCCATTGGCAAAGGAACTTACCGTTTTATCCCCTAAGTATCATTTTACTTCCAACTTTAAAAAATAGGAAGTAAAATACTCACACTTCATAATCTTATCTGGAGCACTGTATTGTTGGGCATCTACCCACCTGCCACCCAATACCACTGTATGCACTCATTCATAGACCTTGTTCATAGCATAACTACCATGTTAAAACCCACAAATGGCCATGTAATTCATTTACTGGTTTTACTACTGCAGTTTTGGACCAAACTACTTTCATGGTCTATTCCGGATTTTGGGTTAAACCAGCTGTTGCATTCTGGTAGATGTTTGCTGTCCAAGAGGCAAAGGGCTGGGGGCGGCCTACTAAATACATTCACTTGCAACAACCTGCTATGAGCTGGAGAGACCCTCATTGTATGTCAAGACCGGAGGCAAGCATTATGCTTCAATTTCTTTAATCTACGCTTCAGCTGTTTCAACAAATAAAGCAGAAAATAAACCAACTTTCTCATTTTATTTTTGTTTTATTTTTAAACTACATTTCCCTTTCTTCCTATAGTCCATGACACTTCCTGTCTCTGCTACACTCTAGCCACTTCCTGTCCATGGCTCCACTGCTTTTTTTCTTGCTCTTCAGAAAGAGAAGTCGAAATCTTTACTGTAGAGCACACTGATTGCCATTATATATGTTTAAAAGTGTATCTTTGACATGGTTTAGCTGCCCAGGGAGCCAGAATGCGAAGCATAGGCAGGGCAATGCAGTAGGATACTCAGAAATCAATTTGGAGTAGAGTTTTCAGTTCATTCACAACTGCCAGATGCGAAAGATGCAGGCGGTGCTTGAGGCCGGCTTGCACTGCAGTCTAGAGATGAGCATACTAGCCACATTGATAAGCAGCCGAGTGCGCCTGAGCCGAGCGGGTCCTGTGCTTCATTTCAAGCATGCCCGGGGACCTGCTCGGTGTAATGATTTTAATTAAAACATGGCGTCTGTGCATAGTGCATTTTGGGTACTGCCAGGGCCACAATGGATATTTTTCTGAGGCCTCAGTGAAATCTTCACATTTTCTTTAGTTTTCAGTGAAAGCTGCATTTTGATGCAAACCCATAACATGGTTCATATTATTTCTTTGTAGCCAGCATTCCACATGCAAACATGTTTTCTCGCTTCTGCATTGCTTCAAGGACTGTTTTGAATAAAGGTGCTGGCTGATGCATGATAACGTTGCAAAGCCAAAGTTATGTAGCTGTTTTTGCACTTTCACTCTGGCCGGGGGCCCGTGGTAACTGTCAACAGGTAGAGAATTTTGTGAGAAACCTGAAGTTGTCTCACCTGCTAGTCCCCGGGGATCTATCATCCAGGTGGCCAGGACACGGACATCGCTTTTGGATCCATGGTGGTGGACCAGTGCGGGAAGATCACCTGGATGGGGGGGTCTTCGGGGAGTGGGACACCGGGTGGTGAGATGCGGTATCCGCTTCCCTGTAATAGCTTTTCCCCATCCTACCAGGTAGGATACTTAAGAACTCAACCCCCCCCTCCTTTCCCGACATGAACGCTTACTCAAAGACAGCTCACCTTGAGCGAAAACAGACTAACACCAGAGCTGTATACCTGACATGTCCCTATACAATGGTCAGGCAATTACTAATCATTACACACACCTGACTTCCATCACACTTCCCTACACGGATAAAAGGCTCAGCACAAAAGCACACCCTGAGCAAGGCAAAGCACACAAGGAAGCAGCAGTTCCAAGATGGCAGTTTAATGTAAGAAGAAATACGGCGAGACCAGAAAGGGTTGCATGGAGGGAAGTGCCATTGACCTATTCAGACCGTTACTTTCGTGAACCTTGAAAAATAAGAAACCTAAGCTAAGACCTGGGACTAAAGCTGAAGAAACCTGCATTGTGTGTCGGAGGTACCCGCAACTCTCTCGCATCGAAAACCACGGTGGGGAGGAGCGGTTGCCGCTGTGGTACTGTCCTTGGCTCCTACAACAAAGCAGCACCAGTAAAGACAGCACAGCCGGTGAGTCGGACAGATTAATACCAGACCATCCTGTCTTAGAACCAAGGTAGCAAGTGGCAATAATGTATGAAGAAATCTAAAGAGAACAGTGTGTAAAACGTATGTGATGAGCGACGCAAATATAATTGAAAACCAGAGGAGTGACTGAACTTTGGAGGCCAAGAAAGATACCGTAGACAGAGTGGTCCAGTGCCACGTGGGTGCTTATTTGAAGGTCTTTGTTAGGTATCCAACTGGTGGCCAACTGTGAAAAGGGAATTTTGAGATCAAAGTGGTCCTACAACGGGTCAAGCTAAACCCCATGCACATTCAAAAGTCTTTGATAGTTTAATGCAAACTGGAATTGGTCCGAGCCCAGCTCAGGGAGACTAATTGTGTAAGAGGAAGGATCTGAGCCCAGCTGAGCGGGATACAGGGTGAACCGTGAGTCACCCGAGAAAGACTATTCTCTGAACATTGTAAAAAGGGGTTCTGAGCCCGTAAGAGGGGGATTCACAGTAGCGATCATAATATAAAAGGGATCAGTCCACTGGTGTCAAGTTAGCTTAAAGGAGGAGGAGATCAATCCCCTCTCCCGAGCCACAGAAGCCGTATAGATCGACCCTCCCACCGTGGTTGGCACGGGCGCCTGAGTATTATAAATACAGGAAGCCACGTGGCAGCCAATGGGGGGAAGACGGAGTTAGGGAAGGGGCATGGACTGACAAAGGTAAGGAAGGGGGAAACAATATGCATACATGGAAAGAAACTAAACTACACACAACCAGGCCTAATCCAGCAGTTCCTGACTTAATGCCTCAAATATTCTACCCCACCATACTCCCCTGGGCCTTGACCTAACAACTAGAACTTGAAAAAACCTAACGCAATTCCCATGAACTCACAAAGCACATCACATAGAAAGTGGATGTTAGTGATAATGACTTAAATGCAACAAAACATTAATAAACGCTCTCCTTACAGTTGACATGTCATTGCGTAAGTAAATGGCACACACAAACAAAACTGTAATGAAATGATGAAGACTGAGACACATGCAACAGCAACATAACACAGAACATAACACTGCACATATTGGGCATATCAACATTTGGTTAGGGGTGCGTGTGCACAAAAACCTTCATGAGACCCTCTTGTTAGCAGAACCTCATATGAATCAAAAACTCAGTCATTACGTAGGTTAACTAATAGATGCCTGTTTGTAAGACTCTGCAGGCTTATAACACCCACGGGTGTGAAAACGTGTCTTAATGAAAGGAGGTGCTTAGAGCCACCTCACACAACTCCTGGTATATAAATGTTCTGAAAAACACACTTAACTGCTTGCCCAGACGCCTCCTAAGGACGTCCGGACTCAAAAGGAATGAAGCCCAATTCAGCGTATGGTCGCCTCAATCACCGCCGCCACCCGAGTATTAGCAGGTCCTTGCACCACATCAAAGCAAAACATAGGGAACACTTAACTGGCTGTCCGGGTGCCTTCCGCGGCTGCCCCGGACCTGAAGAACATATGTAGCAAAGGCTTTAGCTGTTTTTCACCGCTGCAACCCGAATCTGGAGCCTGCCAGCTTCACCGTCAGTCTGCTGCCTCGCCGCCACCGCCACCGCCTGTGCTCTCCAACATTAATCATCAGCACCGGAGCACGGGTGGTTGGCCCTATAAACACGCCTAAACACGCATAAACATGCAGCTGGTGACTGGCGCGCATAGGGAACTACACATCCTCCCAATGCCTACTGGGAAGTGTAGTTCCCAGACTCAATTATGAAAAATACACCTTTTTCTGCTCAACCCCTGAATCCTGACAGTACCTCCTCTCCCAGGGCTCTTCCCAGGACTTGCCTTGTCAGGATGTTGTAAATGAAACAGTCTTACCAGGCGCGGAGCATTAACCAAACTGGCGGGTTCCCAGGAGCAGTCTTCCAGTCCATAGCCCGCCCATTGGATCAGATACCACAAACCTTGCCGTCTTCTTTTTGAGTCCAAAATTATCTTCACCTCATACTCTGTCTGACCATCCTTGTGGATGGCTGGAGGTCCCTGCACACGTGTTCCAGGCACTGCGGGTTTAAGCAAACACACATGGAATACTGGGTGTATGTTTAAGGTTGTAGGCAATCGTAATTTCACAGCAACTTCTGACACACATTTCACAATTTCGTAGGGTCCAATAAAATTGGGGGCAAATTTGCGAGATCCTATTAAGGGCAAATTACGCGTGGACAACCATACTTTACCCCCCACCTTGTAGTGAGGGGCCTTCCTTCTCTTTCTGTCTGCATATATTTTGTATTGTGCCTTTGCCTGTTCGAGATTGTCTTGAGCCTTCTGTCGGATGGTCAGAAGCAATTGTTTTCTGTCTTGGAGTACTGGCATGTTTGTCTCCTCAGGTAACTGTTCAGGCAACATTTCCTGTACCTGTCGATACAAACACTCATTAGGAGCCATCTACAGATGCATGCTCCATATTATTGTAAGTGAACTCAGCTAACCATAACGCTTGAACCCATGACTCCATGCCTTCATGTAAATAACTGCGTAAATATTGTTCAAGGATCTGATTTACTCTTTCCGACTGTCCATCCGTCTGAGGATGATAACTAGTGGACAAGGCACAATTGATTCCTAACATCTGACAGAAGGCGCGCCAGAACTTAGATGTAAATTGCGGACCCCTGTCTGATAAATTACTACGCGGTAATACGTGTAGCCGGACCCCATGTTGAAAAAATAATTCTGCCAACTTCCCTGCTCCTGGAATTCCTCTACAAGGCACAGAATGAGCTTGTTTAGACAGGTAGTCCACCACCACCCATATGGTATCATACTGATCATCCAGAGGTAAATCTGTGATAAAGTCCACAGATATATGCGTCCATACTTTCTCCGGAGAAGGCAGTGGTTTAAGTAGCCCTGCTTTCTTGGTGTGATCAGCCTTACTTCGTACACATGTTTCAAATCTTTGCACATACTTATTTACATCCTGTCCTAAATTGGGCCACCAAAAATATCTCTCTAACAGAATCTGTGTCTTTTTTTGCCCGAATGACCTGCCAAAGGTGAATTATGACACCAATGCATTGCTTTCTTTTGTAAATCCAAAGTGGGCAAATATAATCGTCCATCATAATAGGGAAGCTTATCTCTGAAGGTTTCCAAAGGATCATTCACTCACAAATCCAGATTCTTTTGTTTCTTCATTTCCTGTTTCACTTGATTGAATAACTGGGTCACCACAGCTCCCACCACCTTTTCCGCGGGAATTATGGGTTTTACCTCAGTCACCATATTCTCAAGATTTTGCTGGTGAGATAAAGCATCCGCTTTTCCATTTCTTTTCCCAGGTCTGAATGTCACCACAAAGTTAAACTCATTGAAATATTGAGACCAGCGTAAATTGCCTGGCACTCAAGGTATGGGCTGTCTTGAAATACTGTAAATTCTTATGGTCCGTTACCACTAACACCTGGTGCTTGGCTCCCAATAAGTAATGCCTCCATTCCAGAAAGGCCGCCCTAATGGCTAGTAGTTCTTTATCTGTGATTGAGTAATTTTTCTCACATTGAGTGAGTTTCCGTGAATAGTAAGCTACTGGATGCCAATCCCCCTCTTGATCCTTTTGAGATAACATCGCCCCCACTGCCACATTTGATGCATAGGTTTCCACTTGAAACATTTTCTCAGGATCAGGATGCCGTAATACTGGTGCTGACGTGAACGCCTTTTTCAATTCCTGAAAAGCCCCTTCAGCTTCTGGATTCCAACAAAACCTCGTTGCCTTTCTTAATAATTTCATTATAGGTGCCACAGTCTGTGAAAAGCTGGTAATAAACCATCTATAGAAGTTAGCAAAACCCAAAAAACATTGAATATCTTTAACACATTGGGGTGTGGGCCAACCAAGAACTGCCTGTACCTTACTTTTGTCCATGATTATTCCTTCCAGAGTCAATATGAACCCCAAAAACTCTACCTGTGTGACGTGAAAGGCACATTTTTCTAATTTTACATATAACTGATAATCTTGCAATTTTTTTCAACACAGCCCGCACATGGCTCACATGCTGCTCTTTTGAAATGGAGTAAATGAAAATGTCATCAATATATACAATAACAAAAATGTCCAAAAACTCACTCAAAACTTCCAGCATAAAATACTGAAAAGCCGCAGGAGCATTACATAAACCAAAAGGCATAACCAAATACTCAAATAATCCAAACTTAGTCCGGAATGCAGTCTTCCACTCATCCCCCTCCTTGACACGAATCAAATTATATGCTCCGCGTAAATCTAGTTTAGTATACACCACTGCTGTTTTTACCTGATCCAAGAGTCCTGAAATTAAAGGCAGTGGGTATCTATTCTTTACTGTCACCTTGTTCAAAGCACAATGCATGTCCTTAGAGTTCCTTCCTTTTTTGGAACAGAAAACAATGGGGATGAGACTGGTGACGTGGAGTGTCGGATAAACGCCTTCTTTAACATATCATCCAGGTACTCGCGCAAATGTTGATTTTCTGTTTCTGTCAATGCATATATTCTGCTACAAGGCAATTTGACCCCTGTTTCTAACTCAATTACACAATCATAGGGTCTGTGGGGCGGCAATCTTTCTGCTGCTCCTTTATCAAAAACATTCACAAAATCTTGATATTGATCAGGAACCTCTATTCCCACAGCACCCACACCTTTGGATGCAAATGGCTGGTCCGCCAAAAATAAAGCAGGGCCCAACTCCTCTTCCATATGGTCTATACATTCCCGATTCTAAAAAGAAAAACTCCTGAGTAACCCAATCAATCCTTGGATTATGTTGTGTTAACCAAGGAATGCCTAAAATAAGGCCAAATTCGGGTGCTGCTATCAAATCCAGTACAATCTGCTCCACGTGTCCTGACCCACACCTCATTCTTATAGGTTAAGTTTGCTGACAAATGGGCCCTGAAATTAAAGGGGAACCATCCACCCCTTCCACCTGTGTCTTCTCTCTTAATGGTAACCCCAACCTTTTAGCTAAACTAATGTCAATGAAATTCCCAGTTGCCCCAGAGTCCACCATAGCTGACACCATCTGTTTAGTACATGCAAAAAATAAAGTTACCAAAATATACAAGTGGGAATTACCCTTTCGTGTAGTATTTGCTACCCAAGTGGGGAACCTTCCTACGACTGAGCCTGACATCTGAGATCCCCTTAAGGCCGGCCCAATCCTTTTGCCGACTCCCCCTTGCTCTTTTCTCCACCCGTAACTTTTTTTGGTGTGTTTGGACAAGTGCAGATATAATGCCCTGGTTGCCCACAATACAGACACAAATTATTAGCTTTTCGCTGCTCCTTTTCTGCTGCCGATAGTGGACCTCTAAACCCTCCAATCTGCATTGGCTCTCCTTCACTATTTCTGTTTATCTTTCCTCTATCCAATCTTGCAAAAGGTACCATCTCCGGTCTTTTCCTGTCTCTCTTGCGCTTATTCATCCGATGATCCAATCTTAATGCCAAATCAATCATGGCCGTACAAGTACTGGGCTGGGGCTCTACCTGTGCCATGGCATCCTTGAATTCTTCTCTTAACCCTTGATAAAACAGAACTGTCTGTTTATTTTCTGGCCAATCTGTTTCAATGACCAACCTATTAAACTGTGTTACATACGACACCGAATCTCGTGTACCCTGTTTTAACGCCAATAATTCTTTGTCTTGGGCTAACGAAACTTCCCTGCGGTGAAACAAGTGACCAAATTCCACCAAAAATGTTTCCAATGATATAATAAAGGGTCATCCTTCTGCACCAATGGCATAGCCCAAGCTGCCGCATCACCTGTTAAATATGATATTACAAATGCGGTCCTAGCTTGGATAGTTTCAAATGCTGAAGGTTTACAGAGGAAATGCAACCTACCCTGTGTCAAAAACATCATTAACTTCTTAGGATCCCCTGAAAATCTTTCAGGTGCTGCCAAAGGCACACTACTTCGAGGTTGGACAATTACCGTGGGTGATCTAGCCACTGCCCTACCTGTAGATGGCCGTGCTTCCTCTAACGGAGCCCCATTCTGCTACTAACCCCTGCACTTGAGTCTTAAGTGTGCTGGATCCCTGTCTAACATGGACTAATTCCACCTGAATGTCTTGCAGTGCTTTTAGAACTTCCGCTAATGAGGGAGGGTTCTCCATTTGGCCTGGGTGGTTCAGTAATCCCGAAATCGGGGGCTGATGATTCTGTCAAGTTAGCTTCAAGGAGGAGGAGATCAATCCCCTCTCCCGAACCACAGAAGCCGAATAGATCGACCCTCCCACCGTGGTTGGCACGGGCGCCTGAGTATTATAAATACAGGAAGCCACGTGGCAGCCAATGGGGGGAAGACGGAGTTAGGGAAGGGGATGGACTGACAAAGGTAAGGAAGGGGGAAACAATATGCATACATGGAAAGAAACCAAACTACACACAGCTAGGCCTAACCAAGCAGTTCCTGACTTAATACCTCTAATATTCTACCCCACCATACTCCCCTGGGCCTTGACCTAACAACTAGAACTTGAAAAAACCTGACGTAATTCCCAGAACTCACAAAGCACATCACATAGAACGTGGATGTTAGTGATAATGACTTAAATGCAACAAAACATTAATAAACGCTCTCCTTACAGTTGACATGTCATTGCGTAAGTAAATGGCACACACACACACAAAACTGTAATAAAATGATGAAGACTGAGACATATGCAACAGCAACATAACACGGAACATAACACTGCACATATTGGGCATATCAACGTTTGGTTAGGGGTGCGTGTGCACAAAAACCTACATGAGACCCTCTTGTTTCTGAACCTCATATGAATCAAAAACTCAGTCATTACGTAGGTTAACTAATAGATGCCTGTTTGTAAGACTCTGCAGGCATATAACACCCATGGGTGTGAACATGTGTCTTAATGAAAGGAGGCGCTTGGAGCCACCTCACAAAACTCCTGGTATATAACTGTTCTGTTATATATATATACTGTTGCTTCTAAGGACGTCCGGACTCAAAAGGAATGAAGCCCAATTTAGTGTATGGTTGCCTCAATCATCGCCACGACCCGAGTATTAGCAGGTCCTTTCCCCACATCAAAGTAAAACATAGGGAACACTTAACTGGCTGTCCGGGTGCATTCCGCGGCTGCCCCAGACATGAAGAATATATGCACCAAAGGCTTTTGCTGTTTTTCACTCACCGCTGCGACCCGAGTCTGGAGCTTGCCAGCTTCACCGTCAGTCTGCTGCCTCACCGCCACCGCCCATGCTCTTCAACATTAATCATCAGCACCGGAGCACGGGCGGTTGGCCGTATAAAAACGCCTTCATGATTGCCTGCAGCTGGTGACTGGCACGCATAGGGAACTACACATCCTCCCAATACCTACTGGGAAGTGTAGTTCCCAAACTCATTTATGGAAAATATGCCTTTTTCTGCTCAATCCCTGAATCCTGACACCTGCTTGAGGGGGAACTAGGGGGAACCACCTGAATTGAGTACTTAAAAGAGGAAAGGAACTTTGTATTTTGTTTTGGCTCATCAGGCCCTCTGAATCAAGAGACTTCGATGAATAAGGAGACTTGGGCACAGAAGGCCCTGACTCTGTTAAGGGAACTGTATCCTCGTGCCGAAGCAGCCAGGGTGTGTGCTTTGCTCGAGTGAACCGCCTTGTCCCGTGCTGAAAATGTGGGGAAGGGAGGCCAACGGCCTGACCATCCCGACATATAATTTTGTGAACACTTCTTTCTTTTTCCTGCCCCACACTATTTGTACTTAGCGGTAAGGATTGGCAATCGTTTTTTTAGTAAAGGCTCTTTTATTTTGACGAGACTCCACTAGGACGACATTATTATTATTTGATGGTCATAGCTTGCTCCGATCTCTAAATTTAGGATTAGATAGGCATTTATCTCACCCTTGTTGAAGTTCAATAAAAACCCTTGAACTGTGGTCTCTTGTGTCTGTCTTAATGTTGATACTGTGCCTTCCTTACACTTTGAAAGCTAGAAAGTTCTGGAAAATGTCATCACGCAAAATGAGGGGCCCTGGGGACAGTTAGGCAGAAAGCCTCTGGGAAGAGTGGACGCACTGCTTCCATGCCTGTTGATGCAAAAATCTCTCTGCCTACCTGTTTTGTGAGCTTTTCAGTTCAAGCCTGGCGAGATGAGGATTTGTTTTGCAGTCGCTTCAACAGTGAAGTATTTTTAGACTTTTTACATTCCTTCTATGTGTGGTATCTATTCATGATTCATCTATTTTTTGGGGGTGAATAAAAGGCCCTATAGAGTCGTTTCTTTGCAGTTTGACTGAGTGTTTGTGTACATAATTGTCCTTCAGTGTGTAAGGTTTCTTCATATCGTGTGATGGGGCTGTGAAATATTTTCTGTGCACTTTTGAAGCAAAAAATATGGCGCTGTGAGCCTTAGGTTGCCCTGTGGTGTGAAATTCCAGGCATTCAGGGATCTGTGCTTAAACGCTGGTTGACAAAAGATTTATGTTGAAAGTGAGGTTTTTTTTTCTTGGCAGTGGGAGCAAGGTTGTTTGGATAAGCGTCCTATGTGTGCGCTTTGCGTGATTGCATTTAGGTTGCTGTAAATATGTTACTGTGCATAGAGCATTGTAAATTATTGTACATTTTAATACCTTGTTTAAGAAGAATGATAAGGGGTCTTCCGCAGGCAGAGATTGCCTTATTTGTGCTATTCCTGGCTAGTCGAAGAGCCCATTTGATAAGTTGGCAAAGGAATGGGCATGCAGTACTGGGCTGAATGAGCCATGGGATGAAGGTTTGGTTGTTGCTGGGCCCGCAGACGTTGTGTTTTCCTTACAACAAGTCTGTGTAGAAAAAGGGAAAGAAATGTGCAGCTCTTGGGAGACGGTGGTGGATTCCCTTGCATGCATATAGAACAATGCACCAGAGGAATGTTCAATTAAGCGAGGATATTTTGCACTTAGAAAAGGAATTGGCTGCTGAGAAGCACATTGTATTGATGCAGCAATTACAATTGAAAATATGACATGATCAAGCAAATAAATTCCAAGAAGTTGCTGAAAGAGCGGCTGTCAGATTCACTCTATATAAATATAAAAAACGACGTGGCAATGTAAATAAGAGAAACGCAGCTGCTGTGATCGGCAGGGCTGGACTGGGACCCAAATGAATGGGATGGTGATATTTGGAATTCCACTGACTCGGAATGTAGCTCAGAGGTAAAAGAAGAATCTTAATTGATACAGAATGAGAAGGCTGTTACTGCTAAGCCGGTAACGAGGCAGAGGGCTGGCCCCCACCCCCATAACCCAGGGGTGGGAGTTTGTGGATTTGACTACACTAATAAACAAGCAGCATTGCGAGCTGGGCCTCCTCCGGATGTGAATGGCCAAACTTCCCAAGTATCTTTGTTGCACCTGGCGGCCCAAGTATCTCTGTTGCACCTGGCGGCCCAAGGGTGTAACTGCAAATATCCTATCACCACGGATTGGCCCACTGAGGAAAAGAAGTGGTATACAGTGAAGGAGGCAGTTAAATGAATCAGTGAACATGCTACGAAGGAAGCAATTCATGTAGATGAACCAGTACATTTGGGGGTGGTGCCACTGTCAGTGTCCACCAGAAATATGGCCATAAGAACTACCCCACCCGCACATAAGAGTGTCATTATGACTTTCTTAGTGGGCATGACTGTGAAGCCAACTGATGACGTGGTAGACGCTATTCAGCAATTTTCAGATCTGGGTGAATGAGACAAAGGTGAGGACAGACATAGAGAGAGAGAGGGGAGCGCAGTGAGAGAAGCACAGAGGGCAGGAGACAAGAACATGTTTTTTGCATTGTTGAAAGATGTTGTGCCATGGGAGGAGATTGATGGTATTGAAACCAGGGAAATGTATGTGTTGTACAAGAAGAGAGGGCTTGCTGGGAAGGAGTGCTGTAAACCAGTTAAGAGGCAGGTGGTGTCCAAGCAGAAAAAGGACACTTCACCTTCAGTGCCTCCTGAGGAGGAGCCGGAAGAAGGGTCCATGGGGACCCCTTCCGAGTAGCAGCCAACATATGCTGAGCTAAGAAAAACAGTGAGTGCAATGTTAGAGGCTGAGTCTGGGGACACTCATTCTAAATTTGACTAGGATAATGGCCAAGCCCTGGCAGCTCATACAAAAGTTGACAAACAACCTCATGTTAATGTTAAGATATTTTGGAAGCCTGGAAACACACAAGAGGTTTGAGCTTTGATAGATACCAGGGCAGAGGCCTCATTGATTCATGCAGACCCTTCAGGATTTAAAGGTTGACACTTTACCATTACTGGGCTGGGGGGAAAGGAAATGTCAGCAGTACAAACGGGAGTTGAAATGAAGATAGGCAATTTGAACATACAAACGTTTGAGGGAACCTGGTACACTGTGTTAGAGTTGGCAAATGCCTTTTTCTCTGTGCCTTTTGCCGAAGGGGGTGAGGAGCAGCAGAGAGCGTTTGATTTGACAAAAGACACAGTGTGCTCGATTTTTGGCCTTTGAAGTCAGGAAAAGTGGAGTTAAATGTATCTGTACAAGTCAATTATGCCAACTAGAGCCTATGGCAGAAGAAAGGCAAAAAGCAAGTTTCTTTGGGATTTTGGAGTCGCAAATTACACGAAGCAGGTGATAAGTACACTCCATTTGAGAAGCAATTGCTAGTGTGTTATTGGGCTCTTGTTGATACCGAGCAATTGACAGTGGCATAATACTGATCCGGCCCGAAATACTGACTTATGCAGTGGGTTTTGAGTTCTCCTAAAACATACAGGATAGGACACGTACAAGAAGCTAGTATAATCAAGTGCAAATGGTATATCCAAGACAGCAAAATCAGGAAATGGTGGGGTCGCGAAACTACATGAGCAAGTGGCTAATATACCACCCGCAGAATACATATTGCAGGAAGTGACAGAAGTACATGAATGTGCAGTGAAATGGGGAATACCTTATGGGGATCTGACAGTGAAGCAGACAGAACATGCAAGGTTCACCGATGGCTCAGCCCATTACAGAGGAACTGAGCGCTACCGGAAAGTGGTGTCATCTAATCCCAAGACAAAAAATATCTTAACAACGTCAGGTAAAGGGAAGAGCAGTCAGTTTGCAGAACTTTATGCAGTATATAAAGCTTTGAAACAAGAAATACCTGGTCAATGTAATTTGTGGACAGATTCATGGTCAGTGGCCAATGGGCTAGCTGTGTGGCTGCCAACATGGCAAAATAATGGGTGAAAAATTCATTCCAAAGAATTGTGGGGAAAGGAACTGTGGCAAGATATCTGGAAAATGCTATCACAAAGTAAGTGAGGTAACAGTATATCATGTGGATGTGCACTGTACTACTGACTCATTAGAATATTGGTTCAATTCTGTTGCAGACGAACACACCAAGATCTCCATTGTGGGTGTAGAGGTTCAGGAGGGCGATTTTTGAGGGTTTGGCCAAGTGGGCACACCAGAAATGTGGACACATGGGAGGGAAAGCTACTTGCAGGTGGGCACATTTTCGAGGGATTAGTATCCCATTAGAAGTAGTGAAAACAATCATTTTGCAATGTTCTGTGTGTTTGCATCAGCAGCATAGACCCATTCCTAATATTGTCCAGGGCACTTTACGAAGAGGTAAATTGCCGGGTCAAATCTGGCTTATCGATTATATCGGTCCTAAACCAAAATTGTCAATATGCGTATGCGATCGTGGATACCTATTTGGAATATTTGGTGGCGTTGTCATGCAAGCAGGCCACACAATTGAATGCTATTAAATTGTTAGATGAGATCATATTGCATTATGGTGTGCCCTTGTAAATTCAGAGTGACAATGGGTCACACTTTAAAGGCAAGTTGATTCAAGAGTATTGTCAGGAAAAGAATACTTAATGGCTTTACCATAACCATATCATCCATAAGCGGCGGCTTTGATTGAATGCATGAATGCTTTATTGAAAGAACAATTGCGCAAATCAGGCAATGGCAGTTTGGTAGGCTGCCGTGATTGTGTGTTTGATACTGTGCACATCTTGAATAATAGACCATTGGGTGAAAATGAGACACCTTTGACACGCCTGTTGACACCTGCATTACAGATGCAACCTAATTCTGCTAAAGAGACCTTACTATATTGGGAGATAGCGACAGGCGCTTTACCCCCATACCGTACAACTCCAGAATCTGCAGGGGTAGACTTACATTCTTATCACGAAATCACATTAGAACCCAGAGGTTTAATAGTAATTGAAACTAGGATTGGAGTACAGATTCCACCAGAAGACATGGGATTGATTGAACCTAGATCTGGATTAGCATTAAAGGGCATCGTACTACTGCTCAGAGTGATAGATGCTTATTACTGAGGAGTAGTCAAAGTCATTTTAATGAACAGTGGAGACCAAATACTTCCTATCCATGTAGGAGACAGGATAGCCCAACCGATTGTCATACCTGTCAAATTGTCCATGATCAGAAAGGGGTAGCCCCCTACAGTGTTAACTACTTGTGGGGACCATGGTTTTGGCTCATCAGACCGCATGGTACCAGATGCAAAGGTGTGGGTAGAAAAACCAAGTGGCCCACCCGTACCCGCAGATGTCATAGCGTCCGGCAGAGACCATCGTTTTAGCAATGGAGATTGGCCAGAAAAAATGGGACTATGTACCCGCAGACAAAATGTTATTTAAGAGTACGATTATCAACACTGATATGTCTTTTATGGATTTGCTTTATAGAATCTGTGCCTGGCTGGTGTAATTGTGATACTAAATGGACTCCATTTGGAAGGGTCAAATGAGACACAGCAACAAACACAAGATGACGTATTTGCGCAGCCAACCAATGCCTCACGCCTAGTATGCCAGTTATTCTTGTTAGATCATTCAGAAATGTCAAGGCCTAAGAATGGCCACTGTATTCCCTTGTTCCCTTCCCGTCTTGAAGCGCTTTGAAGCACTTCACTTGTGTTTAAGCGCTTTACAAATAAACAATTACAATTACAATGTAAGTATGACAATGCTGAAGAATGGTGTTCGGGGGTCGACTAATGCTAACAGCGACACACCAGCCACAACAGTTACGAAGAACAGAATTTGCAAAGCGTTGAGAACACGCCAAGTACAAGGTCAAGAAAAAATGCCACCGGCTGTAGGAGAAATGTCTTTAGCGCAGCAAAGATATTCACTGATGAATGCCCAAGTGGAGAACATGTGGGCATAACATTTCATATTTCTGTTTGACGAATATGCACAATGCAATTAAACAACAAACTAAATATCTTATAGCAGTGCCAACACCTGCTTCAACTTCTACACAATGCCTCTTTAGTGGAGGATTCTGATGTGCAACAATCATTTTGCATCTGCGAATATTGTAAATTTTGACAAGAAACAAACCAAAAGTGGAACAACCTTACCCAGATAGTGACTTGCAATATCACCCACAGTGATATCTGCTATAAGATGACCTGTGAACCGTAGGAGGTTGGCAAATGTAAACAGCTGAACATTACCAAAGAAAAAAACAAACTGTATTTGAGAAGCAGTTGTGTTCATGCACTCCAAGCACATGCACCAACATTAATAATACAATGATTTGTAATCATACAGTTGTACAGGCTAGTCATTTAAACCATGAAGAACTTTCTGGTAGGATGTAATTTTTCGTGTGGTAACATTATCTATACCTACATTCCAGCTAACCTTTCTGGAGCTCCATGTGCTATTACACGACTTGGTTTGATGATGTTTCCTTTACAGCCAGCATTACATCGAATGAGAAGATCAACTTTTGAATCTGTATGGCTATCCCCAGACTGTGATTCAAATGTACATTTGTTATCAGAAGTTTTAGTTCTTGCATTTTCATTGGTGGGAGTTTGGGGATTAGCTGCTGGGAGCTAAGCATCTTTGATTAAGTTAGCGTGTTTAGTAGTGAAAGGGTTGAATCCTACCTCTCAAGCCTTAGAGGAATTGCTCCTAGATAGCCAAGCTATGAGAAAAACCTTGCAGAATAGAGCTGCTATTGATTATTTGTTATTGAAACATAATTTGGGGAGTAACGCATTTGAACAAATGTGTTGTTTCAACTTGAGTGACCATTCCCAATCTGTGAAAAACCACATCCAAAGTTTGAAGGACTTGATGAAAAAGGTAACACAATACCACACTGGGAATTGGTGGGACTGGTTGTTTTCTTGGATTCCAGATATTGAAGGAACTCTACGAGTTGGGATTGGAATCCTTAAGATCATGAATCGAATGGAGGGTGCTCTCCTCATATCGAAAGATCATAGATCCATGCAAGAACTCTTTGTATGAAAATATAAAGGACATGGTAAGGAAAAATGATAATCTCTAACTAGAAGATCTCAAAACACAGGTATCTGAAATTCTGTTAAAATGTGAGAGGGACAAAACAAATCTCCTACAGAATCCCATGAAGGTCAAAGAATCCACAAAGAGGGCAGATCGGAGTAATACAATATCTGCAATGCGGGATCACGACTATTCCAATCATTGTCATCATGTGATAAGCCCAGAGGATGGTTCCCTAGCTATCTGAGATGTTTCCCGAATTCACAATGGAGAACAGAATTTTTAAGATTCCGCCTCAATCTATTACAAACAAGAGAGATATTGCACACAAGGTACAAGCAGAGCATTCCAGATAACGAGTGTGACTTATGTCCTGACAAACAGACACAATCCATAAAACATCTGATAGAATGTGCAGGAACAGAGAAACTTCGAACAAAAAACTGTCAAGATTTGTAGATAAAAGATTGGTGGATATCTACAACATACTTTTGGGAAAGACTATTGTCAGGTAATGAATCAGGACTAACAATGGAAATTCTGAAAATCCTCAAGAAGCTAAATTTGGTCTTACAAAAGAAGAAAACATAAAGAATTGTACACATAAAAGTACTGCAAAAGAAATAATCCTTTTTTTTTTAAACGATTTGGTGAACAAAATGACCTGACTCACAATCATAATCACCATACTTTCATATATTTTCATATGTTGTCACATTATTTTAATACATGTATGTAAACTTAATTCAAACTAATTTTGTAAAAAGCTGTTTTACGGCTAGAACACAATAAAACATATTTTTTTTAAAGGAACTTGCGTTATCCCTTTGCTTGTATTTGTATAATTGTTTTAGTTCAGTTATGATGTTTCGTCGGTTTTAGAAACCGGCTTAAGTGCCACTGAGTTATGGAAGTCAAATGTCCAATGGTGGATTGTAATGCTTTTAATTAAAACATGTCATCTGTGAGCTGTGTTTTTTGGTGCTCCCAGAGCCATAATGGACATTTTTCTACAGGGCTCAGTGAAATTTGCACATTTTATTTAGGCTTCAGTGAAAGCTGTATTTTGCTGTGAACCCGTAACATGGTTTGTATTATTTCTTTGCAGCCAGCATTCCACTGGCAAACATGTTTTCTTGCTTCTGCATTCCTTCAAGGACTGTTTTGAGCAAAGGTTCCAGCTGATGCCTGATAATATTGCAAAGCGGAAGAAAAGTTATGTAGCTGTTTTTGCACTTTCATGAGAAAGGGAAGTGTTTTGCCTTTTGGGGTTGCCATGGGTCACTCCGGCCAGGGGCCCATGGGAACTGTCAACGGGTAGAAACTTCAAAAACTACAAAGTTCTGGAAAATGTCATCACGCATTTGTGGGAGGCTTAAAATGGGAGGCTCTGGGGACGGAATGGCAGAAAGCTTCTGGGAAGAGTGGACGCACTGCTTCCATGCCCGTTGTTGTGAAAATCTCTCTGCCTACCTGTTTTCAGAGCTTTTCAGTGCAAGCCTGGCGAGATGAGGATTTGTTTTGTGGTTGCTGCAACAGTGAAGTATTTTTAGACTTTTTACATTCCTTCTATGTGTAGAAATTATTCATTCATTTATTAAGTTGATTCATGTATGCATTTTTGTGTGAATAAAAGGCCATAAAGAGCCATTTCTTTGCAGTTTCACTGAGTGTTTGTGTGCATAATTGTCCTTCAGTGTGTAAGGTTTTTCCATATTGTGTGCTGGGGCTGTGACATCTTTTCCGTGCACTTTTGAAGCAAAATATTCGGTCTCCTAGGCAGACAGCAGTGGCGGCGCAAGCATGGCCCCCTCCTTAGTGGGGTGGGAGTCAGCCGCGTCGCACAAACGAAGCGGCTTGAGCAAATACAGCATGCCTTTTCAAAGAAAGGAATGCTCTGAATCACAGAAAATTTCAGCGCTCGGAGAGAGCAACCGTATGCGAAATAAATAACGCTGAGGCGCCCGGAAAGCAGCAGGATTATAGCACTACAGGCAGCACGTGTCCCAGAGCACTCAGCTGTATTGGCGCACAAATTACAATTTAGGAGTAATAAGAACAATAGTCCTGACTGAGACCAGGCCTGCAGACTTGATTGAAACATGCTACAAGCTTGATAGCAGGCAAGCAGAATAAACTGCAAACATTATAAAGAGATAAACGGCATAATAGCTGTGTGTGTGTATGATGAGTAATTGTTAGCCAACGGAATCTGCGGACATGCAATTCAGCCTGCTACAGTTCAGGCAGTGGCATACATCACCATTTACGTGGCCCTCCGGCATAGATATGTCAGAGTATGAGTGGAGTGAGAAGGAGCAGGCAGAGAGCAAACTGGTACTCAGTTTCAATCAGGTGCTTGGAACCTCATTGGTGGAAGCAGTGGCTGAGGGGGTTTAATCCATCCAAGAGAAGCTGGCATCACTGGGGTCCATACTGAGCCAGAGAAGTACAAACACCCTAAAGAGTAAAACAAGCATATTTTGCTAAGGTGACTTCTAAGGAGAGCCTTCAGAGGAGTAATATGGCAGAAAAGAGGAAAATCTCCTTTGCTCCCCCGAGCCCATGACATGGGGCCAAACAACAAGCCTCAGAGGTTGCTGACGCCTTTGGTAAACTGATGGAGGCCTTCCAACAAAGGGCAGCAGTGCCAAGCCTCCTGACCCCCACCCCAGGGGAAGATAATATGTGTGAGTCAGATATCGGCTCAGAGGAAGATTCACCAGAAGATTACTGCATCCTCGCAAGAGGAAGACAGTAAGCCGAGGGAAGAAAGGACAGCCCCTGGAGGCGGCAGGATAGCCGGGAAGGAAAAGCACTTGGAGGGGCCAGACTCTGAGATATCGGACTTGTTTGACTCAGAGAACATTTGAAACCAGAATCTTCGGACTGGCGACCCTCCTCCAGAGTGGCTAAATACATGGCGCAGAGAATTAGAAAAGCACTAGACAAAGACACCAGGCAGCGCATGAGGTCAGAATGCCCACGCCCAGACCTGGCAGGCAAGGTGGCCAGAGCGCTCAAGCTGAACCCCAAAATTATTGCTTTTGTCACAAGGATGTCGGAAGACCTCAGAAAAGGTATGGACAGGCCCTGGAAGAACTGCCAGGAGAAAGTGCTGGACCTCCCCGGACCATAAGAAAAGATTATGGACCTGGCAGAGAGAGAGTCGGGGATATGGGAGAAGAAGTGGACGCAGACACACTTGCTAGCTGGGTTCAACGGGCAGTTTGTCTGTTGGGCAATGGTAACAGCGCCATATTCTCAGAGAGATGGAGGGGACTGCTCCTGAAAATTGACCCTAAGCTAAGTGAACTCGCCACATACAAGACAGGGAAGTCGGCACAAGGACTCCTTTTCGGAGAAGCATTCGGCAAGGAGATGGGGAGGTGTGTCGGAACATACACCTCTCTGGAGAAGGCACAGGCCTCCATAAAGGAGAATTCCCCCAGCTGTTATCTGTGTCTTTCGCAATAAAAGTGCTTATGAATGGCAGAGCGAACTGCTGCATCCTCTTAAAAATTGACAACATTTCGCCAGTGAGGTACATAAATCACCTAGGAGCGACAAAGTCCAGACTCCTAGCAGAATTAGCAAAAGATTTTTGGCACTTCTGCCTTCAGGTGGAATCTCGGTGACAGCCGAGTACCTCCCCGGAGCCCTCAACGTGGTTGCGGATTGGAAATCACGTCATCTGATGGATGCGAATGTCTAGAAACTCGGCAGAGGAGTATTCCAGCAGTTGGATCAGCTAATGCAGCCGATATGCATGGATCTATTTGCTTCCAGACTAAAGACACAGACAGACCAGTTTTTCAGCTGGAGACAAGATCTGTGCGCTCTAGGAATGGACACGTTCCTGCAGGACTGGAGCAGAGGAGTGCATTATGCATTCCCTCCTTTTGTGATGATGAGCAGAGTTCTGGTGAATGTCCGCAGAGTGAGAGCTACGATAGTGATTGTGGCACCAATATGGAAATCGCAAGTATGGTTTCCAGCTCTGATGGAACTTTCCTCGTATTTCCTGTGGATACTTCCATCGACAGAACACTTGTTCACGGGCCCAACTGGATCATTTCATCCTCTGAGAGTGAGGCCACGCTCCGCCTGATGGCTTGCAAGGTGTCTGGGAAATATGGACTTAGCCAGGCACTTCGAGCAACGCTGCCAAAATTCATCTCACCCTCTTGGGCCACCTCCACGCGTAGGAGCTATGATGCGGCATGGGACAGGTGGGAAGTCTGGTGCAAAGGGAAAGGTATTTCTCCCACTGTAGCAGTGCTTAATTTCCATGCATCCCCACTGGATGACAGCAAGGCTTTCAGGGCGGTAGAAGTGTATAGGTAGACGATTTGAGCAGGACATGCAGCAGTGGACGGAGCGTCGCTGGGGGATCACCCAGCAGTGGTCAGGCTCATGAAAGGGGCATGATTCAGAGTGCCACCAACCCCGAAATACACATTCTGATGTGATGTGGACGCGGTTCTGCAGTTCATCGTAAACTGGCCGGCAAACAAGTATGTCTCGCTAACTCAGTTATCTGGGAAGCTAGCAATGCTACTATGTTTAGTATCATGCAGTAGAGTTTCGGATGTTAAAGCCATGGGGAAGACATACGGCTCCCTGGCCAAGAGGACAAAGACAAACTCATCTACTATTACGTGGTGCCCATACATGACCGGGCAGCCGCATCTAAGTGTGGCCGCCGGATCTATATTAAATGATCGAAGCCAAAAAGAACGAATCTCAGTACTGCGGAGCAGAAAGTATCACATTGGGACAATTCGCCCCCATAAGCCAACTTTCTCGGTCCCCAGTGTCCCCCTTAACTCTTAAGACTGGGTCAAGTTAATAAATTTGTCAACAACCCCAAGGTGGGACTTGACCCCAAGAGCCAAAACATGAGCCGAGGCCTTGGCCACTTCACAGATTGGTATTTGTGTGGCACTTCTGCTGAAAGGTTGATTATACAAGAAATCCAGCAGTGCAGTGAGGACATTAGAAACCAGTATTGTCTCCAGTTCTATAATCTGGTTGATTCTGAAGCAATCATTTTACTCATTATGGAATACTTTGGTTTAAGTTTTGTTGGCCCTCTACCGGCAAGGCAAACAATGCATTTGTCTCGAGTCAGGTTTGCTTCTTCATTGACTGCCCACATCTAATGTAATCCCCAAACCACACCATCCGGTAGGAGAGCCAGTTCCCGCTGCACCTCATGGCCGCTGCTGCATCACACAGGTATTATTTCCAAAACAGCCGCTGTTTGTGCCAACTTCACCAGGACTTGCCCTAACGGCATCCTTTCCTCTGATACCTGTAATTATCCCGGGCACATGGTCAATTTTTTTTGGATGGTTTAGTTATTTGTAGTTTTCTTTTGTTGTTTTCTGATTAACAAGCTATTTTGCTATAAAAAATACATTCGATTTGTTTATGCAATAGGAGTTTTTTAAATCTTGGCTCTGAGGTGTCGTGAGCCACCTGAATGAAAACAAAAAGCGAATGGTACAGGTAGCGAGTGTGGCACCTTTGTTTTGGCATGTATGCAGCGATATAATCACACACTAAGATCTTTTTTCAGCCAATTGGTCTATAAGCAATACATCATTCAAGCATACAGCCCTGAAGTAAGTGCTAAGGCCGTCTGTATTCATCCTGAATTCCTTTAAGAAATCATTGTAAGTTCCACCCACCCAAATAATTTTTCGCTTGTGTTTTTAGTGGTTTACTCCCTGAGTCATAGCTGCAAATTGAGCAAAACAAAAAGGTGATACCTGGAAGGTTTTGAATTAATCGGAACCACTGGCCCAACTCTGGGCAACCCTCCAGACCATCGTTTTTCAGCTGCCAAGCTATTATCAGAAGGGGAAAGACCATATGCAAATCAGGCCTGTCCCACCCCAAAAGTGGCAGTCCAGCCCGAGCTGCTAGGTCACATCCCTTCTGCACGCGACCACAAGCATCCCCAGACATGTTTCAGCCTTGTTGGGCGTAGCTTGAGTCTCTAGGCCCAGCAGGCATGGGACCCACGTCTGGGCGTACCCGTCCCACTTGGGGTGACTTAAGCAGAACAAAGAATAGCTGTTAATTGGACATACACACTACCCCTATTTTAGATTCAGATTTATTGATCTAAGTAAAGTTACATGTTTAGAACACGTGTTTCAATTCGAAATATAGGTTTTGTCTTTCAGAATACACTTTAAAAGATGTCTTTTTCCGATTAAGTGAGGTGTGGTTGTCGAAACATTTTAATGCCCTCTTGGTTGTTTTAGAGGAATGTGGGGAATATCAGCACTTGTTTAGGGGAGTAATAATGAAACACGACTGGTGTTATAAAAGTGACATTTAACCTAAGACAAGGGGGGAAATGTTTATTTTACTGTGAGAAATGTTGTTTGGACGTGCTTTCTCTTGACATGTTGATGCTATTAATTTCGCTAAGCATAGTTGCATTGGGCGGAAGTGACTTAAAGATGTGTACATTTTAGTTTTGGTTATTAGTGTGAAAGCGCCACCTCTACTCCGAATCTATTGCATTACAGCTAGGGACAAATGGCATATGAAGAAAGATGCAAAGCTTTTAGGGTTTGTTTGGTTATTTACCCACCCATTGACTGCCCATAGCCCTTCTAATACCAATGGCCATTCCCAATGAACTAGCTTGATCAAGCCTTACCATCAAACTGTGTACTCGAAGTGCCTACCAGTGTTTTTTCAGATCAGTCTTCTGAGAGTTAATGGGCATCATTATAAGTTGGCTGGTGCAATATCAACGTGCCGGTATTACCATATAGCTGCACGTTACCGCACCTGGGCCACTGCGGCACCTGATTTACTTCCAGCTAGGACCTGTAGGTAAGTCAGGTGCCTTACCGGCAAAAATAGCCAGTGTTACCGGTGCTGATAATACCAGCAAATCCCCCCTATGGAGTCCAATGGGGATTTACAACCGTTGCTGCCACTCGTAATTCGATGGTAATACTGCCAGACCGAGTGCCGGTAAAGGTAATACAGTGTGCCGGTATCCTTGCCCCAATCACTTAATTGTGGGTGTAAATGCGCTACTGATGTAAAAATGTCTTAACCAGATCTGCCTTCAGCCACTCGATTTATAAGCACTATGGGGGTCATTACAAGGAAGGAGGTAGCCATGCCGCTATTAGCGGCATGGCTACCCCCTTACCGTGTACCGGGTCCGGGTTCCTCGAATGAGGAATTACCGGGCCATTCCGACCTTGGAGGGCCCGGTAATTCCTCATTCGAGGAACCCTTCCCCATTCCCATTCGAGCCCCAATAGGGCTCAATGGGAATGGGGAGGGTGCTAACAACGGGCCCATTGTTAGCACCCTGGTCTGGTCGTGGGACCCACTAAGGGCGCCTGGTAATACCAGACGTGCTTAGCGGGTTCCCACGAGCAGACTCGTAATGAGGCGGTAAGGGGTTGACGGCTCCGGCACCTTCACCGGCACCGTTACCCCCTTACCGCCTCACTCGTAATGACCACCTATGTGTGTACTTCACTAAAGACCTGTTAAAAACAAACATTGGCAAAGCCAATAGTGTTGGCTTGCGTAAAAGAGCGAGAGAAAGAGAGAAAATGGGGAGACCCTGATACAGCAGTGTACTGTGGCAAGGCGAAGAGGGGGAAAAGCTTGCTAAGTGTAAATGTAAACTTATGCCAAGTGGATATGAGGATAATGGCTCCAAGCCCTTTCCCTGCACATAAGGAAATAACACAAGAGCAATGTCAGCGTTGCTGATGTGGAATGTTGAAGTAAGGTTCCGTCGCTTATCACACTTGAACGGCAGTAGATTCCTGTGTGTTGAAGTTCATTCATTTTGTGCAACGTAGCATCTTCCCTCGAGAGAATCCTAGATCCACCCAGGTAACAAAATGGATGTGGGTGGAGGCACAGAAAGAGTCAGGGAGTGGCGCAGGTTCCTTGGTTATGAGGGAGGAGGACAGTGTCATCCACCTGTGGGGATGTCTATGAACCTGCATCTGCTGGTGTGGAAACTCCACTCTCCCGTCAATGAAAAATGAGGCTGGAAAGCCAGCATTCATTTACTTCATACAGAGCTTGTTTTTAGATTTTTGGCATCCATACTCTTGGTTCAACCTCCTAGCCAGGGGTCATTGAGCTGGCTGGGGGTGTTATTTATGTATTTATTTGATTTGTTTTAAGCGCAGGCCATACCCATAGGGCCTTGGAGCACCTTACATGGTTCAAGGTTTCAAAAGGTGCGAGTTGAAAAATAAGTTTCAGAATGTTTTCAGGAAAGGATAGGAAGATTAGGATAGACAAGTGGTGATAGTGGAAGAGGTCAGGGTTATGTTTGTGGAAACGGATATGTCTTGAGGCTTTTTGTGAAAGTGGTGATGGAGGATGCAGTGTCTATGTGAAGAGGTATGGTGTTCCATGCCTTGGGTGCCCAGTGGGTAAATGCTTATTTCTGTGTGCATGTGAGTATGCAGAGTGGAATGTGTAGAAGGTGTTGGCTGGTGTTGTGTTTGTGTTCGTGATGGGTTTGAGTTTGTCATGAAGGTAAGCTAGAGTTTTCAGGTGGATGGCTTTGAATATAATGCAGAGCCCGTTGAAGGTAATTCTGAGGTATGGGGAGCCACTGGATCTCGGGAAGAGCTGGGGTGATATGTGAATGTTTGGGTAGGTAAAGGTTGAGTCTGCTGTGTTTTGTATGACTTGCAGGGGATGAGTGTGATGTTGGGGAGTCCAGTGAGGAGAGCATTTCGGTTGCCAGACATTTCGTCGAAAAAAATTGGTCGACCAGACAAATGGTCGAACCAATTTGGTCGAAAACCAAATGGTCGAATTTTTTTATTTTTTTATTTTAACCCCCTTTTTTTCTCTAAAAACCCCTTTTTTAACTAAACGAAAACCCAAAAAATAAATATATAAATAAAATAAAAAATTCGACCATTTGGTTTTCGACCAAATTGCGTCGACCAAATTGCAGTCGACCAGTTTTTTTTCGATGAGTTGACTGGACACCGAGCATTTCTATAGTCCAGGTTAGAGAGAACCAGGGCTTGGACTGCAGTGTGTAAGTTGTCAGGAGGATGGATAGGTCTAATTTTGCACAGCAGGTGTAGTTGTAGATTGCGTATTTTGGTGACAGCTGCTGTGTTGTGTGTGATGGAAGGGTGGTTGTCAATGGTGAAGCAAATGGATTTGGCCAGTGAGGGATGTATGTGGTTTGTCTGTGGCGAGTTCTTGAATCCAGAAGGTGAGGTCACGTTTGTGCCTTGGAGGGCAGATGAGGTGGTATTATGTTGTGCAAGGGTTGAGTTCGAGGAAGTGGGTGGCCATCCAGTTGGTGATGGCCGAGAGACTGGTTTTGAGGGTGTGGAGTTGCGAAGGGGGTGAAATTTGAAAGTATATTTGGGTGTCATCTGCATATTGGTGAAAATGGGTGTTGTGTTTTCTAAGGGTAGGTCCAAGGGATTCAATATATAGGTTGAAGAGGAGTGGCGATAGGGAGGAGCCTTGCAGGACCCATATTTCACTGGGGCTTGGTCGGATCGACAATGTGGCATGGAAACAAAGTGTGTCCTGTCAGTGAGAAAGGTGGTGAACCAGTCGAGTACTGTGCCCGAGAGATTCATCCTTTGGGCAAGGATGCCTGGTAGAATGGCGTAGTTGATGGTGTCGAAGGCAGCACAGAGGTTGAGGAGTATGAGTAGTGCTGTGTGTGCTTTGTCTGTCATGCTGTGGAGGTCGTCAAGAATGTGAAGATCAGCGGTCTCAGTGCTGTGTCCAGGTCGAAAGCCAGATTGGATGGGGTTGAGTAGGTTGTTTGAGGTGATGTGTTGTTGCAGTTGGGTAGTAACAAAACACATTCCATGACTCTAGTGAGGTATGGTACTAGAGTAATGGGCTGGTAATTTTCAGGGAGCGTGGGGCTGAGAGATGTTTCTTTGAGGAGGGGTGAGTTTTGTCCAGTTGTGTGTATAGTGTAGCTAGTACCATGTGAGGGATAGGAGTTCATGATGTTGAGCCAGTGTTACGTCTTCTGGTGCCTGTTCCCGAGGCATGGAAGGAGCACAGGGTGCCAGAAGAGGCTGAGGGGAATTGCTGTCTGCCAGGTTCCGTTTTGGCCAACAAACGGGGAGAAGAGACGGGGACTACAATAGTTTAACAAAAGCAGACAATTGAGGGAGTGTCCCTTTCCTTCCTTTCTGAAAGCAATGGAAGCATAGACAGACCATCTTGGGCTGGGTCCACAGCTCCCACCAAAAGAAAATATCAATATATCCCAGCTAGGTGTCTTTACACAATGTTGTATGCACAGCCCTCCTACCTCATGGTGTGATTACATGCTCACCTAAGCAGGTGTAGCGCATGTCAGTCTGTCTGAGTCACTCACCGTGTCTTCGCTTGCCTCGACAGGTAAAGGTACGCAGACCTGGAAGAGTAGCAAAGCAATCTATGATGGAGACTGGAAGAAAGGAAAGCGCAATGGCTTTGGGACCTACAGCCTTCCAGACCCTGTGACTGGAGAGTACATGAAAGTATATTCTGGCTGGTGGAAAAATGACAAAAGACAGGTAAGCAGAGTTCCACAGTCGCCATTACAACATGTTCATGATTGTTTTCTAATGCCGTAATATTAATGGCTTCCTGCATGCTGCCTCTGGTTCTGGTCACTGATAGACATCCGTTTGGTAGTTATTTCAGTATTCTGCTCCTGCCAGGGTTGGACTGGGCCAAAAAACTGCCTCGGGCACCAATGAAAAAGTTGCCCACTCGCAAATGACAATTCGTTCGATTTGTGAGACTAAATGCCGGTCACAGAAAAGTTTTCTGGTAAAATGTGTTGCAAATTGTGCCTTTTTAAAGGATATTTGTTCGTTAACACTGGTCAAAGATCCTAGCTACACGGTGAAGTAATTCAAACTTGCCCACTTTGGCCAAAAAAGTGGGCCACTTTCACCCAAAAAACGGGCCCACGCTAGCATGTTGGGCCTGCACTTTGGGCATTTCCCTGTATGCCCGACCGAGCCTGGCTCCTGGTTCCTTTGTAGTACCAGTGGAGGGAGGCAGGGTTGGGGAGCATAGCGGACATTAACCCCTTAGGTGCCAAGGACGAGTATGCTCGTCCTTTTTGCATAGACCTGCATAATAGCCTGGCTGTGGACTCCCAGTCACGGCATCTGGGCAGGAGATTGACAGATGGCCATGGTGGATGATCTGCCCCTTTCTGCAAGGCCTGGTGCAGCAGAAGAGGGTTCTACACACAGATCCACGGAGTTCAGTGTAGGCCTTGATGGAGGGTATTCAGGAGGCAGCGGCCATATACTGGAACCCCTAATCCTAGAGCAACCGTGGCCCCAGGAGTCCCTGCCCCACCAGCCAGCGACCAACCAGGAAGAAGGGTGGCCTATAAAAAGAGGAAGCATGGCGACCAATTTGGTTGGCGGTCCAAGAGAAATAGCAGAAGAAACTAGGAGGAAAAGAGAAGACGGGAGGGAGGACAGGAATATGGAGAGAGGGAGGGGGGTGAAACAGTGCAAGAAACCAGAGTAGAGACAGTGAGCAAAGGGATGAGTAAAGTCGAACAGAAAAGAAAGGCTGAGAACTGGGGACAAGGAGGGGGAGCAGAAGAAAAGACCAAAATTGAAGGGAGAGGACTGAAAAAATGAGGGAAGCCGTGGAGGGTGGAGTGGAGATTTTAAGGGAGTGGAGAAAGGGGGAGTAGACCACTGAAGAGAAAACAATGGAAAGGAGGGAGAAGGAAACAACGACGACTCAAGTGGAAATGTCAAAAGATGGAGAAAAATGGGAGGAGGAGAGGAAGAGTGCTGCGAAACTCCGAAGAGGGAGAGCTTGGTCTACCGAGAGGATACTGGAAAGAAACGTCTAAGAGAAGAAGCGAGCAGAAAAGCAGTGACAACCAGGCAGAAAGAAAGTTAAGAGAGATTAAAGTAAATCAAGAGATTGAGAAGGTAAAACACCCCACAATTGTGAAGAGGCAAACCAAGATAAGACACCATAGAAACTCCAGAGGAGATATGGGGCTGAAGTAGAGAAAAGGGAAATGGAAAAAGGAGACTCCACGAAGAGTGAGGAAAGACAGAAGAAAGGCCAGAGTGAAAAAAGCCCTAGAATTGAAGGGGGAAAACAGGAAAGGGAACAGGAAATATCTCAGAGAAAAGAGGCTCAAACCAAAAGACAGAACACAGGGAAACCATTACCCAAGGTAGGGAAAGGAAATAAAGGCTGACATGTACAAGGTGGCAAAGGTGCGTTGATAAGAGGAAAATAAAGTAAAGGGAAAGGCTGGAAGTAAAGAAACTGCGGGAAGGAGGAAGAAAAGTGTCAAGAGGAAAGCCACGGATGGGAAACCCGCAGGCCATTGGAAGTGATGGAGGACGAACCAGAAGAAGGGAAGGACGTCCCACTCTTATGAGAGGAGAGCTTTCCAGAGCCGGGGCAGAGCCATCCTTGACATTTTTGGTGGGGGGGGGCTGGATTACCGTCGTGAAGGGGGCCACTAACCCACTGGGCTGACCCACACCCCTTTCCTCTGAGCCTAAGTGGCTGAATAGCTAGTACGCCTTCCTTTGGCCCATCAGATGCATCTTTCACCCCACTTCAGAGGCTATTTAGGTCACATAGAGATACTAATCATTGGAGGCGTGGGCCATCTAAACGCAGAGCACAGCAGGCAAGCCATGGCTTCATCGGAGAGGTTCTATGGACACCACTTGGGCAGGAGTTTGTCCTCTGCCTCTGTACGTTTGCTGCTGCTGCCGAACTAATGGCTGTGTAAATATTGCTTCTCAGCCCTTTGTCATGGGGCCCCGGGCCCCGTATCATAGCAGTGTGCTTTTGCTGCCTCCAAAGCCAGGGGCTGGTGTCACCCATTTTCAAGAGAGGAAAAGATCGGAGGACAAAAAAAGCCAGAACCTGCTGAAAGGATGGAATAGGGCAAAGAAGGCAGAAGCATACCGGCCGGAAGTCACTGGGCTAGACTTGTATTATTTGACTTTGTTTTTATTTATATAGCGCTTTACGCCAAAGTGCTGAACAAGATTAAAACGGTACAACGTAAATCAACATGGAGGGAAACCAGGTAGAACAATGAAGAGGACAGAAAATGGTCTTTGAAGCCGGATTGGAACAGAGAGTAGGACGGGAGTGAGGGAAGAGCCAGAGGTCGCGCATGTCAGTGGCGTGGGGCGAGGAGGACAAAAGAATGAAAACAGGACTGTGAACAAGGGGGGCAAGGGACAGGAAGAAGAAAGAGTGACTGTGATCGAAGTGAACGCGTAGGAGAGTACAAAGATACAAGGGAGGCGAGATGGTGCGGAAGATTATAGATAGATTTGAAGACTAGGCAAAGGCAATGAAACTTGAGCCAAGAGTGAAATGGAAGCCAGCGCAAAGTGGAAAGAGCAGGAGAGGTAGAGTCAGGAGGGTACAGGAGGAATAAGAGGCAGAGGGAGGAATTGTCAATAGATTTTAGTGAACATAGACGGGAAGCAGGAAGACCAATGATCAGGGAGGAGCAATAGTAGAGTCGAGGGAAAATAAGGGCAGACATTGGGAGTTGAGTAGCATGAAAGGAAAGAAAGGGTCCAGATTTGTGGAAATCAAAAAGGTGGATGGCCCAAGGAACATTGGTGACTGGCAGCAACAGGGGAGCACATGAATGTTGGCTCCGCCATAGTCGCCCTATGGGACGGGAAGGGCCAGTGCAAAAATAATGAAATTCTAGGTAACGGTCTTGGGGGCCACTAACGGAGGACCTTGAGGGTATACCATTTTGTACCTACCATCATTGAATATGCCCAATTGTAAGGATGTCTATTTTTCAAATAGTGTGAACGTAGTTGTAAGACTGCATTTTGTTCATTTAAGTCAAAGAGAGGTTACTTTTTTGCCTAGGATCACACAATTTGGATATACAGTAAAGCATGGATGTTTACTCGCTCTTTAATCCAGTCACTTGACCACTTACCAGGGGGGGACTGGGAACCAAAAGAGGCCCTGGAAATAATTGTCAAAGTGGCCCATATTACACATTTTCAGCAAGCCCAACCCTTTTCCTATGAGAACATTTGAAAATGAAATAGGTTATCAAAAAAAGGGGGCCGGGGTGCAGAGGCCTACCAGGAAATCTCCAGTATTCCCTGCAGGCTAGTCCACCCTGCCACTTGCTTTCCAATCTTTACTTGGTACAAATATTTAAGTTTTGGATTTCAAGGCCTATAATAAATATTCTAGATTTTACTTGCAGAAAACACAAAATGCATAATGAGAAATATGACCAGTAAAACCGCAAAGAAACATATTAAGCTAAAGGAATAACTTAATTCCTGAATGCAAACCTAAGTCCCGGAATGCACAATAATGCAAGTCTGAAACGTCTCCTGTTTAAAGTACTCTGTGCTCTCATCGGTTCAAGTTACACAATAAAACGAGCTGTGTAACAAACCCAGGCATGGCGATTCTTTGCTTCACACTTTCACGTTGTTGTTCGTTGTTCGGCGCGATAAGAACACACCTATTTTTCCTTTTTGCATGTCACGCTAGTAGAGACGCATACAAACACTTCTTTGAAAAGGTGCTACTGCCTTGAACAGTCACAGATGTGGTGGCTGATGGGGCCACGCGAGGCCTTTCCGGTGGAAATGTCCCCATCGCATGAGGGGGGCTCTGCTGTAGTGGCGTCCAGACTCTTTTGACTGGGATGGCCCAAGTCGGGCACTGCAGGGGTGCGCGCATACACACAATGATCATAGTTTAGGATAATAGGGTAGCACCTGGGTTGGCCAATCAGATTCCAGGGCTAGCACGTGCTACCCCAGGCCACTCCCTGGACAGCATATGAGCAGTGACGTCGCTATGGGGGGGGCGGGCTGTGGGGGCCAGGGCTTCACCTGCCTAAAACAAGCAATGACCATGTTCTCCCCTTACATTTGTCTGTCCACCCCCCTACTTTTGTCTTTGGCCCCCTCTGTGCCCCTCCTAAATTTGATTCCTGGCGACGCCACTGCCTATGAGGTGCTGCCTGCAGAGCTATGTTGCCACTCAGGGTGGCTGTGACTCATAAATGGGCAGTGCTTGATCACCCAAGCACAGCCTGTTCCTGTGCCTTTGAACTAAAGGTACGCCCTTTAAACAACAAATCAACTAGTGGAATGGCGTCGCAATGATTTATATTGCACTTCCATCTCCAACTTCACCCGGGAGATGTTGAGGTATACCCAGAGGTTAAACACATCTGGGACAAGTAGACACATCCAACTAGTAGAACCGGGTGTCCCAGCCAGACATGTGTACATCCAGAGAGTGGGCAAGACTGTACACAACAGCAAACATGTAGACTCACTCACACGTTGGTGTACTCAGGAGCGCAAGCGTGCCTGAGCCCAGAAGGCGTGGACTGGGAATCCAAACAAGCCTCGGAAATGATGTCCAAGTAGCCCCATAAGACACATTTTAAGCGAGCCCTACCCTTTTCCTATTAGAACGTTTGAAAATAAAGTAGGGTTACCACACAGAAGGGACCCTGAGTGCAGAGGCCTACCGGGGAATCTCCAGAGTTCTCTAAGGGCCAGTCCGCCCCTGGAGCTCAGCGAGCGTGGCTAGTGGCCTTCAGGAGTACCACCCAAGAATCTGGGACCCACGGCCAAGACAGGCTCTGTGGGACAACCTATCGGACCTGCAAAAGATTAAAGAATTTAGGGTGCGATTTGAACAAAATCAGGCCGTTAACCATGGCATGGAACCAGTGGCAGAGCCAGGGATGTAGGGGAGGGTGACTGTCCTCCCACTGGGTCACACCTGGTGCCTAGCGCGCCCCCAGCTTCCTGCTGGCGCCCGATTGGCTGCCTCCCTTTGCACCAAAAGCTGCTTCTGCTACCACATGGAAGTGTGTAACATGGAGACTCTACTCTAGCAAGACTGTGCAGAGAATCCATGTACTGTTTGCCCCACCACGATCACTGCTTATTAAGAATGTCGCTTGTTTTGCCATTTCTGCTGCGACACACCTAGGCCTTATGCCAAACCCTCCCTAATAAAAGGGAATCGAGCAAGAGTTTGAGCTCACAAATGACTTGCGTAAACTCTTCCGTGGATCCACCGTCCCGGTAAATACTATCCACTACAGGGGAGCAACGAAAGCTACATTTCACGGTTTGGGGGGCTAACTGGTGATGGGAGGGGCCACTTCAGAAACTGGGTGGGACAAATATGGAGGCTCCACCCCCTCTAATCAATCCCAAGGGTTGTCCTGTGTGGGGCCCGAGTAAGCGCAATATGTCAGTGAGAATAACCAAGTGATCGGATTTAAAGATAACATACACATTTAGTTGCTTTTGATAATTTCTATATCTAAAGCCCAGGGATCCGATCAGGCATCACCCTTAAATCAAAAGTGACCACCAGGGGACCAGACGGTATTACAGTGTGCCACCACTCTTCCCTCTCCCACCCGCCCCACAACTCCCCTACTCCTACCCGCTACCCACCAAAATCAGCTCCTCAGCCCAGCATTATACATGAGCGGGCCTGTGCGGACACACTCATTTAAACATATCATTCACTCTCGCCCTATTCACTGTACACTCATTCACACGCGTACCCAGTCCCCCATTCTTCATGCACTCCTGTACACACATACATACATACATACATATTGAGCTAACATACAACAATGGGGATAAGCTTAGGGCTCTTTTCTTTGTAATTGGTTTGCCTGGCGACTCCTTTATTGATGCCTTTTTCTCTATCTGTTAATTAGTAATCTTCCTTGTCGCGTCTCAAACGAGTATGACGGCAAAAAGCCAAATGACCGCTCCGAAACATAATTTTAATTATTATTAAAATTATAATTTTATTATTAATATTTTATGCAAATGTTCTTACACTACGACTGTGTTATAATTTGACTTAAATATTTTATGCAAATGTTCTTACACTACGACTGTGTTATAATTTGACTTACTGATATCTTATGAATACATTTACTTGTACCTTGAACATGAACAGCAATGAAGTATGCCCGGATTTGAGAAAGGCAAATTGCCGAAACACGTGTCATCCCAAGGGCACACACGACTAAACCATTAAATTGTGGTGATGGTGACAAATCTTGGCGCTTGGTTTCATTGAGTATCAATAGATTAACATACAGCAATGCTTTCCTCCCCTCTCTGCTTAACAAAAAGCAAGTGCCCACATCAGGCCCCTCCCCTCAAATGTTAAAGAGCGCATACTGTTATGTTCACTCGAATCCGTGGGGAGCGGATGATGTGTGCATTTGATTTTTGGTAGGCAGAGAGGTGAGGGAAGCCTTTCTTGAAACCAGCAGCTTTAATGGTTTGTTGCGTTTGTGCAAATACATTTTTCTGCACAAACACACTAAAGCTTTAACGCCACCAGTTTCAGGAAAGACTTTCCTCCCCTCTCTGATTCCCAAAAGCAAGTGCACACATCAGCAGCCCCCTCCCATGGATGCGAGCCAACATATACCAATGTTATGTGTTCTTTCACATCTGTGGGGAGGGGGCTCATCTGTGGATTTGATTTTTATTAAGCAGAGAGGTGGGGGAATCCTTGAAAGCCACAAGTTTCAGGAAAGGTTTCCCTCCTCTCTCTGCATAACAAAAAGAAAGTGTGGACTTTCCCGCCGCTCAACTCACATTTTGGGTGCAAGGGGTTAGCTTGAGCCTGATTAGCTCAATGGCGTTGTGCCACTGGTCCCCTTCCTTATTGCACCCAATTAGGGAAGTTACTTCCTGCTCGTTCTAATCCATTCAGCCAGTGTGACACCCTGGTTGATGTGCTTTCCAGCCTCAGTCTAGAGGCAGTTGAAGAGGGATGGGGAATGCTACCACCCTCTCTCCCGCCCACGAAATGTATGACACGGAAGAAAGCCAGGAAACACTGCAATCACCCATTCTATTTCGGACCGATTCCCAGTGGTCCAATGATAGACAAGTATGTCGAGAGATACCCCCTCAGCCAGCCATACGCCACCAACAAGCCCTACAGGCCAGGGGCAGTACGAATTTACCCCAGCATGGATGAGGAGCCCCAGGTGGTAACCAAAGACACCTCCATTGACAGTCTGGATTAAAGCACCAAGAAGCCACGTTGATGACGTTGTTAGAGACACTACGACATAACAGCGTTAGACGTGAAGCACATGTGCCATTTGCACTTCAGGACACAAACATGCACTCAAATACATGAAGAACATGAGCGCACAGTCCTATAGTTAGAGGGCAGACACACATACATAATGTCATTGCTTTTATTATTTCTGCCACTAGCCAATTGCAGCAACACGGAAGCCGCAAGAAGCAAGAGATCCTGAGCAAAACTTGCTGATGCTTACATACAAATAACAACAGAACCAAATGTGACTAACCTATGGAGAATGTAGTAGAGCATGAACACTGTAGAAACCGCATTACAACGGTTTAGGAAAATTACAGCAGGCCACCAGCCTCTCAGCAAGAGCCGAGCTGAGCTAAATTCAGGCTGGACAGAGAGCAAGACGTGTGAGACAGGACCCGCAGCCAAGGCCACAAGATACAGATGACATTCCACTCCCTAGATGACAAAGGCACCAACTTCAGTAAATAAGAATAATTCCTAATAATTCAGAGCTGCACAGCTCAAAGTTTTGCTCTCGGAACACGTGACTCGGCCGAAGCAGACAATGGACAGCGACCAGCGCTGAGAAAGAGAGACGCTCTCAGTCTACCAGACAGAAGACTGCAACAAATACGCTATAATTTAAAACAAATGTTGCACCAAGCAGAAGAGCACTCTCATAGACTAAGGTGGTACACACAAGTTACAAATGCAGACACATAGCGGTTCTTATTACCTTGAAGAGGTACACTTAGACCTGAGAATCTTTGCAGATCCCAGGCCTGGGGACGTCCGCTCTAGCCAGCCACGGTTAATATCCTCAGGGTGGGTAGCAATGGGTCAGAACCTATGGTAAGTCCACCACACTGCAACATTGTTATAGATAGTGACTTGGGGATGGACCAGGCCAGCCACCTGACATGCGAGGGCCAGTAGTATAACATATATAGTGTACACTATCTGTGGTAAGGTACTCCGTACCCAGTTAGGAGGGCCAATACGTTTTCTGGAGAAGGGCCTGATGTGGCGCTTTCTCAGGTGCCACACCAGAGTAAAACTGGCCTGCAAGCTAAGAACAAACAAGACGTGCATAGATTTCTCCTGTTCCTGTGCTGATCCTTGTTGGTTTTGTCTGTAATAAACTGCAGTTTGAACTTGCCGTTGACCGAGTCCTCCATTTATCCTGGGGAAGGTGTTGGGTCTTTCAAGAGTCTGCAGACTCCGAGTGGCTCTCTAGCATACCTGGGAGTTATTCCCAACACAGTGTTCCATCAGCAGGCCCTGACGCCAGACTCAGCAGCATAAGGCACAGTCAACACGACACGTGGGGTGATCTAGGGCAGGGTCAACACTACAAGTGGGGTGCTGTATGTAGTCTCTGTTTCTGAGCTACACTTCTCCTGAGGCAACCCACTGCATTCTCTTAAACTCGTTCACTATTTGCAATTACCCAGCTCCTAACTGTCATATGCCTACACAACAGATGGGCACCCTTTGGGGGACACATGACATTTCTTGATTACCCCCTGAACTGAACAAAAACTACAAAATGCCCTATTTGCATTGTAAGAAGCATTGCGATTGGTGTAAGTAACTAGAGTCCGAAGGAACCAGATAATGCGTCTCTGTCACTGTTCCATCCCAGTGTCATCTGGTGCCACCCCCAGCCAAATTTTAATTAACAATCCCAAAAAAAGACAAAAAATCAGGAAAGATCAGAAAATGGAATCTACCATAGAAGCACGAGTATAGCACATTTTATGACAAACTGTTTCCACTTTGTGCGTGTCTTTACTGATAAGAATGGAACTCGTGTATGTTTTCACTAGTTGAAGCATTTGAGATATAAAGATAGTCTCTTTGGCAACCATTTTCTTTTGTTGTGAATACACATGCCCAGTTGTACATCAGCTGGAGCACCTGCGATTTTCAGTTCTGTGTAGGTTTTTTTTATAGTAGGTTTTATGCCAGGGATCTACAGGCTTTGGCTCTTTGGATGTTTTGTACTACAACTCCCATCTACGTTTGGTTCAGCTGAGCCATAGTCCAAAACATCCAGGGAGTTGACATTTCTTTCAAGTTTTTACAATATTGTGATTTAGTCAGATTTTCCAACGCAGGCAATGAGGATCGGACACTACATTCGCTGTAGCCTGAGTACATCCTGGGCAGTGATATCATGCCAAAATTGACCCAGGAAAGCCATGTAACATCTATTACAAGAATAATTTCTATAAGTGCCCGGCAAGGGACCATCAGATTGTATCAATCGAGCTGTTTGGCCCTCGCCGGGTCCCTACCAGCCCGATAAAGACTCGCCTACCAGGTTCAGAGCGCTGCGTCCCTCCCCGATCCATGGCAGCCATTTTCTACGCTTTTTTTTTGCTCAAGTTGAGAAACGGTTGACACGCCGCTTCTCAACTCGAGTAAAAATACTATTAGGACCCTGGTACAAAGTGCCAGAGTACTAATACCAATAGAACCCTCAGAAAAGGGACATTACCAGACCGGTGATGTCCCCACCCCTTCGGGTTCTTTTGCTTTATTAGTACCTGCAATTCCTAATGTATCTAGTCAAAGTGCACGTCGAAATTGGGTTGAAGAAGAATTCAATACACCAGGTCAGGGGTCCCTATGCTTAATATTATTATTATTTTTTTTTTTCTTTTTTTTTTTTTTTTTCAGGTGTGTCTCCCTATGCAGCTGGGTTTGGAGATTTGCTGATGAGCCCACCCCTTGGGATATCTTACAGTTTTGATGTGGTACTTGGTACTATCCCTCACAATGGTTGGTACTCTAATAGCTACACCCTGGCCCTGCTCCCTTAGCCCAACAGGCCTCTGGTGTATATATGTAGAAACCTTGTAATGTGATTGGATAACCTCTTAAGCTTTCTTAGCGCCCAACCCACCATATCGCCCCTTTGTTCCTGCAGTGCAGACAAATAAACCTGTGCTGACCAATTTGAATGTAATTTCCACACCCTCGGCAGGGGAACCTGCCATGCAGGCACTATCTGCCCTACAGAACAACTCTCTTCACTGGTTTCATTTACGGGACAAGAGATCTAAGGCAACAGTGTGACTGGTCCCTGCATCCTGGGCTTGGCATGGTGGGGGTAGCCAGACGATTCTCCCCGCTGTACCCGTAGGCAAGCAATACCTGGCTTATGGAGGCACCAGGCCAAACTGGTAGCACCAATATCAACCAGTAAGGTCAGTCAGAGCAATTCAACACAGGGGACTGCAGGCATCGTTCAGCAGGAGCTGAGCCCAAGAGGGAAAAAGGTCTTTTAAGTCCTCAGAGCCCTGGAAAGGCAAAGCCAGAGACTAGTGCCGATCCTGAGAAGAGATGTGGGGGAGCTGGACCTGCTGATCCTAAGAGCAAATCAAATGAATACTACAGAAAGAAGGCCATTATTTTTTTTTTTTTTTTTTTTTTTTTTTAATAAAACTACAGTTCGATAATTAAATCGAACTTTTGTTATAATTGACCTTTCCCGCATCTCATCCGTCCTCTCCAGTGTTTAATCACAGTATGTTCTTTGTGCTGGTGATAAGTTTGGATCACTGTTAATTAAGGATTTTCTTTTCCTTATCACAAGTTGTATTACAGAGAATCATGGTTAAATAGTCAATTATCCTGCATGATAGTTTAATATTATGGCCGGCGCTTACATATGACCACCAATCATTCATGTCATAGTTCTGAGGTTTGAAGCTAATTAGGTGCAGGGTCCGCTGTGTGATTGTGCCTGTGCAATCAAGTATCAAATGCTTGAGGGACTCTATTTCGCTCGCATCACAGAATCGACATTTGTTGTCTGCGGTGTCTTTCTTTTTTCGTATCCATAGCATTTCTCGATTGTTTAGGGCGTTCAGCCTGAATTTTAGAAACATGTTCCTGTGATATCGTGAAGGACAATTTAGTAGGTATTTTGGTGGCTTGTGTAGTTTTATTTCTCCAAGACCTAATGGAAGACCCGTTTTTAGTTTCCTGCGTTTTTCAATGTTATGCATCCAGTCCCATTCTTCTAATCCAAATTTGGAAAAAAAAACTTGAAGCCATAATGGACTCCGCAAATATAAGTCAATCTGACCTAATCGATCGACCACAACAGGCGAAAAAAAAATTAGAAGAATGGGACTGGATGCATAACATTGAAAAACGCAGGAAACTAAAAACGGGTCTTCCATTAGGTCTTGGAGAAATAAAACTACACAAGCCACCAAAATACCTACTAAATTGTCCTTCACGATATCACAGGAACATGTTTCTAAAATTCAGGCTGAACGCCCTAAACAATCGAGAAATGCTATGGATACGAAAAAAGAAAGACACCGCAGACAACAAATGTCGATTCTGTGATGCGAGCGAAATAGAGTCCCTCAAGCATTTGATACTTGATTGCACAGGCACAATCACACAGCGGAGCCTGCACCTAATTAGCTTCAAACCTCAGAACTATGACATGAATGATTGGTGGTCATATGTAAGCGCCGGCCATAATATTAAACTATCATGCAGGATAATTGACTATTTAACCATGATTCTCTGTAATACAACTTGTGATAAGGAAAAGAAAATCCTTAATTAACAGTGATCCAAACGTATCACCAGCACAAAGAACATACTGTGATTAAACACTGGAGAGGACGGATGAGATGCGGGAAAGGTCAATTATAACAAAAGTTCGATTTAATTATCGAACTGTAGTTTTATTAAAAAAAAAAAAAAAAAATATTATTATTATTATTATTATTATTTTAAATAATAATAATCATTGTTCTTTTATAATGCACTTAATACTGGAGAACAGTTTCTAAGTGCCAGACTGGGATTTGAACCTGTGTTGCTATGTGTTTTCTTGCTTCCAAGACAGACACGTTGCCCCTGAGCTATCCTCTCAGCCCTAATACACTGTAAGGTGTAGGCCCTCCTACTAGGTCTCCTACCTGTGACATCTGAAAGCACTTTAGTTTCTGCTCTTCAGTAACATTAACAAACGGGCCTCTACATTTATGTGCAGGGTCTTGTGAAGCACAAACCCAGACGAACAGCAACAGAGTTTCAAAGGGGGATCTGATCCAGTAGTGTGCAGATGGGGAATGGGTGTGAAGGAGGCGCTATGTGGGGCAGGGTAGGGGTGGGAGGAAAGGTCAGCAGTTATCAGGGCTCAGTGTATTAGGAGACAGTCCTGGCCAGCTCCTTAAATAGGTTGGGTCTCAGGGTTTATGTGATGGCAACTTGATTTCAATTGACTGGGCGTTTCCGTTAAACGCTAGAGAAATGCCATGTTTGTAAAGGTGTGGCATGATAAAGGGTGGGGTAGTTTGATGAGGTGAATGAGAGTAATTCATGCCGTTTGTGGGCACAGTTTCCTGCTTACTTCGGGGGGGGGGGCAATGTACTGTATCCATTAATTGTGAGAAGACGTTATACGCTGGTGACCTCCCATAACTTCAGGGTGCCCTGCAAGTAGGCTGCCAGTCGCATCGGTATTAGCCCATTCGACCTAAAACATTTGACCTTTTGACCAAAATGACCTTTTCCGAATGGTCCAAATTTACCTTTTTTTGCATCCGGTCCAAATTGACCTTTTTGTTTTAGGTCAAATATGTTAATACCTACTTACCTGAGCATGAGGTGCGGAGGTGTCCCCTGCTCCTCATGTTCATGTAAGTAGGTCAAAAGGGGGTTGCGGAGTGTCCTCCGCATCCTTAACAATGAAGGTCAATTTGGTCAAAAGGTCAAATGTTTTTAGGTCAAATTGCAGAGAGCAATTTGCAAAAGGTGAAACATACCCAAACCGTTGCATCTACAGTGGGTCAGTTTCATGCTAATATGGAGACATTTCATGAGCATTCATTCGAGTCATTTCAAGACAAATGTTAACAATTTGCTGGCTCAAAGTCCTTCTTGAATGCATCATTGTGATCCTTTTCATAAAGCTCTATTAGGGGCAGGAAAAATTATTTTATAAAATCTTATCTGAATGTTTACATTTCTGGCCCATGAGTAATTTGCCAGTACCCTACTACGCTCCTTCCTTTCTTGTCGAAAATTCTTAGTGGGGGGCACTCCCTCCCTCACTACAATTGCTTCTGTAAAATGTCTAGTGTTTTGACAGGGATGAGCCACAAGTGTTTTATTTTGTGCTTTATTCTTCAGATTTTTAAATGCTTTCGGAAAATTCACTAAGCTCTTTTACAATTATTTTGCTTACAGGTTATCCCCAATCGCTACTTTTCCAGTCACATTGTATACATTTAGCCTGTATTACCATTATAAATTACACATTTATAGAAATGCAGTCCAAGGAGAAATGTAAAACCTTATGTGTATTGTTCCTGCTGAAATATATTTGTTCACGAATCATTCGACCAGGAGTCTTTTAAAATCCCTGCTTGTTCTCCTGTTTAGCTTGAATCTTTGCATGAGGTCCCTCACTGCATCTACAATTTCCCCATTTTGCATTTTTTCTTAATTAAAATAATGTACCCTTGCTAAACTCTTCACTACCCTTCACGCCATGCTTTACCTTTCTCTGCCAATACCTTTGCCCTATTGGTCTTCTCATGTTCTAGACAATGAGACACCCTTAACTTCCCTTAGTCCCTCTTCTTGTCACTGCCCCTCATCCCTATCCCTGTGTATCTGAATTTATGGGATTTAAAGACTGCAAACCTCGCTGGGAAGGAAGAGAGCACTCTACATCGGGGGTGGGGGCGGCCCCAGGGGGTTACAGGTAGGGTGGGGCATAGAAGTGGTAGCTGTAATGGGGAAGAGGGGCAAGAAACCAGGGGAGTGATGGAGAAGTAGGAATGAGTGGAACGATGAGCGATTGGCAAGATGTCCTTTGCAGAGTGGGGTCCTTACTTCCTTCCTGAAGTGTAGGATGGAGGGGGGCAGTCTTATATTTCTTGGTATATTGTTCCTAAAATAGGGTGTATAGCAGTAAAAGGTCCATCCTACCCCTTCCTTATCCCCCCTTGACTGATCCTCCCCAACACTCCAGCCAAACTAGCACCCACCTTCCGGGCAGCCAATCCATCCTGTGCCGCTATGGATCTGTTTGCGCCGCGAACAATGCAGGTGCCTGCACATCCCACCGTCTCCTTATTCGCCACGCCTTTTTACCTGATCTAAGACATTTCAATGAAAGCAATGCCGCTTCAAATTCAAGCCAATGCAAGCTATTTAACTTAATTTCTAGATGTGTTTTCCTTTTTCCCCTTTTTTGCATTCTATTTCTTCCTTCATTACTGCTAAATGAATGGGGAGGCCACCATTACCACCTGTTATTCTCCTACTAACTTCTCCCACCCATTTAATTAAGTCTTTATTGTGTCATTGTTTTATTCTTCTTCCTCGTATTTTTTCATCCTGTTTATTATTTAAATATTTAAAATGTATTCTTAATTTTAAGATGCTTTGTTTTTTATTTTTAAATGTGTTTACATTTCGGTGAGTTTTACGTTTAGGTCAATGGATTCACTTTATGTGAGATGGACTTAAATTGAAATGGGTGGATAACCTTTAACCTCTCTCTTATCACCGAACTTTAGGGACAAATGTTCTTAGCACTGGGTTCTACCTTACTGGCTTCAAAGTAGTTATTGTGCTACCCATCATAAAAAAAGAAAACTGGCGGGGAGTTCAGATGCATTAAAATTGGAAGGAGGTGCAGCCTGTAATGCGGGGATTACCAACCGATAACCTTTATTACGCCTTGTCATCTTCCTCGTCACAGCCCATTACTCTATGAAGGACTAGGTCTTTACCCCAATCCCTTATATCATTGTTTTCCTTCCCTCCCTCAGCCCCCTTGGTATAAAGATGGCATCCTACCTGCATAACTCCTGTTCATACCCAACGAGCATAGGCGGACGGACCCAGGGAGGGAGAGGTCGGTCGTCAGGACTGTGATGAGGAAGAGGCGTAATGTAGATTATCGGTAAGTAATCACTGCATTACCTCCACGTTCCTCTCTTCCCCGTCCCAGTTCATTATTCTATGAAGCTTTCCCAAGCCAGGACTGGACACTGTAAGGCCCACACTTCACACTCAAGATACTGCAAACCCAGTGACCTTTAATTGACACAAAAATTCAAGAAATAACAGCCTGCAAAACAGGCGAAGTGAATCCCAGATCTGCCCGCCCTGGGAAGGCCAGCCTGTAATGGTGAGCAAAGGTGTTGCAGGAAGTCCAAGCAGTGGCTCCAGAGAGGCCCTTTTTGCCTCAGCCCAAAAGGGGGAGCAGCCAACCACCTTCCCTGAAAGCAGAACTACAGATAATTAATATACCAAGGCACTGGTGTCTCTAATCCACGCCTCATGGTCAAAGAGGAGGTCTTTTGCCCTCCATTTACCCCTCCAAAGGTAGCAGACAGACTGTTGGCAGACCTTAATAAGGCACTGGCTCCAAATAATACAGCAGAACCTCCTTGACATCCAAGCTGGCCATTGGGTGGAGCCTCTGGATCAATGTCAGCCGGAAGAGCCAAAATAACAACCGCTTGTGGCAGATGACCGGTAGAGACCTCTTCAGGGTGGAAGACAGGATCACATCTCAATATCCCTGCTTCCCGAGAGACAGGCCGATGTGGAGGAGTACGTAACAGGTGGAGACCCTGTCATGGCGGAAGGAAGGATCACATCTCAATATCACTGCTTCCGGAGAGACAGGCCGATGTGAAGCAGTACATAACAGGTAGAGAGCCCCTCATGGCGGAAGGAGGGATCACATCTCAATATCACTGCTTCTGGAGAGACAGACCGGAGAGACAGGCCGATGTGGAGGAGTACATAACAGGTAGAGACCTCCTCAGGGTGGAAGGAAGGATCACATCTCAATATCACTGCTTCCCGAGAGACAGGCCGATGTGGAGGAGTACATAACAGGTAGAGACCCCCTCATGGCGGAAGGAGGGACCACATCTCAATATCACTGCTTCCGGAGAGACAGGCCGATGTGGAGGAGTCCATCACAGGTAGAGACCCCCTCATGGCAGAAGGAGGGATCACATCTCAATATCACTGCTTCCCGAGAGACAGGCCGATGTGGAGGAGTACATAACAGGTAGAGACCCCCTCATGGTGGAAGGAGGGATCACATCTCAATATCACTGCTTCCGGAGAGACAGGCCAATGTGGAGGAGAGGAGTCCATAACAGGTATAGACCCCATCATGGCAGAAGGAAGGATCACATCAAAATATCACTGCTTCCCGAGAGACAGGCAGATGAGGAGGAGTCCATAACAGGTAGAGACCCCCTCATCGCGGAAGGAGGGAACACATCTCAATATCACTGCTTCTGGAGAGACAGACCAGAGAGACAGGCCGATGTGGAGGAGTACATAACAGGTAGATACCCCCTCATGGTGGAAGGAGGGGTCACATCTCAATATCACTGCTTCCGGAGAGACAGGCCAATGTGGAGGAGAGGAGTCCATAACAGGTAGAGACCCCCTCATGGCAGAAGGAGGGATCACATCTCAATATCACTGCTTCCCGAGAGACAGGCCGATGTGGAGGAGTACATAACAGGTAGAGACCCCCTCATGGTGGAAGGAGGGATCACATCTCAATATCACTGCTTCCGGAGAGACAGGCCAATGTGGAGGAGAGGAGTCCATAACAGGTAGAGACCCCCTCATGGCAGAAGGAAGGATCACATCTCAATATCACTGCTTCCGGAGAGACAGGCAGATGTGGAGGAGTCCATAACAGGTAGAGACCCCCTCATCGCGGAAGGAGGAAACACATCTCAATATCACTGCTTCTGGAGAGACAGACCAGAGAGACAGGCCGATGTGGAGTAGTACATAACAGGTAGAGACCTCCTCAGGGTGGAAAGAGGGATCCCATCTCAATATCACCGCTTCCCGAGTGGCAGGGCGATGTGGAGGAGTCCATAACAGGTAGGGACCCCCTCATGGCGGAAGGAGGGATCACATCTCAATATCACTGCTTCCGGAGAGACAGGCCGATGTGGAGGAGTCCATAACAGGTAGAGGCCCCCTGAGGGTGGAAGGAAGGATCACATCTCAATATCACTGCTTCCCGAGAGACAGGCCGATGTGGAGGAGTCCATAACAAGGGCTCCCAGTTCTCAAATCTGGCACAGCCACAGATCGGCATCCCACTGTGGCTCTAATGGAGGCCCCTACAGAACTCTGGAGTACCACAATCCTGTGCAAACCCTTGTCCTTTCCATGTTGAAATTCCATAAAAACCTATTAATACTGGGATCGGGGCCCCGAGGAGACTCCATATGGGGCCCGCACCATTCTAATGGCAGCCCACTGCGTTCTGCCTGCAGCACAATCCAGAGGCAACAAAGAGTTCTTGACACACCAGTTCGAGAACGTGTTCCAGTTTCTACCATACGAGCGTAGTGTTGATGTGTTTTTGGTAGTGTTTTTCTTTTTTTTTAATTCTTTTATTGGCCTTTTCATAGAAAAAATATTACAATATTTAGCCATTTGGTCCAAATTTACAAGAAACAAAAGACTGTAATCTCTGCCTTTTTGGTGGTGTTGGTGCCAGCGGGATTGGAGAGGGTAATCCCTTCTGCTTCAGGCCCTCCCTATTAAAGGGATGCTGGCAGGAATGGGGGTGAAGCCTCTGCCAACTGCAATAGAAATGGGAAGGCTTTTCTGCGGGTCTAATAGGGAGCCACCAGCAGAACCCTGGCCTTGGGCGTCGTGATTCTCCTCAATACCCGAGGGAGAGGGGGAATGGGAGGCATTAGGCAACATGTACAGAAGACTCGGAGATGACGGGATGGACAGGGCAGCCACTGCCCCAAACCTGTCCTCGCAACTCCTGAGGGAGGAAAACATGCCCACCTCTGGTAGAAGAACATTCCAGACCACCACGCCAAAGGCTTCCGGACTGGGACACCACTCCTGGCATCTGCCAGGGGGGCGTGGACCACTCTTCTTAGTAACCGGCCCTTCCAGCATGGGCGCAACTACCAAAGGGGTTAAAGGTGTCCTGAGCCTCTCAAAAAATGCAATCTGACAGTTGGTCCCCCAAAAACATTCTGCCCCACCGACGGCCCTCGTGAGTCCTGGGCTGGCTTCCTGGTCACTGATAAAGAGACGCCATTCCCATTGGCTGCTCGCCTTCCAGTGCTCCCTGTATGTTCCTCCCTTGTGTTGTGCCGGCCTCTGCTGCGGCCTCCAGTACTATCCGCTAAAGCAGAGGCCAAGTGAGAGCTGGCGAGGGCTGATTCAGGTGCTGGGTGTGCCCACAGCTCATGACAGTGGCATGCCACCAGTTCAGAGAAAGAAGCTGTGGCATGTGCCAGTCTAGCGAGGAAGAGCCCGTCACTGCCCTAGCTCAGCCAACAGCAGCTCGTCGTGGACCCTACAAATCACTCCCTCGCCACATGTAAGTGAACAAGCACAAATGTTTCATTGCATTGGGGCTTCTGACGAGACCATGTTCTGTGTAGCACAGTTCACTTTGAGCCTCTCACGCATGCGCAGCGTGACTTGCCATGGGATGAGCTTTGTGTATTAATAACAGTAACTCTACATGTCCAGAGGAATGCTATTTATAGCAGGCGGGGCCCCGGGCTGTAGGGGTTTTGTGTATCGGTTACCACTCACCTTTGATTCAGTGCAGCTCAGACATACAAAGCCAGTACAAGTCCCACCCAGTGTCCTGCAAGGGCAGCACTGCAGTGTACAAGGCCCACCCACTGTCCTGCAAGGGCAGCGCTGCAGTGTACAAGCCCCACCCAATGTCCTGCAAGGGCAGCGCTGCAGTGTACAAGTCCCAGCCAATGTCCTGCAAGGGCAGCGCTGCAGTGTACAAGTCCCAGCCAATGTCCTGAAAGGGCAGCGCTGCAGTGTACAAGGCCCAGCCAATGTCCTGCAAGGGCAGCGCTTCAGTGTACAAGGCCCAGCCAATGTCCTGCAAGGGCAGCGCTGCAATGTGCAAGGCCCAGCTAATGTCCTCCAAGGGCAGCAGTGCAGTGTACAAGGCCCACCCAGTGTCCTGCAAGGGCAGCACTGCAGTGTACAAGGCCCACCCACTGTCCTGCAATGGCAGCGCTGCAGTGTACAAGCCCCACCCAATGTCCTGCAAGGGCAGCGCTGCAGTGTACAAGTCCCAGCCAATGTCCTGCAAGGGCAGCGCTGCAGTGTACAAGTCCCAGCCAATGTCCTGAAAGGGCAGCACTGCAGTGTACAAGTCCCAGCCAATGTCCTGCAAGGGCAGCGCTGCAATGTGCAAGGCCCAGCCAATGTCCTGCAAGGGCAGCAGTGCAGTGTACAAGGCCTACCCATTGTCCTGCAATGGGAGCGCTGCAGTGTACAAGTCCCACCCAATGTCCTGCAAGGGCAGCGCTGCAGTGTGCAAGGCCCGGCCACTGTCCTGCAAGGGCAGAGCTGCAGTGTGCAAGGCCCACTCAATGTCCTGCAAGGGCAGTGCTGCAGTGTACAAGGCCCACCCACTGTCCTGCAAGGGCAGCGCTGCAGTGTACAAGTCCCACCCACTGTCCTACAATGGCAGCGCTGCAGTGTACAAGCCCCACCCAATGTCCTGCAAGGGCAGCGCTGCAGTGTACAAGTCCCAGCCAATGTCCTGCAAGGGCAGCGCTGCAGTGTACAAGTCCCAGCCAATGTCCTGCAAGGGCAGCGCTGCAATGTGCAAGGCCCAGCAAATGTCCTGCAAGGGCAGCAGTGCAGTGTACAAGGCCTACCCATGGTCCTGCAATGGGAGCGCTGCAGTGTACAAGTCCCACCCAATGTCCTGCAAGGGCAGCGCTGCAGTGTGCAAGGCCCGGCCACTGTCCTGCAAGGGCAGAGCTGCAGTGTGCAAGGCCCACTCAATGTCCTGCAAGGGCAGTGCTGCAGTGTACAAGGCCCACCCACTGTCCTGCAAGGGCAGCGCTGCAGTGTACAAGTCCCACCCACTGTCCTGCAAGGGCAGCACTGCAGTGTACAAGTCCCACCCAGTGTCCTGCAAGGGCAGCACTGCATTGTACAAGGCCCACCCACTGTCCTGCAAGGGCAGCGCTGCAGTGTACAAGTCCCACCCAATGTCCTGCAAGGGCAGCGCTGCAGTGTGCAAGGCCCGTCCAATGTCCTGCAAGGGCAGCGCTGCAGTGTGCAAGTCCCAGCCAATGTCCTTCAAGGGCAGCACTGCAGTGTGCAAGGCCCGCCCAATGTCCTGCAAGGGCAGCGCTGCAGTGTGCACGCACAGCCAATGGCCTGCAAGTGCAGCACTGCAGTGTGCAAGTCCCAGCCAATGTCCTTCAAGGGCAGCACTGCACCGTACAAGTCCCAGCCAATGTCCTGCAAGGGCAGCGCTGCAGTGTACAAGGCCCACCCACTGTCCTGGAAGGGCAGTGCTGCAGTGTACAAGTCCCAGCCAATGTCCTGCAAGTGCAGCGCTGCAGTGTGCAAGTCCCAGCGAATGTCCTGCAAAGGCAGCGCTGCAGTGTACAAGTCCCAGCCAATGTCCTGCAAGGGCAGCGCTGCAGTGTGCAAGTCCCAGCCAATGTCCTGCAAGGTGCAACTCTTCCAGTGTGCAAGTCCCATCCAATGCCCTGCAAGGGCAGCGCTGCAGTGTACAAGTCCCAGCCAATGTCCTGCAAGGGCAGCGCTTCAGTGTACAAGGCCCACCCACTGTCCTGGAAGGGCAGTGCTGCAGTGTACAAGTCCCAGCCAATGTCCTGCAAGGGCAGCGCTGCAGTGTGCAAGTCCCAGCGAATGTCCTGCAAGGGCAGCGCTGCAGTGTACAAGTCCCAGCCAATGTCCTGCAAGGGCAGCGCTTCAGTGTACAAGGCCCAGCCAATGTCCTGCAAGGGCAGCACTGCAGTGTGCTCTTCCAAAGCAGTGGCGTTGGACTTTTCACAGCTAATTACAGCAGCTGGGCAGCTTGTGTGCTCCTGTGAGCACATATGTCCATTCCAACAAACATTGATACGCTGATGGCATTCAACAAAATCAGTTACACGCATATTTCCAAATGCATAATACACAAGGGATGCCCATTTCTCTCACTACCCCATAAATACCACCATCCATACATTAACCTGTTGTCTCCCAGCTCAGCTCGGCAATGACTGCCCCCCTCAAGCATTATAATGACTGCTGCATGTATATGCTCCCACACCCATTGTCTTACATTCTTTGCCCTCACAGAAATATCTTCCTAGTCCATGTGCTCACCCAACAGTCTCTCAACGCTGTGCTCTCGCCTTCACAGTAACACTTCGTGGGGGGGGGGGGGTCACTATAATGAGCCAGTGACTTAATCACGTGTCCTCACTATCCAAATAGCGCAGACTAGGTCTGATGCTCACCTCCATTGCCTCCCAACGGTATCAGCTAATAATGTCCCCATACATAATGCCCCGTACATAATGTCCCCAAACATATTGTCAGCAGGAAAAGCCTTTGGCGACATTCTATATGGTGACATTATGTATGGGGACGGGTTGCGGGGGGTGTCCCTTGCTCCCACTGTAATAAAAAAATAAAACTCAGAGTTTGCAGGGGTGTCCCCTGCATATTCAATGTAATAATGTCTCTGCAAAAAACAGCAACTTTCTTGTCAGGTGACATTTTTGCGGGGACATTATTACATGGAACCCTGCCAACCCGGTTGGCCACCATCACAACAATACCACTACCTAGTTCATAAATTCATCTATTGTGGCACAACCCTGTTACCCCATACCCACAATAGACCTAGGTATGTACCCACAGTACCCCCAGTCTAGTGCACCCTAGCAGATCCATTCTGCATATCATCTGTACTCACCCTGTGACCCAAAGCAAGGAACACTAGCCCCAGGTCACACTCTCAGATAGTCACGCCGTACCCCACAGTCAATCCTCATAAAAACACTCACCCAATATCATATCCTCAAATACTCACACAGTGCCCCACATCCAGCCCTCTCAAGAATACTTCTGCCAGGTCATATCCTCACATACTCGCCTTTTAAGGTTTGTGTAGTCTTCACACAATCACTCTCCGAGTTAATGTAATCCCCAATGTCCTTGATCCATGCTGTGGTCCCTAAAACAGACTCTTAAGTCCCTGCGCTCATCTAATGTCTCCTCCTGACAGGCCCCCCCACTTTTTTATCATTCTTAGTGCCATACATTCAACTCAAAGTCTCACATGGGTCTAGCCATGTGTGGCCACAACACTTACATTACCCACAGGTCATACACACACCCATTGCCTCAGTGTTCCGCTCACAATCACTCCTTTAGGTCTTATAATTACCTGCCATGAAAGCTCGGGTACTCTAACAATAACAAACTCCAGATCATGTAATCATAGCAGGGTTTGTAATTAAGATTCAAATGGATTGTGTCCTTCCACGTATTCCTCATCTTAGATATATTGGCAAGTCTGCTTGCAGCTTTAGAAACGTTTTTCATAGTATCGGGCACTGTGCGTCATCAAGTCATGGCCCATGACGGCCTCAGTCCTGTTCTCGGCAGTGACGTCGAGGCTGCTATAAATAGCCGGCGTGGTGCCCGTTGCTTCAGTGCCGTTGCTCTGTATGCTCAGCACGCTTCAGGCGGTTTATCGCCGCTGCGATTTTTCTCATTGCGTATTTTGAATTTTCGAAGTTCATCGAAAATGTCTACACCGAAGACCGTTTTCAGATGGTGCTCTGATTGTGCCGCTAAAATGTCCATTAGGGACCCACATTGGATCTGCCTGTGGTGTCTCATTGTGGACCACAGAGTTGTCGACTGCAGTTCCTGTCAGTCTATGATAGTGTCGGCCTTGAGGGAGAGGAAGGTGAAACTCGTGTTAGGCAGACCCCTTTCTAAAGCCCTTTCTACTATCCCTTCCAAAAACAGGTAATCCGATGAGTCCAGGGAGGATTCCCCTGTGAAAAAGCGCTCCAAACATTTGATACGCTCAAGATCCAGATCTCGTCATTCATCCTCATCACATAAAAAGACAAAGAAATGACGCCATTGGTCGCGGTCACCTTTTTTGGGCTCCTCTCCTGACACACAGGTAAACTTTCCTAGCAAGTCAGCGTCTTCTGCTGACTGGGAGGAATGTTGTCCCCAAATGCTGGATGTTTTTCAAAAGGTGTTCCAACCCCCCCTTTGAAAGAGCCCAAGAGGGCTTCAGAACCCACTGTGTCTAGTAACACCAGCAGGGTATCTTCCAAGACCACTACTCATGCACCTAATAGCCCGGGCAGTAAGTCTCCTCGGCATCCGTCGATGGAGTCTTCATCTCTCTAAATTGAAGCCTAAGAGTTCCTCCTCGACTCCTTTAAAGGAGCCGATATCTGGCTATTGAGGCCAGTACTGCCAGAAAAGCTCTTAAAGTTGTTGATGCCTCCAGTGCCTCTAACGCCTTCGACGTCCTTGAAGACTTCAAGGCATTCTATCGACTTGTTAAAGTCCTATAATCCTTTGCCCAAGGCTGATTTCTTTAAGATCATGGGGTCGATTTATGAGGAGGTGGAAGTAGATGATTATGTACTACCTTTTTAATTTAGACTATGGCACTCCCAGTGTACCTGATGAGTTAATCTCAGAGGAGTCCAGATTGCAAAATCCTATGGACAGTCTGAAGGATGCTAGTGGCTCACACACCTCACCTGAGACAGGTCATACAGACCCCTCATATAGAGCAGTGATGGGTAATGTCACATAATATCTAGGATGGGGAAATCCTGTGGCAATCCTGGAAAAGGATGACCTTACAGACATCCTGGAAAGTGGACCCCCAAGGGAGTCTGTTTTACCCTTCCACACTGCTTTAAGAACCAGTGTTTTTTTGGAAAACTGGTTGAAACCGGATACCACACAAGCAGTCAACAAACATCTGGCCAGGAAATATAGGGCTGGCTCAATAGACCCATATTTCCTATCAAAACACCCACTTCTGAGAGCTTGGTGGTCCAAGCAGCCACGTCAACGTCCAAGGCTGCAGCCTATCCCACTATCCCACCGGATAGAGATGATAAAAGGCTTGATGCCTTAGGGAAGAGGGTATTTTCTGCAGGCAGCATGGGCCGCAAAGCTGTAAATGTGACTTGTGCCCTGGACAAGTATGCACACACCTTGTGGGATGTGATAGCATTGGCCATAGATCATACCCCTGAGGGGGAGGAGAGAGAACGTTTTCTTAGCCTGGGGCAAAGTGGCAAGGATGCCATGCGCCAATCTCTCCATTCTGGTCTTGACTCTGCAGACTCGGTAAGCAGGTCTATGGTGGCAACTACTGTTGCTAGAAGATTCGCTTGGTTAAGGAGATCAGGTTTTGCACCCGACGTCCAGTCAAGAGGACATGCCTCTCAGTGCTTTTCAGCTCCAATGCCGATGAGACCCTAGAAAAATTACAGGCGTCCAAGGTGGCAGCTAAATCATTGGAAGCAGCGATAGGCCAGCCTCAACAATCTCAACGGTCTTCCCACAGCAGGAGGGGTTGGCCTTTTAATTTCTACTCCTCAATTGCTGGAAGAAGAGGCCAGTTAGCACAGAGGGGCCAAAGAAAATCTCCCTGTGGCTCACTAGGAAGAGGAGGGAAACTCCTCTCTTAACCTCTGCTTCTTTGCCCTCAGCTTCAGCAACAACCCAAAACCCCTTTGAGTCCTTGTCTCACAGGACTATGGTGGGGGCAGGCTGACTCAGCATTTGGAGAGTTGGTGGGGAATAACCTCCGATGCTTGGGCACTGCATACAGTGGCTCATGGCTACTGCCTCCCTTTATTAGGAAGACCCCCAGATTGTCCTCCAGGGGGCAAAGCCTTGAAATATCCGGATCTGCTTCGCCTACAGGAGATATTCACCCGGTTGGAGAAAGGTGCGATAGTCTGTATCTGTAGCAGACAGCAATCAAGGTTGGTACTTTCCCTATTTTCTAATCCCCAAGAAGGTCTCCATCCCACCCTTGCAACATCTTTCCTTAGTACCTATGCACACACTAGTGTCTCCACTCTCCCTTTCCAAGTCATGTACTGAATATCTCCATCATGAAACTCCACTCTTCTCCAAATCATGGCCTTACCCAGAGCCACCCAGCCTGGTGTGCCAACTGGGGACTGGTTTCTATCATGTTAATGAATGGGGCAGCTCATGTAAGACTCCAAAGGGCTGTTTTCAATCATCTTAGATCCACATCCTTCGAGACCCCCTACTAGCAGATTTCTGCTCTTGTCACTCTACGGAAACTGCTCTCATGAATATCTCCAACTTCATTGCCTCTGGTAAGCACTTCAACCTATCCTCTATCCTTGACCTGTCTGCTGCCTTTGACACTGTCGATCACTCTGATCTGTTTAATATGCTCTTTCTTTTTGGGATTCGCAATCGAGCCCTTGCCTGGATTAAATCCTACCTTCCACCTCGCTAATTCTTTGTCTCCTGGAGCAAAAACACCTCTCAACTCACTCCTCTGACTGTTGGTGTCCCACAAGGCTCTGTCTTGGGTCTGCTCCTCTTTATACTACACCTCTGCTTTTGGCGCACTAATCTCCTCCTTTGGGTTCTCATACCAACTCTTTGCAGACAACACCCAAATCCTTTACTCTTTTCCTGTACTCTGCTCTATCAAAATGTCCAACTGTCTCTGCCATTAAATACTGGATGGCTTTGTACTCTCGGATGGGAAACTGTACCACAACAGAGGTGCTTTTCTTCCCTGCCAAATACTCTCTCTCATCTCTTCCCCTGCCTGTCCAATTCCCATCTGACACTCTCCCCTTCTCTTCTTCTAGAAACCTCTGCGTCATCTATGACCTGTCTCACACCTTCTCTGCTTTCATCTCCAAAACTGCAACAGTGGTTTGCCTAAACCTCCTAAATATTAGGAGAATTGGGCCTCTTCTTCCTTTCAACACCACCAATCATCTCTTAACCATTCTTGTCTTCTCTAAACTGGACTACTGTGCCAGCATGCTCTTTGGTTTCCCAACTATGCTTTCTGTCCATTGACAAGATCATTAACTTCACTACCAGAACTCCCTGTCTTCACACCTATTTCCTTGTACTGTCACCAGGCTAGATGGCTGAGGATGCAAAACAGGGACAGATTTTACTTTCTTCTCCTGGTTCACAAATGTATCCACAGTAAGGCAGCACAGTATCTATCCAATTCTATCCAACTCCACAAACCTTCTCCTAATCTCTGCTCTGCCTCCTCGGCTCCCCTTGTGGCTCCTCGCACTCCCTGGGCTTCCTCTCGCTTCCGCTCTTTCTCTCTTCTTGCTCTACCTGCATGGAATTCTCTTCCCCAGGACATCCAAGAAACAGTCCACACAGATTTGTTCAAAACCAAACTAAAAGCCTACCTCCTCACCTCTGAGTTACTCTCTTAATCTATCTCTCATCTGCCACTAGCTCACATTTTTCCACGCCTCTAACCTGCCTCTGTCCCTCACTTCCTCTGCCTCCACTCTAGCACTTCACCCATCATGGTCACATCCTGAGAACAGCTGGCCATACCTCCTACCTGGACTTAGAAATGTCTAATGTTGATTGTCCTTAATCTACGCAAGTCCACCCATGTATTGTCCCTGGTGACAATTCCTTTTTCTCCCCTCCACAACCTGGTCAGAATGTCACTTGAACTCTCCCCATTATAAGAAACTCGCTGCTTACCGTCAAATCCGATTTCTTATCTTTTCTACGTTCTTTTGTGTTCAACAGAGAATTGTTCCTCCCCGTGTGTGTGTGTGTATGTATGTGCATATATATATATATATATATATATATATATATATATATATATATATATATATGCACACATCTGTGAAAAGACTTGGTTAAAGGGATGTTATGGTTAGGTTGCACTAATAAAAACATAAGAAATTCAGTGAAAAAACATTTTTAAAGGGATGTTATGGTTACAATTAAAACTGAAAAACCAGAGAAATTCGCCAGTTATGGTAACCTAAACAACCATACCTTACTCAACCACCATGCACTACTAAGACTAACACTCAGGACATCAAAGATGACATCACAAATTTCATTGAAGACATCACATATGAAATTAATTTTGATGAAAAGTCCTTAAAGGGGTTGTGTTTATAATGTTGGTAGCAAGATGCCAGGGGTGATCAGGGGACTTAACATGAACTACTTACTGTATTAAAGAATGTATTCATCTAAGCAAAACATTATATTGGAGCATTGGTGCAAATCCATGCAGCGGTTTGGGCTGTAGCCGCGAGCAAACATTTTTTGTATTGTGTCTAAGATCATGAAAAGGGGGGGCTAACCCGGGTGAGGTTGTCTATGAGGATTTCAAACATTTTGGCGCCCCCCTATAACTTTGCCCCCCCCCCCGGATGAAAACGCATCAAGCTTTGCATAATCATTCTGAGCTAGGCATACATTTCTTTTGCAAGGTTTGGTGAGGACTCCCCAGCTCTAATACACACATAGAAAAGAAACCTTAAACTTTCTGTTATGGGAAATAGAGATACTTTCAGAATAAGAAGAAATAAGACGTGAAATGTGTTTTATGTTTGTATCAGTGTCAGCAGCTTCTTGGGGAAAACAGTGTTTTCTGCAAACTCAGTAAGGGTTGACATTTTCCCCTTCAATTGCAGGTGTGGCCCTTAAATAGTGCGGGCAGGTAATGAAATGGCCCATGGGGCACTCCTGTCCAGGTGGGGCGCAATAGCACATTAAGGGCCTGATCCACAGAACGTGTTCCTATGGGATTGCGCCATTATAAAACACTTCCATGAATCAGGCCCTAAATATGAGCATAAATAGCCCAGCGGCGAACGAACCAGCATGTGTATTACATGGCTTCCTTTCCCCCCAATAACAATTTCCGTGTTGTTTTTCTGTCGATTTGCAGACATTTTTTTTCTCTTTATTATACTTTAAAAAACATTTTTGTATCTAGCAGACCTTAGAGGGGGCATTGAAAATTCAACTCTCTCCCGCCGAAGTAAGTCGATGCCCCCCTCCAATGGTTAGCCTATGCTGATGACTTGGCCCTATTAGACCTCACCCCACATGGCTTGCAGGAAACTCATTAGTGATGAACACCTGCAAGACGAAAATTATGGTCTTCACACCAAGATATAAGAAATTGAAAAATTCTCTATGGTTTCTCAGTGGGGAAGTGATCGAAATTGTCCACACCAGCAAATCTCTGGAGATCTGGCTCGATGACAAATTTAGCGGCACTCACCATGTAGATCAGCTTCAGTTAAAGATCGCACAGATAGCGGGTGGAATTCGTTCACCCGCACTCAGGGAAGGTGGCTACTCCGTGTGGATCTTGATAAGGCAGTATGCGGCTAAATTGCTCTTAGTATTACTCTATGGGCTGAAGACATGGGCTATGGAGGGAGGCTTTCCATCTTGAACAAACTGGAACACTCAACTTTTCGGAGATTACTTAAGATTGTACCGTAATTGAGGCCCTCTACCTGGAGTTTGGCATTTATCCCATAAAGTCCAAAGTGAACTTGGGTTGTCTCTGTACATATTGGAGACTAGTCAACGCATTGCCTCGTACACTTACGGGGCTACTGCATGACACCATTACATCTAGAAGTGGCCTAATGAAGTCTGGCTACATAGCTCATATGAAGAGGACTGCAGATTACTGGCAGACTCAGTGTGGTGTTGACCCTTTGTCTTTGAGCCTCCCTAATTTTAGGAAGGACATAAAGTTCTAATGCAGAAGGGAACACATGGAGTTGGATCTGGCATCTAAATCCTCTGCCGCATTGTTTTACACTTATATTAACACGCGGCCCGGATTCCCCAGATACATAACTCAATGTTTGGGAAATGATTGTGTCTGGGGAGTATCTCAAGGTCCGATTTAACGCAGTGACGACTCAAGAAGTTATGGGGGCCTGGCAAAAAATCCCCAGAACAGAGAGGGTATGCCTCCTGTGTGGTGTTCCTGGCATTGAGACAGGAAGACATCTCCTAATAGAGTGTGTACGTCTTGAGAGGCACAGACATCAAGAATTTAGATCTGCTGGCATGGATGGGAATTCCACTGCCAAAGAACTGTGCTGCATCTTCATGAGTGGAAATCCTGCTGCCTGTATCTTACATATGATTGTCTTCTGGACACAGATTCTACCAATGGTACAGAATCCGGGGCCTGGAGTCTCTACATGTCACTTGCGTTTGGGGGATTGTGCGATGAATTCACATTTGTTGTGTTTTTTAGAGATGTATGAATGCATGGATTGTTTCTTACGGTTTCTTTTTTAATCTGCCATGGTATGTATTAAAAGTTGTATCGTCAATTGTTCAATGCTAATCAAAAAATAATGGTCAATTAAGTCATCTTTAGCAATTACAAAACAGAATATCACATCATTATCAATACATCAATCTCATAATTCTAATAATTAACGCAATTCATTGGAAGGAAGAAAAAAAGAAAGGAGGATCCTAAAATGTTGATATTAAAAGGGAATTGCAGACTTATGAAAATGTTTGCTAATCCTTTGGCGACAAAGGTCCCTTATGTCGCACTTCCATATACATCTCGCGGGAGAGGGCCAACATTAGGAAAGTAAATTGTGCGCAGAAAGTTGGCGCCACTGTAAGCATGCTGTGGAATCTGTAAAACAGCCAGTGATTGAATGCGAAGCAGCTTCACCACAGCGTTCGCTACATTTGCAAACATTGCCCCTCAAAATGGAAATATGGAGGAGTGCTGGTGCTATCTAATCTCAGGCAATAACTTTCGATTAACCTGTGCAGTTATTAATTTTATGGATGCCGTAGTGACTGACATATCATTCAATCAGATAATGTATCGAATTGTTTGTCAAATTGGCGGTCTAATAATGAAGACTTCAGGCGATGGTTGTCGAGCAATGTTGATCAGATAATGTGTAGAGTGAAAATGTAACGAAAAGTTTGTTCTTCTTTTTCTAAACTAATGTAACAATAAAAAAAAGTTTTACATTTTTTTTTTTTTAAATTACACCGCACGGAAGTTGAACAGGGAGACACAGTAGACCCTCAAGGGAAAGGAGAACAGGGAAAGACATGTCTAGGGTTTAAGGAGGAACAAATCCTATGCTTTTATTTTCTGTTTCCCTTACTCACCGCAATCATGCTCCCACCGGCCCCGAGGGTAATACTGAAGGGTCGGCCTAGCATTCTAAGGTGGGCCAGTTCTTGTGTAGCCGAACCGGCCTAGTTTGATGTTTTGATGCACCCTGCAGCTGTTCGTTTTGACCAATCTTAGCGATGACATGTACTTTAAAATGCACAACCCCCTTAGGTAGCACTCAGTTTATCACCACAAAAGTAAGAAATTGCCATTTGTGATTATGGGACAATTGTTTATATGTGTGCCCCGCCCCGCCGGGCCAGGCCCGTATGCCCTAGTCTGAGACGTTGCTGTTTTATTGCATCACAACACGTTATTTACCAGGTGCACGGAATCATTTCTTTTACAATTACTTTGCATAAATGGGACCTGTATTGGAACACAGTGTAGCCTTTTTTTGCAGAAATGCTTTGCATAGAGAAACACGTGCCCTTCTGTGCCTTCTTTCCTCTGGAATAGATTTTATTTGCACAAAATAATGTTGCCGGAGTACTTTAAAATACCCGCGTTTAAGGTTCCCCACTCCATCTACACCCCATCTACAGCTGTTTCTGTCAAATACATGCACATTTTGTATTTGAATTAAAAATAGCATATCTTTTGCAATCTCTCCACTACCGTTCCGCCATGTTCTAACCTCCGCACACCTCGTTCCCGCCAGAAACCCTAGGAAGGAGTGCGATGAGGGGGAAAGCATAACGCACAGCTTGGGGCCTATGACGCAGTCCTCAGCGTGTGGCGCTTGTAAACAGGTATGCATGGCCTTCTCGTGGAGAGCAAGAGGAGATTTGAAAACGCTGCCTCAGACTCTGTGAGGGTGAGAGTTGTGGGTTTACAGTGATTTATATAAAATGCCTCTCCATTGCCACCGAGACAGCTCAACCCGCAGAACTAGCTTGACTTTCGTGACATAAACTATTTTGCTCCGGGTTAAAATGCTAAAGGTTTTGGGCCTCCTCCCAGCCAAGACTGCAAAGAATGTTCTCCAGAATGCGCTCATCTCTTTTTTTTTCCTTTCATTAGCGTGTTTCAGTAAAAATACTTTTCACACAGTTTTAGATATAAAAAGAATACAATCATTGCATAATAAGGAAAATATTCATAGCAATAAGAAGTATAATTTTAAAATATCACTTAATATTCAATATTGTAGCATGTTTATTTCATAGACTACTCATCTATTATATAATCAAACAGTAGTCGTTATTACTATCTGTGACATTTCCCATATATTTTTCATGTTAATGTTAATGTTAATGTTAAAGGATATTTGTACCGTGCACTATCACCACCGGAGTGGTCCCCTGGCGCTCTTCATGCCAATTATCATAGGCTAGTGTGAAAGCCTGTGTACACGGGCCAAAGTGCGTGAGGAATGAAATGTCCAGAGTGTCAATATATTGGATGGTATATTTGATTGTAATTGTAATTCATGTTCATAGTATACAAATATTTCATCAACACAGTAGGCCCACTATATATCCTAAGGCAGAAGATACGGTAGGTTTTCATTCACACTGTAGGACCACTATATATTCCTGAGGCAACAGCTTCCTCTAGCGGTAACAGGTGAAGCGGGTAGTCTCTACTGTGCAACTTGAAGTCTTATTGTGGCAATAAGCCCTGGGACTGCGGGCCATTACTGCCTAAGGTAATGCCCGCAGGGTCCATAGTTACGTGAGGGCCTTAACGAAGGTCCCGGAAGCATTACCATAGGTGGTAATCGCCCGCAGTTGAGGGGTGTATTGCCATTAGTACCCTGGCCCATTAGACCGGGGTACTAACGTTGCGTTTCACAGCAGGGAAAAAAAAAGTTTTAAAAAATGGCCGCCGCGGACAGAAGACATAGTCTGTTTTCTTTTTCCGTTGCGACCATAGTAAACAAAGAAAATGGCCACCATGGAAGGGGAGGAGGGACTACGCGTAGTCCCTTCTCTCTTTCCATGGTGTCCATTGAAGTAAGTAGAAAAGAAAGTAAACAAAAAAAATAGCCACCATGGATCAGGGACTACACGTACTCTCTTCTCCCTTTACATGGCGGCCATTCCGAAATTAAAATGCTGTCGGAGCTGGGAGCGAGCTGCACGTTGTTGCGTGATCGGGTTTACCATCCCGTAAGGCTCAGAATCCAGCTAACCAAAGCTAAGTGTTTTTCTTTTTTTTGCCACCCCGGGAGCTAATGTTATATGAGTAAGGCAACAGCTTCCTCTAATGGTAGTAACAGGCGAAGCGGGCGCAAGACGCCTTCGGACTAACATACATCTGGCCTTTTAGCATATTGTATGCTGGAATGCTGCTTTGCATTCATCTGCCCCAGAAAGCAGTTGTTTTTAATGTTCATCATGAACAAATGGGCTAAGTAGTTCAAGCCGTTTCTCTTTTAGTCTAGGGCAATAGGTAAGAATATGTTTGAGTGTTTCAATGTTATTGCTGTTCAAGCATAATCGACAAACTCTATTCTCTCTGGGTGTATTCGAATTGGGGCCTGTTATCAGCAAATCTGACTAGCATATAGAACCTGCTAACTTGCGGTCCTGGACATTTCAGCATATAAGGCTGAGGGATATAAGTCTCCAGAACATTCTCCTGCTAAGAGCAATAGCCTTTCGCAAATTCAAGATTAGCACAAAAGTCCCAACAGAAGGCCTTCTTACGCAATTGGGTAGTTAGTAAATGTAATTCCAGATTCCAGTCAATGGACCACTGTATTTTCTCAGCGTAAGTGGTACAACATTTATTTAGGCCTACTAGTTTCTTATTTTCTAGATCGCCCAGTTCTGTAGATAGTAATGCATAGATCGGAATGGTGGATTGCTTAGTTTTTAGCCAAATGGTCACTTTTCTGATATTTAACGAAGTGGCCAAGGAGACAAGTCCTAATTCCAGTCTTAAAATGCATACCGGTACACAGTTAGGTAGATCCATGATGCGTCCCAATAATGTTCCTTCTAATTGTCTGATCCACGTATAATTAGGTAGTGCCCAGGATTCATGGCCATATAAAATGGTAGGCACCAAGCTTTGTTCATACACCAAAATTAGGCCATTACTTCTAAAGCCATGGTGCGTATATACAAATCGAATTATGGAGCCCAATTTCCTATGTATTATCAATGGACCCCATCAATTCCATCGCCTATTTTTTTAACGTGAAATTAGAGAACCCAGATAAAAATGGGTAGCTGTCAACTCGATTGTAATGTTTCTCACACATAGAATTGTTCTTGGGGAGCATTTTTTGGGGGCGAAATACATCATTTGAGTTTTCTTCGAATTAATCATGAAGTCATTCGCATCAGAGTTTTCAGTTGGTGCTGAAATCACCCTTTTAAGGACTATCTGTGTATGGTCCATGATGATTATATCATCTGCGTAAGAAAGTAGGGGTAGGGGTATGGTGCCCCATTTAGGGGGAAATGTTCTAAATCGGCTTAAGGAATCAGGTAGATCCACCATATAGAGGTTAAAGATAAGGGGTGCCAATCCGCACCCCTGTGTTAATCCTCTATTTGTCTTTATTAAACTCGTAAAATGTCCCATATCATTCAGACGCACCCTAACCTCTGTATTAGTATGTAACTGGCACAGCATATTGAGAAGGCCCCAATTTTGCAACTTTGCCCAACGTTTGATTCTATTTATGCAGTCAAATGCTCGGCTATAGTCCACATATACAACATACAGTGGAGGACCGTGACCCGCTTTTGCTCGGTTAATAAGTGTACTCAATATCAACAAATTGTGGCCGGTCGAGCAGCGACAGCAAACACCTATCTTGCGTAACATGTAATCAGCCCCTCTCATGAACCCATATCCGTAGTGATCTTAATACTATTTACTATTATTTATTTATTTATTTATTTATAAGGCGCTGAAGTCCGCAGGCATCAGGGCGCACCAACATAGACACCAGTGAGACAGACACAAAGGAGCCGAGACACCAAGAGCTCCAGCAGTATTAAAAGCAGGAAGGGATACTATAGTAGCAAAGATCCTGCTGGATCCCTCCAATATGGCCAAGAGTCGAAAACTGGCAGGCTTGTTTCTTGGGCCTGTCTTGTGTATTGGAATTAATAAGGAATGCTTCCAGGAGATGGGTATCTTAAGTAGTCATATGTACAAAATAATTGCGCAGAACTGGGGCCCAAGTTTCAGAGTCCTCTTTAAGGATCATGCTTGTACTGCCGTCCGGCCGAGGGGCACCTGACTTGTTAAGGGCCTTTATCCGGACTTCAACATCCTCAAAATCATAGTTCAAGATCTCATATTTGTCCGCAGGCGCCTTAAATTGGGTAACCAGCATTGAATAATAAAGTTCCCTAACATGCGCCTCCCACATATCTACCGGGACAGTGTTCATCTGGGATTTGTTGGCCTCACTTATGCTTCCATTTGCCCAGGCCTAGCATCTTTTCGAGTCTTTTGAGGCTAGTACTCTAAGCATATTCTGCCATGTTGTACTTCTAGTTGAGCTTCTCTGTGTACCTTTATCCAGTTATTATATTGTTTTTTAAAGGGTTTAATTTGTCTAGATGTTTCTTATTGTTGATTATTGTACGCAAGTACGGCGCAAAATACACTTGTGCTCTGCTATTGAATCGCCTGTTCCATAGAACAGGCATGATTACATTTTGTAACCATCTGTTTTTAAGTGCTCCCATACCACAGGGCTCCTTTGCTCTTCGCTTTCCTGTGCGCCATTCTTCCCCTACTGTGCAACTAGAGGTAGGCTGGGGCAGTCAGTCACGTGTCATGTCAGCCTGTCAAGAGACTGGCTCCGCTCCAGACCCCCTTCCGGTCTTTCGGAGACAACTTCCTGTCAACCAATATCAATATCCCAACTTCCCCACTACTATCATGGCCTACAGTAACTTGCAAACCAGAATGCCGAGATGGATGCCTCATATTTCGAAAGATTGGCAATAAAATGAGAGAGGGCTGTGCGTTAAAACGCAAATTGATATTTTCAGGGTCACGCAGCATTCTCTGAAGCACAATACATCAACCTGACTGCTGTAGACTGTATAGTATTGCGTGTGTGAGGTCTGCATGTTGTTTTTTTTTTTTACAGTACTCTCTTTTTTAGGGATACGGAACACATTTTTACTCCAACAAGGAATATTACGAAGGGGACTGGAAAGCTGATCAGAGAAGCGGCTGGGGGCGGATGTATTTTGGAAACGGCGACATCTATGAAGGGGAATGGTTAGAAGACAAGCACAGTGGCCAAGGAATGCTTCAGTTAGGTGGGTTTGAAAAGTATATTTTTAAAAAACCTTGATTTTATGTTGCTCCTGCTTTAGTATTTTGTCAGAGATGTACAGTCAACCATGGGGGTAAGACTCCACAAGCGAGCACTGAGTCACAGTTTCTTCCTACCCCCTCCTATGAGATGTAATGACCTGATTACTTGCAGGTGATCTTCGTTACTCCTAGTCCTACTCGTCCTCGTCACAGTACTTACTTCATTATGGGGTCACCGTCCCACTTTATTTTTCTTGCTCCTCCCCCAATTCTTTCGCTTGCAAGACCTATTTGTTTACCCATAATCTGCTGGACAATATTTCCTGAAAACCGCGTTATTGTTATTCTTATCCCCACCTACGTCAGAAAACCCTAAAGATTGGAAAAGGGGTGGTGACACTGACAGTGGCACTACAACGTATACGTATCTCAGTGCACTTTCTCAGGTGAGTCCTGCCAAACAATACAAAACAGTAATCAGTAAAAACCTAGAGGTAGAGTAGTGTTGGATGGTGTGAGTACGATGATGAGGAAGAGTAGGACTAAGAATAAAGAAGATTACTTGTGAGCAATTAGGATGTTTCCCCCCATGTCTCTCTCGCTCATTCTACTCCTTACTACACAAAGTCTACCAAAGAGAGCGGTTTATCCCGCTTTTGGTGCCAGCAATACTCCGGCCAGAGGCTTTTTACTGCAAACCCAGTGACCTTCATTTGGCATGAGTTTATGAGTGCATAGCCTGAAGAGTGGCTTCCCCAAACCTCATCTGCTCCTCTCTTACTTGATACAGTCTGACGTGGTAGATTAATGTGTTCTGCGTGTCCTAGGAGGCTGCCCTCTGTAGACAGACGGAGACTGTTTCTTCCAGATATATGAGAATGTCCTTCTTATATCTAGTAGTCTTATATCCTCTTTTCTCGTCTTGCCCGGTTCAAAAGCGGGCAGAACGATGTGAAATTTCAAAATCCCCTTATGTCTGAGGGATGGGGGTCACAGTGCAAGCTAACGGCCTCAGTATCTAGCACTGAGAAAGGAGGGGTGCAGAAACACCCTGAGTTCCCCGAAGTGCCAGCCTGAGGTCATTGCCCCTGGGAATACCACCTTTATAGTGAGGAAATTGATGCTAGTGGCTCAAAGGGGTGGCATGTGTGACTTGCCTCAAATGGATTATTCTACTTTCTTAAAGGTTTTTTTAAAGACTTTATAAGCCCACCATAGCCTTGCTATTGTTTACTAAACCTGTCCCAATGTTCCATCCACAAGGTTGTCAGGGCTATACTGCACTAATGATCCCTAATAAGGGTGAAACCAGGTGTGTAGTTGTCTGCGGCCTTGAGAAATGTCCGTCTTGGGTTGATCCAGCTATGTGCAAAGTAGCACTGGCCTGCAAAACGAAGACAAAAGACAATTTTCTGGAGCAAAAGGCTTCATTTGGGCTCATTTGCAAACCCACAACACCCGTGCTGATGTGGTTCATGTGTTTCTGAGCTGGAGGTGAACCTCCAGCGATGGCTGCTAGGTGGTGCTGTGGCATGTGTGGTCAAATGGATTATTCTGTATATGTATCACTACTTACACTGGGTAATTCTTTAGTGTTGTGTGATTTATTGTTTGACGAGTAAAGAAAAAGATTCATTTTAACTTATAGCATCTTTTTTTGAAATGTGCAACGAGTGAGATATATTTACATTATATATATATATATATATATATATATATATATATATATATATATATATATATATAGTACATACATTGTCTAATTGTTTTTGAAGTGCCAGAAATATTTATAAAACAACATTTTATAAAATGTTTTTTTTAGTTCTATGGTTTCACAATTTTGTTTTGCTTTACACTATAGTACAGTGGCACCACATGGGTCAGTTAGTCTGTTTTCTCTGTCTTTTGAACACTTCTATGGTCGTTTACATATTTTCCTAAAGGAAAGAGAACTATGGATCGAGGATGTTTTTTATGTAATGTTTGTAGTTTCATGGTTATGTATCTTGAGAATCGGTTGCAGTGTGAGAAGCGTTGATCTTGTCACAATAAGGGAGCCCCTTACCATATGCCATATGAGTGTGGTCAACTACCTTTTTTTTTGCTTCCTGTCCGAAGAGAAGAAAAATCCATGGGGGTTATGCGTAAACACCTGGTACTTGTACCTGGCGGAATGGGGGAGGGGCTAGAGAGGAGTAAAGGCGTCAGAAAAGGAGTAAAGGCGTTTTTCCTGCCAGAAGGCGGCCACCTTTATGAAGTAAGTTGTAATTAGGAAGAGGCACCATACCTGGGGAGAAATAGAAGAGGCTAACTGACTGTGATCTGGTGCCTGTGCGCAGAAAACCGGACGCCCCACCTCAAAACATGCCAGCAATGCATCCAGACACCAGAAGTGAGACTGCTTAAAGGCCAGTTTCCCCTCTCCCCGGCCATAGGACCCTTATGAGGTTGTGGGCCGAGCCGGTCTTAGGGCAGGGCGGGCCCGGCGCCCCCAGGGCGCCAGCCCAGGGGAGCCTTTCAAGGGCTACCCCGAGCTGGCGTGGTTGGGAAGTGTCATTTTGAAGCATTTAACAATGGGGTGCTGGCACCTTATTGAGATAATTACCGCCCTGCTCCTGAGTGGGGCGATAATCATATTAATAGGGTCCCTCAGCAAAGTCATGTATTTGTGTACTTTAAAAAATGATATGTGTAGTTCATGTTTAAGTTCAATAATGTGGTGCATGCAGTGTTCGCTGCTGGGTCAGTCCATTTCCTGGTGGCTCAAAGGGGATGTTTGGGCCGCTTTTGCTAAATAATCTGATTTGATAGTTTAACCCTGAGCATCATCCCACTCTGCCCGATCTCCTATGACATAGGAAGAGAGGCGTATTCAATGTCAGGTGCCGCATGGCTTTATTGGCTGCACCAAGACGCGTTGAAAAAGCATTGTGATCCTCAACTGGCTTTACACATTGACAACCGAGACCAGAGAAGGTGTTTTTATTGGGCCCTGAGTTCAGCTTTATGGTCACTTGGCACAAACCCCTGTACCTTACTGTGGACCTCGGGCATCCATTGAAATCCAAGTGATCAAAGAGCCATGTTGGCTCACAAGCTCCAGTTTTTCCCAGTTCAAAGAAAAGCATCTGAGGCTCTCCTGGATGGGGATTTACCCAATATCACTCATCGTGTCACCCAGATGGAAATTTGAGCGACTGACCTACAATTTCAATGACTTAACCAGTAGGCTTTTCCTTCCACTACCCCTTGCTGCACAACCCCCCCCATCTGCTATTGTTGGATGACACATGTACAGAACATGGCATGTTACTACAGGGATGCTCCTGATATACCAGGTGAATGCATTGAAAGAGCTAGTTATGTATGTAAACAAAGCCTGTTTTGATCTCCAGAGTCTATGGCATATTGGCCTAAACTAACACACAGTCTAGGTTGAAGATATATTACCCCATGGCAGCGGTCTTCAAACGGTGGTGGGCTGACCCCCCTAGCGTGGCCCAAATGATGGTTGGGGGGGGGCGCAATGTGCTTCAAAAAGGGAGTACAGTGACTACTTTCAATAGAATGTATAAGCAGATATGGGGTGCCTGGCAATACTATTGTTACTTGGGGGGGGGGGGGGTTGGGCGAGCTCAACAACAATATTTTTACTTATTGGGGGTCAGCATAAAAAAGGTTGCATGCTACTGCCCTATGGTAATGAGTGCCAACCTTGTCTATACTGGGGTTCCTATTATGCACTGGAGTAGCTCATGTGGCCTGTGATGCACAGAGGAGTGAAATGAATGCTAAGACAACATCACTTCCAACACAATCCACCAACAATGCATTTTTGAGGACAATCATTCAGGTGGCATTGAAAAGGAGTAGCATCACAATTATATTGCCTGGTGTCTCAGACACTGACTCCACTGCAAGGCAAAAGAAAACACTGGGGAGATCTGGGAAGATTCTTGTGTGATGGACACAGTGCAATGTTGAATGGTTACAAAAAAATATCATTGTCGAATTCAGTCTAGTACAATTGAATGACCTTCTTTTAAAAAAAAATGTTTTTATTGGTTTCAAAGTCAAAATAAACAATTAATTGTTAACAGAGACAAAAAGAAAACCTTTAACATTACATTGCATTAATCCACCATTCGCTCATTGGCCAAGGAAATTAAAACGGCGTGTAAGTGTAAAACAAGGATGAGTAAAAAGAAATTCAGGATGAATCCTATAAAAAACAATCCTTCATTTACTCCCAAACCCAGACCCTAATCAGTGCCTCTAGGACTGCCGGCTTCCTATTTCAAATTACCCTGGATTGACTGTTACGGCTCATAATCGAGCTTAAATCAAACATTCCCGATTTTTCCACTTTTCAATCATCACCCCAGATATACCGCTTCTATTCTTCTATTCCACCTCTATAGTCATTGCGGATTCCAACATTTTCATTACCGTGATGCCTGCTTCCCCCATTAGAACCCATTCTCACCACTCGGAAGGGCTGAGAGTTTCCACCATTGACTTGTATCCCTCTAAAAAGGTATTTCTGATTTGATTTACGGATTCACAAGTAGTTAAAAATGCATGGGATTTTCTACCGAGTCACTGTTCTTGCAAAATCGACACTGAGCATTTACCACCCCCGGCGTTTTCCTCAGCCACTGCACGTCCCTTGTGTCTAGTATGTTTAGACGACACCTGAGTAAAACATCTCTATACCTTGGAGACAGGAATTTTTGCAGGTATCTATGTAGGGTATTTAGGCCTTTTCCCTCCAGAGTTAGAAACCTTCTTAGCTCCTCTCTCTCACATTGATCAATACTTCCTATCCAAATCCCATGCCTAAAACTTATTTTTTAACTTTGACGGATGATGCATCAACTCTGCCACCTCTATATCATTCCCCTTCAAGATTTTTTCCACTTTTAATCTCCAGAGTTCTAGATGTTTATCATGGGCTCCGTTGCCCAAGTCTAAAATGGAGAATTGTACTATTAGAGAGTCCTGGGTCCTGGGGTCTGGGTCCAGAATACCTTCAACTATCCCTCTGTAAATACCTCCACTCTTGAGCCCTGCACTCCTCTACTTCTAACTCCCTCAGAGTCAACTGTTTTTCAAAGAAACGAGCTGTGGTAGATCTCTGTCTTTGGGTGGGGCCTCCCTTTGGAACAGCCTCCCGGCCACCTTGAAACTTGAGGAGAACCATCTCTGGTTCCGGAAGCACCTCAAGACCTTCCTCTTCGCTTCTGCCTTCGCCCCTGTTCTCCCCTGCTGATCTGTCTTCTCTCTCGGCACTGTGCACCTGGCCACCCTCTGTCCTTCGGGCCCAGCTACCTGCTCACCCTGCCTCCTTCCTGCACAGCCTCCGGGCCACCCCTGCACTGGGGCCTGTATCTGTACCCATACAGTCCCCCTCCCACTTTTCTTCTGCACTTATCAGATATACCCTATCTGACTAATCTAGCACTTGCTGGCTGCACTTCCACTGTTCATCGCCTTTATTTATTCATTTTACTTATTATTTATTCGTTTCTCTCCTCTGTTCCGCACTTTCCACTTCTCCCCTTTCCATGCACTTTCCCCCTTCTTCCCTTTTCCATGCACTTGTGCATTCTCAATTTCACTGGGCCTAGAAAGATCGTTGTTTTTGTTTCTCCCTTGTTCCCCTCCCTTTGTCTGGTCGCGCTCTGAAACACTTGTGTACGAGCACGATACAAATAAAATATCATATATCATATTCTGCGCGCATATGGCAGGCCATTAGGAAGTCTCAGCACTGTCCTCAAAAACTGACCCTCTATCTTCTCCCACACCAAGCATGACAGGTGGAAGGTGGACTCCGATCCGTAAGTTAAAATGTGCGCCACCTTTTGCTTGTAGAAAGAAATTATTGGGATCAGTGTAAAGTTCCTAAATTTATGTTGGAAGGCTCTTCCTTGATTAATTAATGTTGTCAACATAGATCGCAGATTCTGGTATTGATCCACCTCATTCCTGCTCCTATTAATCGTCACTCCTAAGTATATCATAGATTCCACTGTCTCTAAGGGGACCCCTTCTACTCTCCACTTAAATTCTTCCTTCTTCTTTTTGCCTGTCCACTTCATAGTCAAAATATTTGATTTGGTGACATTTATCTTCATGCCGTTCTCCTTTAGGAAGACTTCAAAAGCCTCTAACCCCGTTTGCAGACCTATCAGTGTCTGGTCTAAAAAGACCAGATCGTCCACAAAGAGAATCCACGGCACCTCCTCGCCATTCATTTTATTCCCCTTTGTGAATCCTCCAAGTCAGCTATGTGAAGAAAAAATAATAGGGGCGCTAAGGTGCAACCCTGCTTCAACCCACGGAAAAGTGTGGATCTTTTGGGAGAGCAGCCCCTTTGCCGACAATCGAATCCTAACCGAAGTGTCTGTATATAGAGCTTCCACTGCTTCTACCAAATCCCATGGACATCCCCAGGCCTGTAGTTTAGCCCAAAGTTTCTTCCTAATGGCACCATCAAGTGCCTGTTCAAGGTCCAGGAAGGCAAGGTAGAGCGTTCTTCCATCCTCAAAGGCCCTCTCTTTTAAGAGATTTATAATAAAGAGATTGAGTGCTGTACCTACCCCCTTTACAAATCCCCATTGTCTTGGGTCTACTAACCCACTTTTCTCTGCCCCTGTTCTTAAATCCCTTAACAGGACCGTCACAAAGAGCTTTCCAATTGAATCTAATAGGGCAATAGGGCGGTAATTTCTGGGCTCCGCCCCACTACCCTTTTTAAAGATGGGAACTATATCAGCCTCCCTCTATGAGGCTGGAATCACATTATTTGCCATGATTTGGGAGAACATGGTTACCAACAATTTCCCCCATTGCTCTTTATTTTTTTCCAACTCTTGATTAGAAAGGCTGTCTGGAGCCACGGCACGCAAAGAGCTCAAATTGCCTATCATCATGGTTGCATCATGTTCCTCAAATGCAAAATCCCAGGCTAGCGGGGAGGACTCACTCGCCTCACCAATCCCCCAACCTCGGTCTGCAAATAAAGAATAATAATGCTGAACCCAGTCACTCTCGGATACCATACTGAGTGTGTTAGCTTGGCAAAGACACCTCCATTATTAATAAGTTCCCAGATGTTCTTAGAATTCTTGGCACAAACCGCTTCAAGGATGCACTCCGCATCATTCTGGGCTTGAATTACCTTTGAGCTCTTGCACTAATTTCTATAACTTTGTCTAACTTTTCTTATTCTTTCTGTTTTTAGCTTCAACTCATCTCTCCCAATAGTTGTTATCTCTTTTCTCATCAGTCTTCGCCTATTCACAATCTCTGGATCGTACACATGTTTCTGTACCCAATTTGTTTTACCACCGGGATCACTTTTCCGACATAATTCCTTTAGGAGTCCCAAGTAATCTATTTTGGTGTGATCATCCTGAAGTTGAGCCAAGTAACGACAATTCACTTTGGAGACCTCATGCTGTTTCAATCTCAGGTGAGTTCCACCCCAACCTAATTCCACCTCTCCCCTCTTTTTCATGATTTTTCCCGATTCCCATTCTGAGATATGAATAGCCCTCAGATCATGATCACTAAATTTCTGTGTCATAATCAAAAATCTCTCTATCTTCTCTCTGAGGTTGCCGGAAACAAAGCAATAGTCTATACAAGACTCCCACTCCCCACATTTCCATGTCGGATGACCAGGAATGTCGCCCTCCGTTTGGGCATTTAACATGTGCATTTCCCTCATTCCCATGTTAAACATCCACTCACTCTCTCTTTCTTCCCATTTACTCTCTTTCAACGGCAGGCCAGTTTTATCGAGTAGTTTGATATTTAAATCTCCACAAATAACGATCTTCACATCATCCCATTCACACATCGCTTTATCAATAGTTCTTGTCATTGAGTCAATAAATTGTGTCTCTTTCATCATATTTACACGCCAATAGATTTTCATTAGCACCAGCGATGGGCATGTGGCATCCACCTTTTGTTTCAAGAAAAGAATCTGGACATATGGATTAGGACATTTGGATTCTATCACAGTCCAGCCAGATTCCATCTTCATTAAAGTTAGGAGGCCTTCATAGGGACGGCCTGTTATTCCCTTAGGAGCTGGATTCAAAAGGGCTAAATATCCTTCACACTGGGGTATCTTCCTTAATCAGGTCTCTTGAAAGACCACAATATCAAATACCTCTAAATTCAGGACTTTTTCACTAAATAGAGCCTGGAACCCCCTGGTATTCCAGCATCCTATCTTCAGGAGGCCAGGTCTCCTTTCATTCTGATTCTAATCTGCTCTTGGGCAATGTAATGCTCCCGCCAACCAAGCCCAAGAGTTCCCGCCACTCTCGCTTCTATCGAGGTTCACCAACTCCCTTTCTTTCTTCATTTTTTCTTGATTTGAGATTGTGAACTTTAAAGAGGTTAGATCTTTCTTTGCCGTCCTCAACTCTTCTTTATTCCTTTCCTTTATCAGGCCCATCCCTTCCCTTGCATCTTTTCTTTGGGATATGACAGTAGGAACATCCTTCTTAACATCCCTGGGGATAGTCGCCTCTCTCCAATTTGCCTTACTTTGGACATGATAGTCGCTTATTTCGTATGCCAACCGCAAGAACTTCTCTTTTGATGATAACACTAAGTCTTTCTTGGATTGGGAGATCAAATGTAATATGACCCAATCTGTCTTTTTCTCCTCTACAAATTCCACAATTTTCATGTCCCTAGAGGAGAATTTGTAAGCCTGTAAAATACAATTGATCAGTCTCAAAACATTCCTTCTATTTTACACCTGCATTTTTGTATCAGCCTCAATTCTTTCCACATACATTTTTGCACCCATCGGCTCCTTTGTATTAAAGGAGTCTTTCTTCTTGTAGACCCTTTTCTCACCACCATTCAGCCTGCGTTCTTTTCCTCTCGGATTTCTTTCCTTAATATTTGTTGGAGCCTTCAGGGGGGCAAATTGTGTGCATCCTTTCCTTTTTTCTTCTAGTGTTTTGAACACAACAGAGGACTTTTGAGGCACTTCCAATGGCATTTTTCCACATGAATTCGACCGGGTCATCACAGCGGGTTTAGAGGCGTGGTCAAGTAAGCTCTCTATGTTTTCCCATTCTGAATTTCTCACTTCATTCCATCTCTCATCCTCATCAACTCTCTCAATTTCTTCACTTAGGACCATAGCGCAGGATGTCTCCCTCAGCATCTCTTTAACTATCTCTGGAGCAGATGACGGTACAGGGTTAGCTTTTACTTCCATCAAAGTCAATTCCTTTCTTTCTTTTTTAGGAGTCGGTAAATTGTCCCTCTCAGGAGGGGAACACATATGGCTTCAAAACGCCCTGGAACCATTTAATTTCCTTTTTGAGTTAGATGGCATATTTTTTTGTTTTTTTCTTTAGTTGAGGGACTTTTTTATCATCGCCATCTGGTATTTTAATTACTACTCCCCCTTTCTGGGATTTGAACACTGAAAAGATGTTATTTTCTTTTGGGGCACTCCTCGATTTATGACCCTCTGAGGCCACCACAGCCACATCAGGATCCTCATTTGCCACCTGGGGGGCAGGGAGCTCTAGTTTCTTTGCCAATGTTTCCCGGGGAGGGCTATTTACTCAATGAAAATCCTTAAAATGCGACCACATCCATTGACAATCTTGGAGCAAGGCCTCCATTATCAAGCTCTTATCCATTGTGTTTCGCCTCGCGAGGTTACATAGTCGATTTTGCTAGGACGCAGAGGTTTCCGCTTCCTTATCCAGCCTCATCTCGACTCTATTGGCTAGAGATTCAAGCTCTGTCAGTTTGCTGACCAGGCCTGTAATTAAGGTAGATTGGTCCTGGAGGTTATTATTAATCCCCTCATACAACTTCATGAAGGGGGCTAGAGATGTTGTTAGCGAGGCCATCACGAGCTGCTGAAAGTACGCCTTATCCTCTACATCAAAAATTCCTTCCCTCTCCTGGCGTTTCTTCTCACTGATCTCCTGCGTTCAGAGGGCATAGACACCGAGGATGACGATGCATTTGAGTCAGGCTCCTCAAACACTTTAGAGTCTTCACTTTCACCGTCAGAGACCCAGCTCATGTGTGTGGACCTGGGTAGTGTTTTCGCCTTTTCCCGGCCCCTCATAAGTGAAGGCATTCGGCACGTTGACGTTCTCGTTCCATCATTAAACAATTTGTTTCCGCCAGAGGCAACTCCCTTTGGCAAGAGGGAGTGATCATCTCCCCCACTGTTTGTCCCTCATCGATGGTGTACGAGGGCACTCTTCCGTCCATCTCCTGTCTCTCTACAGTGGCATCCGCCTGTAGTATTGATTGATCTAAGATTTTCAAACAATCATTTACCCTTGACGGGCTCAACCGTTTTTGCCTAGCAATTTTCACAGTTAATTCTGACAAATCCTTTGCCAATTGGGCTGCTAATCTTTTATTTCCACTTGCCCCCCCGACTTCCATCTGTAACTCCCCCAGGATTGTCTGAGGGGTTCAAATTGAATGCAAAGGACACCTGGATATCACTGCCACCGTTACAAAAAGCAGATTTCAAAGCTGACCTTTTCGGCTCTAGTGGGCAAGTATTAAAAGAGCTTCCATTCACAGTATCATTAAATACTGGCATGTTAGTCGGGAGATTGCTCTGCAAATATCTACTTTCTCCCGCTTCCTCCGGTTGTGGCGCAGACGACTCCGTAGGCATAGTCTCTTCGGCTCCCGTAACCGGATCCTTCCTTTGCAAGCGCAGCGTTTCATTCATTGAATATTTTCCCCATTTGGCTCGCGCTATCCACCTGGGGCGCCAGCTCTACAGTCTGTATCGATTCCACAAGCCCCAATTTCCCACTCAACCTTACTTTGGGAGCCACCTCCTTTCCCTGGGGAGTCTCTCCCACACCATTGTCCAAGGGGGCTCCCAGAACATACAACTCATCCCCGTTGGGGTCCTGCAGCCTCCATGAGTATTTTCCTACCCAGGCAGCCCCCTCCTTACCTGCTGTCTTGTTCTGGTGCTCGGCAGGCTCGAGCTAGATCTCGTTTCCCTCATGGAGTCCGAGCCATGTTTGCGGGATATCAACGCAAAATCAGCTGCTATAGTCCGCAGAACTCCTGCTAACTCCAGACAACTCCACTTGCCTCCACTTGGCTCCGCTTCGCGGAGGAAGTGAGGTTTTTGTAGATTGGAGTCGCCGAGTTCGTGGAGGAGGGGGAGGGGCTCACAGGGCTCAGAGGTCTTCAAAGTCCTTAAAGGAACACCGCACTGCCGTAGTAATTGACTTTGCTTTCCACACAAGGGCAGCAGCACAGCAAAATCCACCTTATTTAAACAAATGCACAGAGTCTCCACTCCAGACAACTCCACTTGTCTCCACTTCCTTCACTGGGTGTACATGACTGTGGCTATCATGAACAAGATTGATAACATCAAAATCCAAGTCTGCCTAAGACGTCTTAGACATGGCCTGCAGAAACCCTCTGATAGGAGACTACTGGTGTGATGGGAAGGGGCTAGCCAGCAAGATGGAAGACACTGTATATCTGCTATATATTGGGTACTATTGACCTTAGGAGAACGTTTATACAAAGGACACTGGCATTGGCTAAGAGGAAATTGGCCTTAACCTGCTTGACGAAGGATGCACCAGAACTCAATGGGAGCCATGTTTATTATGGCTTCGCGTGAAAAGCATGTGTACAATGCATGAGTAATAGACGTATGCATGCATTTTGCGCCACACCATATTTTCATTCATTTGTACGGCAAAGAACGGGCATGGAACGGAATTTACTTTTCTGTCACCGCTTTCCTCTCCACCATACAAATACACCAGCATGTCATGTACTTGGGTGGGGGTCCTGACAGTACCGACATTAGTGTAGCCCCGCATCTTTTCCAGACCTAGCAATACCCCTGCTTATGAGCAACAGGCACACACAGTAATGTGGCCGACAGCTGCAGTGGGTCTGTTTAATTCAGAGGTTTTTAAATGAAAGTGACCCGGAAAAATGGTGTCAAACATCTGGAGTCTTGCATCTCCCAATGCATTCTGCCTGTGGAAAAAGTGCACACCGACAAGGTTGCCTTATGTGGCTGGCCACAATAGCCGAGCTTCCGTCCTGATGAAACCCTGACCTCATTGCCCACACATGCCAAGGCAGACATTTGCACGTTTCCGCCTCCGGAAAAGTTGACAGGAAGAGAGTCGATGCGAGATCAGTCTCGAGCGAAACCTCTTACTGAGCCTTATTGTAAGTAGTTTATAAAGAAGGGATTACACCGGGGATTAAGAGTGCACGGCGCAAGACAATAACCGGGCATGCTTAGTTATGCAGTTGCTTTTGTGTAAGCACGCTATTTTTTCCCTCGCAAATCATGGCACTTCTAAAAGAGCAACACCTTAAAGGGCTCGTGGGCAATGGTTGCTCCACAGGCCTCATGTGAAACGCACACCCCTTGGTTTTGGCATTGTGCCCATGAGTCTGGCGCCTCCAGCCGAGTTAGGGGCGTGCCGGAGTCATGGAAACACTTGTCAAGCAGCAGCAAATGACACGATCAGGGAAGGAAATGGGCCGGCACAAGACGGTGCAAAGTTCATCTTGACAGAGAGCCGTTCTGCCTGAAGCCCCAATCCCCCCATGGCCCCCAAGCAGCCAATGTCTGCTCTGCTCAGGAGCTCTTGCACACAAGCAGGCGTCAAGTGACACACTAAGGGCCCGATTCTGAGCCGGGAAGGGGGGGAAAGTGGCGGGTAGAAGCAGTTTAGAAATCCAACATTCTCGCCCCCAGTTTTCATCACCACCATTTTGAGGTGAGTGGAAAGACTGTGCTTTCTATCTGTAAGCAGCGCTGGCGATTGGGCTGGCTCTCGCCGGATCCGAGATCCGGCACCAGATGTGTAGCCGGTTCTCGGTATCCGGTCAGAGTCAGTCAGAGTCAGCGCTGGGGGGAAAAGCGCCTGCGAGCAAACTGTAACTTTCTCTGGTGACCCTCTGCAAGGTGTCACAAGAGGAAGTTACAGCCCTCACCCACGACCCGGTTTATTTATTTATTTATGCCAGGTTTGCCGGATACATGGACCTGGATTATTTATTTATTTATGCAGTGTTTGTCAGATATCTGTATCTGACAAACACTGCATAAATAAATAAATATACAGGTATCCGACACGACAAACATTGCATGAATAACCCCTATTACCATTGAAACTATCACACACGATACAGCCACCCAACTGCTTTCAGGGGGGAGCTGCAGGAGCTGTGCCGGGTGTGGTTCAAAACATTGCTTATGGTGAAAAGAAATCACCCTGTTTGAATAGTGGCCAAGGGGGAGTTTTTTTAAAAATAAAATGGGATTCAAATTGTGCGTTTTAAAGAATATTTACTCAGCAACACAGGTCTAAACTATCATCCGCATAGTGAAGTAACTCAACCCCAGTGCCGTGGAAGTGATTTAAAGTGGAATTGATTTATAGTTTGGAAAAGAAGCAGCATGAAAGACATAGCGCCGTTTTAATGTTGGGTATTTCCTTTGATCGGCGGTCAACTGCCAGCATTGCCCCCTAAAACTCCACCTCCTCGGGCACCTCGCCCCAAACTCAACCCCCACCCTGGCCCTTGTGGGATCCCCCACCATCTATTTCCATTTCCACCACTGGCTGTAAGGGCTGGGAAAATCCATCGCTGTGGGGGCAGTGTGTGCATTATCACTGCAAGCATTTCTTAAAGACGGCCACTTTTCTAATTTACAAAAGGGTCCTTAAGCGTTCAGTAAATTAGAAACGTGGTGCTGGGGTCTGGGAAATGCCTTCATTAACAAGGGTGAAACGTGTGCATTGGTTGCTAACAGCGCCTCAAGGCTGCCGTAAAGCGGGCGCTCTGCCAGGAGGGGCCCCTCGCAGTCCCTATCTTGCATTCCTGATGGTTACCAGGGCTGTTGTCAGGGGAATATCCAGCATTGTAAGAGTGAGGGGAGCGAGCAACGGAAAAAGTCCTGCTAACTCCCGCCCCAAAATGCAGTGCGCGCAATTCCATACGGTCTCATTCGTGCCCCAAACCGCCCACTCCAGCCCCAATCCATTTTTTTGGTATCATTAGTGGCAGATGGCATTTTAACACATAACAAAAAAAATAAAACTGCTGAATCATTACAGATACAGGAAACTCATCTATTAGGGCTCTGTTCAGGCTCTGTGGGTAAAAGGGCATGCAGATCTCCTAATTTGCATATGGATTGCACCAACAGAAATGACTTCACAGAAAAGCACATCACAAGGAGCATCATCAGCCTTTGATACTTGGAGGCGCCATGGAAATGACTTTAGAATAAGTTGCCATAAGCAAGCCAAGTGGCAAATAACTTTGTGGTGCAAAATACCCAAATTGCACTATTATTATAGTCATTAGGCTAACAGCATGACATATTACCATAAACTATTAAGTGAATCAGTTACAGAGCTGCAGATTAGACACAGTGTGATGAAATGATTTCCCCAGGATCACACACAATAGTTAAATGGTGAAACTGGGATGTGGACAATTTAAGCACCTGAGCACATCTCCCCAAGTTTAGTTGATATAGATATTTATTAAAGTTTGGCTTTGCATTTTAGGTGCTTAAATAATACTTTATTTATAGCAATGCCTTGGAAGCAAACCACATTACACAATAAACTAGTCTTTCATAGTAAACTAACTATACACTATATACATTGTCATAGAAATATGTTGAGCAATAGGAGTATGTCTTTAGTTTCATTCTCCCCATACTGCATGAAAAGTCACAATAGCATCATGCAGCTTAATGATAGCGTAACAAACCCCCCTTGGGTTTTAAAGCCATAGTCATTATTTCATAAAGCCTGCAGCATTATGCACCTTCTCACTTCTGATCACTCCCTCCCATTCCCATTTCTAAAGGGACAAAAGTCCCTGCTAATAGCCGGCCCCCGAACACCCTCCCTCCCATCAGTACCTTATGGCACACCATGAAATGCTCTGTTGACGCAGAGCAACGTGAGAACCCCTCTGCTGCTGGGAGCTCTTTGGGACATTGTCCTGGCAGCGGGACACCTCTCCCATTCGGAAAGGGTAAGGTGTGCTGCTGCCAGGACAATGAGCGTGCTGAACAGAAATTGCTCGGCACACGTTGTCCTGCCAGGGGGGACACCTTTCCTGTTGGGCACCCTCATTGATGGGAGAGCTGTCCCACTGACATCTCCTAGGGATGCTCAGAGCCTGGGGGGGGCAGCTTGCCCCCTCTTCCCGCCCGCTCGGTACGCCACTGGCTGTCAGGCCGTAAATCAGGCACATGCAAAATGTCTGTACACGGCATTCTTTCTCTGTCGAATATGGTGCGTTTATCCTGCTTGCCACAACACCTTTCTATTTTTACATGGACCGCTGAATCGGGCCATAAATGTTTAACTTGTGAGCTCCGTGCATAAGCAGCCTAAGCCTCAGCCTTGTCAAAAAGCTGTCCAAATGTGCACATTTTTCTGGCAATTTAAAGGCATTTTCCAGTTAGGGTGAGAAATGAGACAAATGAAAAGAACAGAGACCCCAATTTGCATTACTTGATCGTAAGGGTTTTATTCTCACACAGACTCAATCACTATCACAGGCACACTTCAAATGTACAATGTTGTCATTTTTTCCCAAAATGCTCCTTGCTTTTATGCAAATCGCCAGCATTGGGATCCTTGAAGAGATATGGTGCTGCTCGACTGGGGCTGAAGCTCCATCGTCCCCCCGCCCCCACCATACCTGCCCCTCTGAGTTCATTTTTTCCATTTGTAGCACTGAGCAAGATACCGCAATGAATGTGTTAGTGTGGAAAGTCGGATCTTTTTTGTGGGTTTTAAAGAAGTGCTTTGTGGCACTACAGATATAGAAAAATATTTGATACATTGATTATATTAATTTCCAGTTCAACTACCAGAGGCTTGTGTGGTGGCTTGGGGGGGACTAGGTAGAGGGAGGGGAATTATACATAGGGCATGGGGAGGTGCATACTAAACACATAGTACTTGGCAATGCCTGCAGGCGCATACTGTTCTAATTCGGTAATTAAATGTTCAACATTGTTGTTTTTTTATAAATTTGGGGGAGACAGAGTAATCCACTATCTTATTTACGCGGGACTCTGCAGTAAACAGCCCAGTCTTGCTAACTTAGATGTGTAGCCTTGCAGTCCATTGTGTTACTCCAATGGAGCACCATTCACTGGCATTCTGCTGCTGCCTCCCAGAGTGTAGTACCCATGACCTAATGGGGACAGATTGACATCATCACCACACCGGATACCCACTGCTAAAGGTGGCGGTGGGCAGGCAGGAAGCACCCTCCACACCAAAGCTGCCATAATAGGGACCGTGTCGGATGTTTCCTGATGGTGTGGAGCCGCGATTCTCATTAGTCTGTGGGCCTCTTGCGGTCCTTCAGACCATTTTGCTGTTGCCCCCACCCCACCATGGGCTCACCTTTGCTCTTCCTTTGCTACAAAGCCAGGCACTGCAGTGATGGAGCTCTTTTCTGCTGGACCTCTGAAGTGGTATTTATTTTACCATCAAATGCAACTTCAGCGTCAAGTCGGAAGGTCTGTCTGCCACTGCCATTGGTGGGAGCAGCTAACAGTAATTAGAAATATACATATATATCCCATGAGAGAGTAAGATAACTTAACAACTAAGCATTGACATACCACATGGCTTAGTTGTTTAATTGAATCGTTTTTTTATGTTGGCACCTAGGTTTATATTTTAAAGGTGCTGCATTGCATGTGATGCCTTAATATACATGCATAGCCTCAAATGTCCTAACCATGCCATCCGAAGCTAGTTAATGTGTCTCATGCCTCATTTCACCACCTGCACCCTCGCATGCCTAGTTGCTGCCATCAGATGTTGTGCAGAGACTCACATGTCACTGTAATACCAGTTAATGTCTTAAGCAAGGCGTGGTCACCAAATATAGAGTGCAGCCCTTACAGATTTAGTACTGCCATAATATGCCAAGTGTTGTCTCAATTGCCTCAGTAAGGCCATTCAATTTCAGGTACTGCCTTGTTTACATATTATAATCATTTGTGTTCTAATGTTTTTATGGTATTCAAGTTATCAACATTGAAAGAATCAACGTCTAAATTGACCATGCCACGTGATTCAATCTGGCAAAGGGCATGCTGGTGACATGTGAGAGGTGAGCACTTTACATCTGAGCTATCCACCCGTAGAGCTCAGTTATTTACCATGCTTGAGACTCAGATGTGCATGTCTTACTCCAACTCCTGGTTCTCCTCAGATCTAAAAGAACGACGCACTAAAAACCGTAAAGCATTGAACATTTGGCTAAGCTCCCCTAGCGCCTCCTCGTTGTCCTCTTATAAATCACTTGCCACAAAATACAAAAAGGCCATCATTGCAGCCAAGTCTACCTCTTACAATAACAGAATATCCAATGCCAGTTCAGAATCAAAAGAACTCTTCACCATATTCAGGGAACTATCCATACCAGCCACTAAGTCTAAAGAGATTGTTAAAGATGAAGCGTGGTGTAACACCATACAGTCTGCCCTCCTGAACAAAATTGAGCTCCTTCAGAAAAAAATCCTAACTCACCACAAAAACCTCACTCAGCACATCCAATCAGTCTCACACACTGAAACAATGTCTGAGGCCAAAATAAAACTTACCACACCTTTCAAATTCAGAGAAGTCTCTGAATTAGAGGTGATAGAAATTGTGAAAAAAATCAAGCCTTCCAACTGCAAAGGCGACACCTGCCCTGCCAAAGTAATCAAAGACTGCGTGGAAACTCTCGCTCCGTTTCTCAAATCATTCCTCAATGCCTCCTTCAACTCCAACTCAGTCCCTGACAGCCTAAAAGAAGCCTGGGTGTGCCCACTGCTCAAAAAACCAACCCTAGACCCTGAAAATGCCAATAATTATAGACCTATCACCACTGTCCCCTTCCTGCTTAAGATCCTGGACAAGGTGACCTACACTGAAATCCAGCAATACCTTGAAGAAAATCACATTCTAGGTAAAAGACAATCGGGTTTCCGCCCTGGACACGGGACCGAGTCAGCATTACTCAACCTCAAAATTCAACTTAACAACATCATGGACAAAGGCAAACCATCTCTCTTGCTCTTGTTGGACCTATCCGCTGCCTTCGATCTGGTCAACCTAGGCACGCAACTAAAAAACGAAGCCCACTTCTCGCCGCAAGCCTTCTCCTGGGTCACATCCTTCCTCGAAGGTCGACTCATGAAAGCCTTCTTGGACTCAGCATGTGCCACCCCTACCACCATCCATTGTGGAGTCCCACATGGCTCATGCACAGCCCCTAGACTATACAATATTTTCACCCTCCCGCTCTTCAATTACCTGGATCGTCGGGACATAGCTTACACCAACTACGCCGATGAAACCCAAGTCCTATCCCCCTCACAGGCATCTATGAACCAGACGCTGTGGCACTAACGAAGATCTACACAGCCATCCAAACCTGGATGGCAGCCAACGGCCTCTGACTAAACGGAGATAAAACGGAGATCCTTATAGTTGGCACCAAAGAAACGCTAAACAAACTTCCATCCCAATACAAAACCTTTATCATAGACAACTCCACCATTCCAGTCTCAGCTGCAGTAAAAACTCTAGGAGTCTACCTTGACTCCACGATGTCCATGTCACGTCACGTCAGGTCAACGCCTTAGCATTCTCCGCTGCACTCACCACCAAAATAGTCAATGCTGTGAAACCATTTCTTTCCACAAAAAACTGCTTGTCAATAGCCAGAGCCACAGTAGGCACCACATTGGATTATTGTAATGCCCTGTCCTAGGCACCTCGACAAAAAACCTAAGAAAAATGCAAGTCACCCAGAACAATGCCCTGAGAGCAGCTTTGAGCATTCCAAAAAGGGAACACATCTTCCAGGCCAGGAAAGACGCCCACTGGCTGCCAATAAAAGAACACATACTCTTCAAATCCATGGCCATCACCCACAGATGCCTCTCCTCAGACGCCCCGCCCTATCTATCCAAAAGGATCACGCTCAATGCTTCCACCAGACCTACCAGATCTCACCTGACAAATCAGACATATGTACCCACATTCAAAAGATGCGAACCGGAGGTTCCAGCTCCCAACACCTAGCACCCAAAAACTGGAACGCCCTTCCTACTGCACTAAAGAATGAAAAGTCATACCCTGCCTTCCGCAAACTGCTAAAAACCACGCTATTCAACTAAACTCCTCTCACACTCCCCATATGCACACTCTCCTCTCGATTGTTATGCCTGTGGTGGTGCCTCTATGTGATGTATCGTCTAAATGCACTGACACATGATAACTTCGGTATGTACTGAATGTAAACTAGGTGCGTCAATGTTGTGTATCGGCTATATGCTCTGACCTTTGATAACTTTTGTATGCTCCGAATGTAAACTACACCCTCAAATACCTACCTATTGTATACTAAGCAATTATGCATGACATGTACTAAGTAAGCCTACCTTTCACCGCCACAATGCCCCCGGGCAGCTGTGCGCTATACAAATGCAAATAAATAAATATGCCAAGCAGAGCCACAAATGCCATAGCGATGCCATCCAGTTGCAGTTATTTTCTCATTCTGCTTCCAACCTCACTTGAGCGAGGACCCCTGCCTCAGGTGAGTCAAGACCTTGAGCCTTTAGACTACCTTAGCCCCCCTTCAAGGATTAATATCCCTTCCATTCTTCCCACCCACCTCTTTGGTCCTTCCCCTGCCAGCCCAGCACAAGCCCTGATTGGTGCTGCTGGGCGTCACGAGACCCGGAACAGCTGCACCAAACTCAGGCCACAACAAAGCGAGGGGAAGCTCTTCTGCTTCCTACCTCGCTAGAGCGAGGAACCCTGCCTCAGGTGAGTCAAGGTCTTAAGCCTTTAGATGCCCCTCCAATCCCCTCGACCTCCGGGGGTCGATAGGCCTTCCATTCTTCCCCTTTTTCCCACCCTGGCCCTAATTGCTGCTGCTGGGGGTCACACGACCCGGAACAGCACTCTTCTTTGTCCCTCCCAGGGCAGCCTTTCCCAGGCAGCCAGCGAAGGGCACAGGCTAAAGGCCCCTACCTTGGGGCACCTTCCTCCCTGTTTGCCTGCTCGCCTGGCATCCTACCCCTGCCAGATGCCACGCTCTCCATCTACAGCTACTCTCATGTTAGGACAGTCTATTTTGTATCTCGCCACTGTTGTGTTTTTCCACGCTTGTATTTTGCTTAGCAGAGTGTTCCAGATGTGAGTTTGCTGACTTGAATTTCGCCACTGTTGTGTTTTGCCTGACCTGCTTTTGCCTCCCCAGTGCGCCTAGCTTGACTTCGCTGTATTGATTCTTGCCACTGCAATGCTCTGCTACACTTACATTTTGCCTCACCCTTGTAATATTTGGCTGCTCTCTCATTTCACATACAGAATACAGCAGAGCCCCACAAAGAATTCGGTCTGGTTCACATAGCCTCACACCTTTCAGATGTATGCTATTTGAATAATACCTTACCCTAAACATACATCGCTATGACCCATAGAATACAGCTGAGTCCCACGCAAAATTTGGCCCAGCTGTTCACGTAGCTTGACACTTTTATAGAGGACTCGCTCGTCGCACCTTTGCAAAATGGGCTGCTGTTAGAGACCTAGCCATTCTCTACCTATCTTCGATTTGGCAATAAATGCACATATGCATTTTAATACTCCTCTCAAAACTCTTCAGCACAGACTATGGTCCTCCAAAGGGCGTTCATCCTCACTGCGCTTTAAGGCCATACCAATGGCAGCAGGCGATATACAAATACCACCTTACATATCATAACATTTGCATGGCACAGGCTGAATTGGCCTAAAAATACATGGTATTACAATAATGTTCTAAAAAACCTTATTAGGTAGCCATATCCCTGAAAAAGATTTTTCTTTTTTAAAATCCTATCACATTTTTTGTCAGAGTTACTGACTCCGAGTTTCTTTATCTCCTTTCCATGTGTTGCTAGTGTTATTTGCCTCTGTGCTTTAAAATGCACCATTTGGCACAGTTGACAACCAACATTTCCTGCGTAGAACCATCAAACCCCTCCTGATTCGATATTTAAATCATTAATGTTTTCTAAATATTACTTGATCAATGTGCCTTTAAGAGTAGTAAATAATTTTTCAGGACTGGGAATCCCCACCATTGTTACAATGGAGGTATTAGTGTTTTGGAGGATGCCTTTTTTTGACAGTGTGACAGGGCCAGGAGAGGGGGCGGGGAAGGAAGGGAGCCTACCTCACTTAACCAAGAGTGCCCGAGTGTGGGCAGGATCCCTCCCCGCCCTACCTGCAGTGATGGCAGTACGGAGAGGAGAGACTGCTGCAGCAGAACGTCATCAAAAACCAAGGGTGAGCAATGCAAGCCACTGGAGGATGCAGCAAGGTTGTACACGGCACCAGGAGGGCCGCAACAACTATAACACTGGTGCAGCTCGCACAAATAGGAAGACCACTAGCCCACCTGGGACTTTTAAAAAAAATATTAAATAAAAGCCCCCTGAAAGGCCTTTACTCCACTAAACCACCACGGATAAACATTATATTAAAAGGCCCAATGAAGGCCTTCGATCAGCGTTCCTGGACCCCATCAGGGTTCATGGTGGAAAGTGGTGGGGCTTTACAAGCCCTCTTAAGCCCTCTCATGGCCTTCCCCTGACACTCCCCCCTGGAGACAGGTAAGTCTGTTGGATAGAGTAAGCATCCAATCCAGGAAGGGGGTGAGGTATTTAAGTAGGTGCATGTGAATGATTCAGTGGGGGTTAGTACGGTGATGACAGGAGGTGGTGAAGGAGGCGTACTAGAGGGGGCAAGAGCACTTGGAGTGTGGAGTCTATTGTTAAGAGGGGGTCTGTAGAGTGTTTGAGTGTAAGAGCGGAAAGTGTGAGGAGCAGAGGTAGAGTAGGAACAGCGGATTGTTAGTGGTGGTATTAGTAGTAGTGGTTGGCGAGTGGAGGTAGTGGGAGTAGCAGAAAAGCGAGTGAGGACGTGGGAGTAAGTAGTAGTAGTGGTAGTGGGAGTAAAGGATAATATTGGAAGTGGAGTAGTTAGAGGGCATTAGTGAGTAGAGGAAGCAGTGGAGCAGTAGAAGGTAGTAGAAGGGGATAGTGAGTATGGAGTAGAAATAATAGGAGCAACAGAATAGTGAGAGCGACAGTGAGTGGGAGATAGAAGTAACTATCAGCCTACAGTGAGTCAGATTACACAAAAGAACAGCAAGAGGCATGCAAGTAGAGTGAGAGGAATTAGAGAAGAGAAGATTTCTGAGGTAGAAATGTAGTTGGAGGTACAAGCAATAGTAAGAACAGGAATAAGAAAAGAAGTAAGATCAAAGGGTGGGGGTGGAAAGGTGGAGTGTGAGATCGAAGGAAAAGTTAAGTGGTGGGAAGAAAACATCTTAAGAACCCAGCGTAGTGAAGGGTCAGGCAAGAACATGTGTGGAAGAAGAATGAGTGACACCGGGCGGAAGACGGCACCATCCCTAACTCCCTAGACTACTAAGCAGTGTAGGTCAGCATAAGTCTCGAAAATCCCTGAGGGAGTTAGACAGTCACAGTCTTAGGGACACATCAACAGAATCAGGCATCTGACAAATAGATAGGTGACCACATTGGCAAGAAACTAACATGCTTGGTAGGGACTCCTGGGCTATGGAGGGGTAAACCGGCAGGAAGTAGAGAGCGAGGTATGCCCTTTGCCGGCAAACTTCCCTAAAAGCCTGATAGTCCCTGGAGACCAGTCTAAGATCCACTGCAGCCAGTCTGTCCTATATTCTTCAATAAGAAACCCTTGGACTTGCTATTAGAGTCAGAGTGGTTATTTGTGGCGAGCCACCCAGTCTCAACCGTGTGCAGTGATCAGCGTGGTCCCTGGACAAAGATCAAGTCAGAAATTATGTTTTCCCTAGAAAATGTTGGAGTAGCCCTTGCTGGAGAATATACTACCAGAACATCCACGCCCCAGGTTGCTATGCCTTAAGCTGTTGCACTACTTTCTTGGAATGTGCTCCCAAGTTTGCTGCCTTCCATGTAATCCTCTGTGCTTCGCTGCAGGCTGTTTTGGTCAGATTCCCTGAACAAATTTCAGTAAAAAATAAAATGTATTTAATTTTCTTGTACATAGTTCAAAACAACTTTTATAATCAAAAATGACAACAACAAAAAAAAGACCAATTAATAAGAACATTTATCTAGTATCACAGAACAGTAAGAATAAAATTACCTATTTACAATAAAATATCAAAATTTATTCATGCATTCATTAGTGTCTGGACAGTCAAACCTACTGTTCCTTTACAAACGGTATCCAAATAACATCTACACGTCTTAATCTAACACCACAGGCAGTACCAGTGGTGATGTTCCAACTCCAGGCCTCACTTACCCAGAAACGGTAGAATCCTTCTCCAGACCCTAAATAAGGCCAGCAGGACTTTCCTGGATTCAGTATTCAGGCTGAACACCCAGAAACCAGCAGTTTATTTAGAGCTATAGTCCTAGACAAAAGGGCCAAGCAACACCATATAGAGTGCACCCATTGCCGGACACTCTGTGAGCCTATGTCTGGCCATCTCCTGGTTAGACCTAACTCTGCACATTCTGCAAAATCTTGCTTCAAGTGGCAGATTCCGTCTCGGACCACATACCGCCATAACTGGTAACTGATTTATTCGGAAGCTTAAACAGAAGTTGCGAACAACTGGATCAGTGCAGAGCAATAGGTACCTTTCAGGTTTCATACAGCGGTGCACCACAGTCGCTGCATGAATGTAACCCTTAAGCATGGAAAGGTGCTCATAATTGCGCAGCCAGTCCCATTTCGCCAGCCTTTGAGTGAATGCCCCTTTTAATGTAGAGAAATCTGAACAATACCCAAAATCAGGGAACCAGTAAATCGCAAAGCATAGATCGCCAAAAAGTTTCACTTGGGTAGGCGTGGCTTTCCCTGCCTGGCCAAGACCATAACTCCTGCCCAGTTTGTCTTACAATTGGCAAATGGGAGCTGTCTTCGCCTTTAATATCAGGGACCCCCTACGGGACAATAGTTGTGCTCTCAATGACAAGAGACCTAGCTCAAGTCGTACATACTCGATCGGGGTCGATCTTGCTTACCCCAGTACAGATCTCCAAAAAACGGGATTCTACCGACTCTAACCATTGCAGATCTCTCATGGCTCGGGCCTCTAACCCATATAGGATTGTTGGACATAACCATTGTTTATAGAGGAAAAGCGAGCATGATCTGCTAGATATTTCCTGCACATACATGTATTTTGTTGCGCCCTACTAACCTTGGACTCTATTGTGTCGGGCATATCCAGATGTCACTGACATCTCCAACCCCAAGTATTTATAGGCATCAGTATACTCCATTGTGCCCACCAAGGTCGTTAACTTGGTTCTGTTGATTTTTTTAGACACAACCAACATTACCTTTGTTTTGGACAGATTTATTGCAAGATTGTTTTCATTGGCATACACCCTTGGTTCGCCCAGAATTGCCTTTATCCCAGTTAGTAGGTGGTCAAATATGGCCAAGTCATCTGTGTATAGCATTCCACCGATAGGGGTAGGGGTGGTCGCAATCTTTGGCATACAGCCAGCTCTGGCCATCAGCCTGCCTACCAGGTCCGCTATATGGATGTTGAAAAGCAGGGGCGCTAACATGCATTCCTGTCTCACCCCCATGCAAATTTGCATCCCCTCCGACAACTGACTGGAGTCGCCAAGCCGAATCTGGGCCGAATTATTTGTATGTAGGGCCCCAATTACCTCAAGAAGCCAACTGGGGCAGCCCCAGTTCTGCATTTTACTCCAGAGAATACTGCGGTCAACCTGGTTGAACGCATACCTAAAATCTACAAAAGCAATGTATACCGAGGTGCTCTATGCAGCCCTTGGCTGTGCTATAATCGTGTCCAGTACCCTGATGTTATGAACAGTGCTGGACCCTGGTCAAAAGCCTGTCTGAAAGGGATGTAAGATGTTATTGCTCTTTACCCAGGCCTGCAGGTACTCTAGTACATACAGGGCAAACACCTTTCCAGTAATGTCAAGCAAGGAGAGCAACCAATAATTTTCCGGAACCAATCGATCCCCAGCTTTATATACTGGGACCAGAATCGATTTCTTCCAGGAGGTGGGAATAGACCTGGTCAAGCATACTTAAACGAAGTGCATAGCACTCCCACTCATAGGACATCCCCCTTCAAAACAGCCACTGACCAGCCATTTGGCCCCGGTGCTCTTGAATTTTTAAGCTTCTGCAAATGATCAGAAATATTACTGGGATTAAACTTAATAGGCCAGTGAAAAGACAACTGCCTGCCTGACTCAAACAAGTCTGTTTCATTGAACATTATGTCCTCGACGAACTTGACCCAGACCCTCTCCGTTATTGGATTTAGAATCAGCTGGTCTTGGGCTTCCTAGTAGATGGTAATATCCTCCAAATATTATCTGCATTGCTACTCTTCAATGCCTCGATCATCTGCTGCCAATTACCATCTTTCCCTCCATTTTCCTCATCGCCACCCAATTTCTATATTGGTTCTTTAGTCTGCTGGAATCGCATTTCAGAGAAAAGGGGGAGATGGCAGAGTTGGTTAAGGCTCACAGTTGTTTCCTAAGAGATCTTTTTGCCATATTGATTACAGGATCATAGCAGTGGGTAGTCATTTTAGCAGACTTTATAATTGTATTGCCTATCTTTGTCCCAGTGCTCTTGGCAAGATCCACTAGCCAGACAAGACTGTTAATGGCAATTTTTTGGGAAAAGTATTGAGACACCTCTCTTGTTGGTTGAGTATGTCGAGAAATAAGTCTGACCTATCCACCCCCGTCTAAGTTTGCCAGGTTCCATATCATCAAGGTGTGTCTCTTGAAGTAAGGCAATGTCTCAGGACATGGACTTTAGACAAGTTAATATTTTGGCTTGTTTCACAACATTATTTAGTCCATTCAAATTCCACAAAACCATGTTACGATGATTTACGGTTTATGATTTACGGTTCTAGAATTCATGTGGTATGTCTCAATAGAGTGCGCTATAAGCATGTAAAAGATACAATCAACAAAGGGGAAAGCAGAGAAGAGAAAGAAAAGGGAAATAAAAAGATAGAGGAAGAGAACCACACCCAAGTCGGGCATAGACAACCAGACAATTCTGGCAACAGTTACAAGTAGATGAACCACTGGTTGGATACAGAGCCGTGCCAGAGCACAGTAATTATAAGAGAACATTAAAAACCACTGAACCCTAGCCCCCTGCCCCCACCCATCATAGTTATTTTCAGCTGTCATTAATAATCATAGTCAACACTCAGGAGGGAAGGATCATTTGTGTTACGGTTAAGATACAAGACACAGTTTTACTATTATGTAATATATACGCACCAAACACGGATGATCCCCTCTTTTTCCATCAACTTGCCCAGCTCATACAGAACTGTAACGTTGACTCAGTTATTTTAGCCGGTGATTTTAACCTAGTATTGGACCCATTGCTTGACCGCTCGAATGGGGACTGCTCACAAATTCCTAAGAAAATAGATCTCTAGAGAGTTTGATTACTGAACAACGTCTGGTGGATATATGGCTCCTAGAGCATCCATCAGAAAGGGATTACAGCTTCCACTCCTCATGTCATGATACTTATTCACGCCTTGATCTCTTTCTTACCTCTGGACGAGTAACACCATGTTGCTTTTGCTCAATCATAGGACTCACTGGTATCTCCGACCACGCTCCAATATTGCTATGCCCTTCTCTACAATATACGTTTGTTAAATCAATATGATGGAGAATGAACTCAAGTATTCTGCAGAACAAGCACATTAAGGATGAGATTGTAAAAGAGATCAAAGAATTCATTTCAGTCAACAGAACACAGAAGGCATTGCGGTCTCTACGCTATGAGAGGTGAAGAAATGCTATAAAAGAGGTGTCCTGATCTCCAAAACTGGCAAATACAGGAAGATGAAAGACAAAGAGATAAGGAAACTGTCTGCAAACAAACAGTTGGAAAAGTAATTTTCAATGAGTCATGACCAGGGAATTAAATCGCAACTAAGGAAGACAAAATATGATCTTACTAGAATTATATTGGATCAGATTGATTATGCATTGTTCAGGCAGAAGATCAATTATTTTGAGAATGGGGAGAAGGTGGTAAGGCTTCTTGCTCATAGACTGAAGATTGCTGAGAGTGATCATAACATCACTGCAATACGAGATTCCAATGGCAATATGGAGACGCAGCAAAAAGAAATAAATACCATGTTCCAAAAATGTTATGAAAACCTCTACAGATCTGATTTTAAATGTGAACCAGGCACAATAAAGTCTCTCCTGGACTCAATAGAAATTCCTCACTTAACAAATGACCGCTAGTCTAGAAGGCAACATAAGATGGGAAGATGTTCGCTTGGCTATCACCTTGCTCAGTGTGGGCAAATCAACAGGTACCGATGAGCTACCTGTGGAGTTTTACAAGATTTTGCCTGATTGCGCTCTACAACTGCTATGAGACGTATATAACAAGTCGTTTGAGGCTGGATCCCTTCCGGATACTATGCGTCATGCTTTGGTGACTGTTCTGAAAAAGAAGGATAGATCCCCACAAGGTGTGCCAATTACAGACTGATCAGCTTAATTAAAACAGATTGAACGATTTTGGCTAAAACACTAGCAAAAAGAATAGAACCGGTAGGGCCTTCATTGATTCACAGGTTTTGTAACAGGAAGATCAGTGGCAGACAACATGAGACATTTACTCATGGCAATTGAGCTTGGTAATAAACAAGTGTATGCTGCTGCTGTGGTCTCTCTAGACGTCCAAAAAGCGGTTGACCGTATTGAATGGCCCTTTCTATTTGAATGCTTGGAGAAGATGAGATTTGGCCAAAATTTCAAACAATGGGTAAGACTACTGTACATGAATCCATCCGCCAGTGTACTCACCAACAGCTTGATTTCTGAAGCATTCAATCTTAACAGGGGCTCTCCCCTATTGTTCATCTTGACGATACATTGGCGATACTGCTACGCTCGGACGACAACATCTGTGCAATCAGAGTGGAAGACAATAAAAAACAAATTTGGCTCTATGTGGATGATTTGCTAGTGGTTTTATGCGATCATGAACTTGGGATCCCACACCTGATGTGTGTATTCATCAATTCTCTAAAGTGTCAGGTTGTAAGGTCAATTGGGAAAAATCTGAGATTCTTCCAATCAATAACATGTGCATAGAGCACATGTGCAGTTAATGCCAGTTTACCTGGTGTCATGAAAGAATGAAATATTTAGGTATCTGGATTGTTCCGGAGGTGGTGAAATTGCCAAAGATGAACTTCGATACAATACTGCCCAAACTTAAATCGGACCCGGACAGATGAGGTCTTTTGAAACTATCTACGTGGGGCAAAATCAATTGCATCCAAATGAACTTGGCACCACGGGTAGTATATCTCCTTTCGATGCTCCCAAAACATTTTCAAAGAGATCGACAGGGTCATGCAAAAATTCATATGGGATGGCAAACCACTGAGGTTAGCTTGATGGAAAATGCAACTTCTGCTAAAACAAGGAGGCATTAATCTGCCTAATTTCTTTGAAAACCATCTTGCATTAATGGCTAAACATCTGTGTAAGACCATCGGTATAGAAGAAGATCAAACAGAGAAACAGAGACTGAGAGTAATAACTTATCAGAATTGCCTCCCAAAGCTTTATTGACGACAGTGACGAAACCTGACAGAGGGCAAAACCCACTGACGGCATTTATGCGGGAATGCTGGTGCAACATATCGGAAAGTGTGGGAACCAATCCATATTTATTCCCGGATGCTTCGATATGGCTTAAGCCAGCATTGGCCTTGCATGGGAAAGTAATATTCTGGCCAGCTTGGTTTCTAGGTGGAATAAAATACATAAAGGATTTGATTTAGGGTGAAGATTGGATCCCATTTGCACAACTATGCAATAAAATTGATATGAGTGAGTGCACTTACGCTGAATATAGGAAATCGAGGGGCATCATCACTGCAAACATAGACCCTTCGCAGCTAGCAAATCAGAGTGCAACCTGGTCAGCATTGGAGACTTGCAAACATGCACTACATGCAGCTACCACTATGTACAGAGTTTTGAAATCGTGTCGTAAAGGAGATCCTGAGATTGTCAATATCTGGGCCGAAGAACTGGGTGGAGCGATTGATAAAGTGTGCTGGCTAAGGGGCTGTAGCAATGTACGATTGGTGAGCATAGACTGGGGCCTAAGAGCATCACAAACTAAGCTCCTCTTTAGGACCTATTGGACTCTGGAACGCATGTTCAAGAGACATCTATTGGAAAGCAAACTTTGTTGGAAGTGCAACCGGGCAAGGGGCACTCTGAGTCATTTGATTTGGTTCTGTCCTGAGACTAAAACATTCTGGGAGGGGGTTTGTGAAAGACTGGGCTTGTTCTTGAGCTGCACTGTCAGAATGAATGCTTAACTCTTCGTGCTTGGAGATGTATCTTTGCTCGATGACATACAATTCAGTGGAAAAAATATGGTTCCTCCGGGCTTTTACCAAAAAAATGATCTTGGGGTCCTGGAAATCGTCTGCCTCCTTCTGTATTGACGATTGGGTGGAGTAGCTGCTAACCTCATCCACCTATGAGAGGGCAATCTACAAACAATCTGGAGATGCTGACAAGTTTTTAGATATATGGGGATGCTTTCTTGATGTTTATGGCTAATGTGTCTCGATAGAATGCATATTCTCTGTTATGCGCTTACTCTTAATGTACCACTTCTTTCTTTTCCTTCTACCTTCTGTCATAGTCATTTGTTCTCACTGATACTTAATTAATAGATTTTTAATCTTGTATTTTTGCATTTGAATGATTGTAAAATTAAAAATGTCAATGTTTTCAACCAATTTTGTTAAATTTCATGCTGTATGTAATATGAACCAATAAAACATTGAAATCAAGATCCGCTTTCACAGGCCCTTAAGACGTTACCTTCTGACCATGCCAATCTGTTACCTGTCTGAGAAGCCACAAGGTCGGCTGGGCCCCTTAATAGCGGGTCCTGGGAACCCAATTGCCGTACACCACTTAGCCATGCGTGGTCACTCACTATTTGGGTGTCGACAGATAACCTTTTAATCAGCTTTACCAAAGCGTCATTACAAGTCACATAGTCCAGTGTTGCCTTGCGAGCCCCTCCTTGCCAGGTCAACTGCCCCGGGATATCACCAGACGTTGTGCCATTCAATATTACCAATTCTCACTCAGACAGAAACCTCAGCCACCTCCTCCCTTTCCCATTCAGTTCTTTATGCTTCATTTTATTAACAGAGCCTAGAGAGCTAAGATTCCCCTCCTTCATGTGGTCCCCACATCTGGCATTCAGGTGACCCCCCCTCCCAAGGTAATACCATCCTCCTCCTCTACCAAACACCAGTTGGAAATCACCATGTCCACATAGGTAAATATATCGTCCATTGAAGAGCCACCGGAGGGTCATAGATATTGATCAGCAACACCCGCTTCAGGATAGCTGACCCCTTCAGTACCACCTCAACCACCAGCACATTTCCCACAGGGTCACAGGGGAGAATAGGTCTTGACTAGAGTTTGTGGCAGACCGCTGTTACCAGCCCGCCGAATGGGCGCCCCACTGGGCCCTTGTTTGCCTTGGCCTGGCGAATGGAAAAGCCGTTGACCAAAAACGGGTCGACTAGCCAAGTCTCTTCGAGCATGAATACCACATAATTTAATAAAAAGTCAATTGAGGGGCACTTTTGAAGAAAGTGGGAGTGGCCTCTGGTGTTCCAGGATGCCAAGATGAATTTTCATTGAGGTGGACCCTCTACCTCTGCGAACATAGAGCCATTTCCAGCCTTGAGCATCATCTATTTTAGTGACGGAAGGAACACTCCTAGATTGACAGAGGTTTGTCCTCCTGGGAGAGAAGTTTGGTACAACAGTTGCAGCCGTTGCCACCCTCCTAGTGGACAACCGCCTTGTCCAACTCGAACCCCAGGATTTTCAATGACTCCACTTGAGCTCTTACTAAAGGGGCTGTGACGGGTAAACTACAATGTACCCTAGGGCCTCCTACTCCCCCACCTTTCATTGGCTCCACATATTCAAAGTCGGCTAAACTAAGTATACGCAAGGCTGGAATTTTATCACAGGTTCGGAGGAGTTCACTTCTGTTAATGTGCTTTCCCCCCCATGTTTCCCGATTGTGAATTTCCTGAGGTCTGACTGCGGCCCAGGTAATGGAACAACAGCAGGAAGGGTGTTTGGGAGCCCTCTTCCTCCTAGGTCTGCCCCGCGATTAGCCCCAATCCCAGATTCATTCCCCGGTGGGGCAAACGCCACTTTAGGCTCCACCTTTCTCGGCGTGACCCCGATCGACATACTGGCCATAGGGTCGGGCAGAGGTTGAGCTGCCTCCAAACCTTCTTTCAGTAGCCAGCTTGTGAGGGTACCCTCACTCAATTGTCGGCGTTTCTTTTGACGAGTCTCCCTTTTCTTCTGTCTCTTGATCACTTTTCTCTGACTGGTTCCTGATACAATAGTTGAATTTAATAACGCAGACTGGGCATTAGTAGGAACAACAGGATCCAACCTATTTTTTATTGTAGCTTTCTTTAGTTTAATCTGCATACGCTGCTGCTTACGGGTTGGGTAATTTAACAGCGAGTGTGATGAAGAGTCCAGCAAACTGCTATTTGACACCATACTTTGTGATGGAATAGTAATCGGGCAGTCCTCAGATGGCACAAGCAGGGCCTCAGGTTGTGGTAGACCTCCCGATTCCACCCCATCCTTTTGTACTAATTCAAGACAGCTCTCTAGGCCGCCCTGCAAAAGTTCATATGTTCAAATTGATTCAGCACATCTGCATGGATCCTATTGCATAACTTAAGCAGGATTTTCACCGCAAAATTCAGCACATCCATGAAGCACCCATCTCCATATGTGCTGTATGATCACCCAGGGCAGAACCATTTGGCCCAGCTGGAGGGCCCGACAACCCACTCGACGGTTCCTGCTCCCCCACACTGCCCTTCCAGTATCCAAAGGGTGCATGGTTAGAGAATGAAACAAATTGGGGGAAGCAGCGAGCCGTTGAGAAGGGGCAAAGACCATTTTAGAAAGGGTAGGCCTGGGAAGATAGGACGACCAGGCCGGCTACATCTCAGGCAGATCGGGAACTGAAACAGAATAGAAAGGGCCAGGAGGAGCTGAAGTGTCATTCGAGTGACCCACTCCTGTGAAATTCAAGATGGCCTTAGGTGGGTCTCCTCCAACTTCCAAGACACAAGCCCCCGTGCACATCTGATAACATAGTCTTAGGAGGGAGTTATTGTCAATGTCCCCGAACATTGATTTGGAGACTGCCCCCAAGGAGACTACGCCAGTGGACCTATTCATTCTCTCCGCCGCAGGGGCTGCTTCGACAGGTCTTCTAGTTGGCTTAGCACTTTTCGACCTAAAATACTTAGTAATTTGACCCAGACCCGGTTTCTGTGATTTTTTTCCCCAACAATTAAATCTCCCCTTTCTTCTGCCAGCCCCCCTTCTCAGTCTCCCCAGTGGGGGGCTGGCGGCATGGGAGTGGCTGCCCTTTTATATAGATTCACCTTACCGGGCAGCTTGTTTTTGTCTTTACAGAGATGATAGGTCTGCTGTGCTTGTGGGGCGCTTTCGTTGGCATGATTGGCTAGTCCACAGAGATCAAAGTTCACAGCAGACAGTCATGCAAGTCTATCCTCGGGACTTGGAGCGAACACACAGCTCTTCCCCGCTCTAGACTTCTATTCACAGACTGCTGATTAGGCTTCATACGGTTGAAGGACAAGCTGCCACACCCCGCAACCCTCCTGCACCTAGGAGGAAACTGATGTAGCCAATAGCAGTCTAATGAACAGGGGTTAAAGGGTGCAGGTACCGCCTCCGGCTAGCAGCAGGGCAAATTAGCTAAGCGCTTACCAGGAAGACGCTCAGTGCCAGGTTCAAACCGATGTCTGAATGCGAAGTCTCTGGGAGGAGTTTCACGGTGCTCACAAGATCCAAATGCCAGGAGCAGCAGGAGATGCCTCGCTCCTGACGTCCCAACTCCCAAACACTCAGCGACACTCCGCCGAGGCTCTGCCAGGCGGTGAGTTTATATTATGCTCTGCCTCCTGAAACAGTAAGGAACGGTTGACTCTGGTCAGTAAAGCAAAAACCATAGAGCGATTCCTTTACAGTTTTGCAGTCTAGCCCGTCAATAGAGTTTCCCCAAGTTCATTTTAATGTAAAGTTGTAATGTCTTCGCAAATAACAGAGTTAAAACCCAGTACAAGATTGGAAGCCAGAAACCAGAACGGACCGAATAAAAAGTACAAATCGTTGACCTACAAACAGGAGCTTGTTTTTTTTTTTTTTTCCAAATCCCCTGGACTGTTGAAATTAGTATCAAAACCGGGCATACAAGTCTTATATCTGGTTTAAAACACTTCTTTCACAACAGGGGATATTGGTTGGTTTGATAGGTGGAGTGTGCTCATAGAACACAATTACGGTTTACACCTGTCAAAACTCAATTGTTTTCCCCAGCAGGTCTTTTTCGTGCTGGCGAAAACCCGTTGGATTTGTATGGAACCCACTGTTTGTAGTCGTTCTAGGAATCCATTGTAAAGGCCTGCAGCAAACGTGCATTGCAGTACATTGCAGGAGGTGAATACTCATCTGTTCACTAAGAAGTACACATATGCCTGTTAACGCGGATCCTCTAGGATTAGCACGCACTTTGTGCACTTTGAAGTGCAAACGACGAACACGGCATAGAGAGGATTGATTAAGTGCACACATTGCAGGTCCCCTCCGTGAAATTGACATTTCTTGAAAAATGAGTCCATATGTATTTACCAGAGGCAGCTTAGGATAAGAATTCATAGATTACATAACAATTATTCAGTTTACTACAGAATACTTGTGCACATTCAGCTAAGCCTATGGTTAGCTCCCTGCTCACAAGTCCCCTGGTGCCGGTCTTTCACAGAACTAACAGTCACTCACTCGGGAAGACAGAGGAAATGAGAGAAAGTCCCCTAATGGTGAGTACCTTAAGGGGCAAGGCAACCCACGAATCGTTTCCTTATAAAGGACTTGCCACCTTGATACCGTGTCTCCTGGGACTTAGAGTAATAGCGGCAATAAAAAGCATAGCTTTTGTGGGTTTATACAACTGTTATATGGCTTTTTCAAACCCCAAACCTATATGGCCTTTTCAAACCCCAAACCTGGATCCAAAATGTAAGAGGAAGTCGCGAGCGATGGATGGATGGATGGATGGATAGATGGATGGATGGATGGATGGATGGATGGAAAAAATGTCAGAGTGAGATATAGAGGAAGGTGGGAGCGACGGATGGATGGATAGGTAAAATGTCAGGGAGATATGAAAGAAGGTGAGAGCGATAGATGGATGGGTGGATGGATGAATTGATGGATGGGTAAAATGTCAGGGAGATATGAAGGAAGGTGAGATGGATGGATGGATGGATGGATGGATGGATGGATGGATGGATGGATGGATGGATGGATGGATGGATGGATGGATGGATGGGTGGGTGGGTGGGTCTAACATGTCAGGGAGATATTTGTTTCGATGGACGGATGCAAGTGTCTGAAACGTTTGGCTGCCCAGATATTTTGGACTACAACTCCCAAGGGAACTTAGCATTAACTATGGCTGATGGGCGTTGTAGTTCAAAACATCTGGTGAGCAAAAGGTTGGAGACTCCTGGATAGACAGACGGATGGGTAGGTAGATGGGACTCTGGGAGTGAGCAGAGGGCGAAACAGAAGAAGAGCAGGACAATACGGTGGGCAGTTAAGAAGTGTGTGAAAGTGGAAGAAAGGGTAAAAGGGAGCCGGGCACAGAAGGGGCAGAACACCATTCCAGGGACAACATCGGAACAGTTTCAAATCACAGCACTGGCCCAATCCTTGCGATATTTCATGTAAACTCTATGAGAAAGCGTTTGCCCAGAGCCCTTGAGATGCACCCATGGCAGGGCAGGCGGCTGTGCCTATAAATGGATTCCTGGTAAGTTGCTCTGTGGGCGTCACGCGCCGTTATCGCTTTCCCATGCGGCTCATTCCGGAAGCAAGGGTAGTAGTGTTCAGCGAGCCTTGAAGCACTTAGTTGGGACAATATGTAACAGAACAGTGAATAATGGACAAGGCTCTGCATATTACGTGCAAAATCCCAGGCAGGCCAGGCCAGCTCTAAGCGCCAGCATCCAGAGGTGGGGGGAAATGGTGTGTGGGCGACGGTGTACTGGAGCGAGAGAGGTCCTCAGGGGGAGGGGAGAGGCTGGGTGTGGACCTCGAAATAGGGCGATACCAACAGGACATTAGATAAGGGAATCTCTGGACATAGTTTGCTATTGCTGTAAAAATGTATGAACAATCACGTATTGAGAAGCCATCCTGAGAAGCGGGTGCTAGGTGGCGCTCTCACTGCCATCCACCAATGGTGGCTTTTCCTGGGGGGGAGGGGGGCTGGCAAGTGCAACATAGTGGCTCATGGTGCAACAGCCACACTGTAGGGTGGTACCAAGCAGGCGTGGGCTGGGAACCAAAAGAGGCCTTGGAAATAATGCTCAACGGGCACCCATATTACACCTTTTCACCAACCCTTTCCTTTTCAGCAAGCCCAACCCTTTCCTTTTCAGCAAGCCAAACCCTTTCCTTTTCAGCAATCCCAACCCTTTTCTTTTCTGCAAGCCCAACCCTTTTCTTTTCTGCAAGCAACTACCACCAAGACTCTTCTGTGCTTGTTGACGCTGGTTTATTTTGTGACAGGTTGCAATCGCCCACACCTGGTGTGTGGCAAATGTATTTATGCATATTCGTGTGGCAGCATACAGCCACCCCGTCTGTCGCGCTGCTCGTGCTCTGCGTCGCATCACAGCGTTGTGCGTGACTACACTATAATGCGGCGCTGGGGGCAGACACGGGGCTCCTCACCGCCACAAGTATGTTCTAAAAGAAGGCCTTGCTCTGCCCTCAGGGTGCAATGTGTCGTGTTCTGCATTGAGGCGTGCATTTGCATGGGGAATGCTGCATGCAAACAAGGAAATGACATTTATCTCAGAATGTTAAGAGTGCCCGAACAGGGAGGGGTGTGGGGCCTGATCTGTAGACTCGGCAGACTCAAAATGCGGTAAAAGGCTACAGTTTGTCTCGTGGAGTAGAATCTAATTTGGCAGTCTCTCTCTAATGCTGGAGCCAAAGCTGTCCCCGGGAAAAGCAGAGCTCTCCCTCAGCTGCAGTTATCAGCTGAGGAAGAACTCCTGGTGCAGCTGTGTTGCGAGGGAAAAGGTTTCCCTTGGGTTAGGGAAGCCCAGGTGCACATGCCCAATGAGCAGTTTGCTTTCCCCACGCCTCGCATGGCCCATTGGCCATGCTGGCTGGTCTACTGCAAGCTGAACAGCATGTAGGGGGGCGCGTTTGCACATCCCCGTGGTAAAAGCTGCCAGTGAGCACTAATCTCCTATATTCCAAGGTTCCCAGGAGCCAAGATGTTAGGGGGAGATGTTTGATTGGCATCTACTCTGGCGGCATCCTTCCTGCAGGGTGCATGGAGCGGATCATCTGTAACAGCAGCATGAAGCAGAAGCCCGGGCTGAGGCACTGCTGACAAGCAGATCAGCAAGGAAAAAATAAAAACTTTGTGTGTCTGTATGCGTGCACCTATGCAAGGGTTTGTGTTTGTACGTGAATGTGTGCACATGGGAATGTGTCTGAGTGCAGTGTGAGTGCAGTGTGTGTGTGTGTGCACACATGCATATGTTCATCTTGTACGTATAGAGTATGTGCAAGCCGAAGGGAGGACATTCGGTGAAGGCAATAGGGATGGATGGATGGGAGTGGGAAAGGGAAAGCGTGTCAGTGAGTAGCAATGCTGGCATATATTGGCAAATATATCATGAACGTGTTTTCTCACAGTGGCATTACTGGCATTATAGGCAAAGCAAATAAGGTGCTCTTCTGTGGGAATACTGGCATATATTGCTGCAGCCCACATGAACTTGTTGTCTTCAAGTCAAAGTACTGGTAATATGGAGAAAGCAAGCATGAGTGTTGTTAAATGGGAATACTGGCCTTTAATGGTGCAGCCAGCCTGGACATGTTTTCTTACAAGGCATTACTGGAATTATGGGCAAAGTAAACCAACATTTTCCAAGTTAAGAATATTGCCACATACAACATGGTTATGTTTCGCTTTCTAACAGTTGTATTACTTGCAGTATGGGCAAAGTAAACATAATGCGATTCGTATATGGGAATACGGGCATATATTGGCGCAGCCAGCATGGTCATGTTATCATGCAGGGGATTTACTGGCATTATGTGCAAAGCAAACATGAGAATGTTGTTAATTAGGAATACTAGCACATATTGGCACAGCCTGCATCATCACATGTTCTTACTGTGGCATTACTATGACTATTGGTGAAGCAAACATGTGGATGTTCTTACATGGGTATATTAGCATATATTTATGTAGCCAGAATGGACATGTTTTTTTACAGTGGCAATACTGGCATTATAGGGCACAATCATCTTAAAAATGCCTTTTTAGAGTGGCAGAATACTGATTTATATTCTGGGCAAATTCATGCTGGGAATGCATAGGGACCTTTTCCAATGTACTGTTGGTGACCTAAGAAAAATATATATCTAGGTTGGCATCACACTTCATATGATCAAATTAGGTCAAATATACACAATATGCATTTGTTGCCCACCTGTAATCCACACTATGCACAATGTGGAAATCAGAAGCAGCTGGGAGCCCCTCAGTAGTACAATGACTACATCAATTTCAGATAAATACAATAATTTGTAAAAGCAATAATTTAATTCACATATAATCCAAAAGGGATTCAAGCCATGTATGTAAAATAATTTTAATACATCAGCATCTAGAGTAATACAGAAGGCTGATGCAAAAGAGCCAATGCATTTCTGGCCGGATGGTCCTTCATCAGGGGTAGAATCTGCAGATAACTAAAGTCAGTGTAAAAAAATCCTTTACATGTGATAAGTGATTAAAAAAAATCTCTCCCTTCTGTGTATAAAGCAATCTAAAAAATATAGGATGAAAAAAAGTTGTGATAACAATTGCATTGCACAACTTTAAATCATATATCCAACAATGAATATGTTGTAAAGAGTACTGGACCGTCCAGATGTCCAACCCCTCCAAAAGAAAAATGGTGTTTGTGCAGAACTAAAAATAAGGGATACAGTGTAAAAAAAATGGAACAAAGCATCCCCCAGACCAATTTGAGTTCCTACTGAAAACATGCCCAATATTGAGAATTGAGAACTTTCACTTTCAATAGATGAGTTTGAAAAATTACATGGTATCCCTCTTAGCACCCTCCAGTCTACCAAGACTGCCGCGCTGAGGCCTCACCAGCTTCTCTGTGCTGGGCGACTGGCAGAGATGTAAGACTATTACCAAAAAAGTGATGAGTGTAAGGTTTTGAATTAATCAGAACCACTGGCACTGCGCTGGGCGACCTTCCACACCACCGTTTTTTCAACCCGTCTGCGTCATAGCAAAAGGGATCCAGCCATATGCAAACTAGTCGGGTGCTGCCACCAATGGCAACAGCCCACCCCAAACTGCTACGTGAGTTCCCCTCTGCACGGAAACACAAGCAACCCCAGACATGTTCCGGCCTTGTTGGGCCTCATCAGTGAGGTGCAGCCTGGTTTCCTATGGCACAGTGAGTAAGGGTCCCACGTCTGGGCATACCCTCTCTCACACAGGGAGACAAACTATAAGCAAAAAAGTGATGGGTGGAAGGTTTTCAATTAAGCTGAACCTCTGGCACTGCTCTTGGCAACCTTCGACACCACAATTTCTTAGCCCGTCTGTGCCATTGCAAAAGGGTACCAGCCATATTTCTTTATTTATTTATTGAATATTTTGTAAGGCGTCTATACATCAAATGGTGTTTCAAGACACCACAAGACAAAAATGGGAGGGGGAACAAGGGAGAAGGATACAAAACGGTCCTACTAGTCCATGTGATATCCGGATCGTGCAAGTGCATATGCAAATCAGTCATGTTTTGCCACCAATGGGAGCAGCCCGGCCCGAACTGCTAGGCCAGGTCACCTCTGCACGGAAACGCAAGCAACCCCAGACATGTTTCGGCCTTATTGATGTAAGATTGCCATGTGGAGACTTCTGTGAGGTGGACATCTTGAAGCCCTTCCAGTCATGCCTCTAGTATTTGTCATTTGTGATTATTTCACACTGTTTGCCACCTGTTCATATTTAAAAAAGTAGAACTCACCCCTTTGGGATGTGTGTGAAAACCCAGGAACCCATGGTCTTAATTTCTGGCATTGCAGTATCTGACTGACTGGCTCTGTGAGAAACCTGAATGTGTCTCACCGCTAGTCCCCGGAGATCTGTCAACCAGGTGGCCAGGACACAGACATCGCTATTGGATCCGGTTCCTGGGGATGGACCAATGGGGGAGGATCACCTGGGCGAGGGGACTTCGGGGAGTGGAAGTGGGACACCGAAAGTTGAGACACGGTACCCCCTTCCTTTTAACACCTTTTCCCATCCTACCCTGTAGGATATTTAGAAGCTGCACCCCCAACCCCTTTTCCGACACAAACACTTTCTTAAACCGTAATAGACAATGGACTTACACCAGAGCTGTTTACCTGACACAGGGGTCGGGCAGAGTCAGGCAATTTACAACAACCATGCACACCTGACGGCCCTTTACTTTCCCCACAGGGATAAAAGGCGCAGCACGAGCCGAACGCATGTGAAAACAGCTACAACGAACCAGCAGTTCAAACGGAGGAGAAAGGCAGCGAGACCTGGAAGGACGACGAAGGGGTAACACCCTTGCCCTTTCCAACTCAGACCCGCAAAGCCTCTGAAAGGGAAATAATAAGACCGGGAGTTACAGCTGGCGTGTGGATGAACAGATGTCAATGGTGCACGTGGGCCTCCCACATTGATAGCACAGGCGGAGAGGTATGCTAGCTACCGTGGTACTGTCCTTGACTACAGAGGCAAGACAATCCAATGGGTTCAACACAGCCGGTGAGTCAGAGGAGGCTGATAGCAAACCGAATTGTGTTGAGCCCAAGGTTGCAAGTGGCAACATTATGTGAATGCAAGGAACCTGAGAAGAAAGAACTTGTGTGTGTGTTTGAACCTTTAAGAAAGCCCAGACAAGGGCCTGCTTCAGAGTGTGCATGCAGGAGTGCTCATTCGAAGGACTCTCGCTGGCCCCTATTGGTTTTGTGTTGAAACTACAAAGACCAGAAGGCCCTAGGAAAGAGCAGCATAAGGTGTCAGAGTGGTCCTACAAGGGTCACGTCAAATCCCTTGTACAATCGGAAGTTTCTAACCCATTGCCAGGAGAAATCTAGGGAAAGGGAACCGCGCTCTCTGAGAAGATTGTGAACTGTGAAATAAGGCACGTGTGAACCTGACAGAGGGATGCCGAAAGAAAGCTAGGAGAAGGGAACCAATGCTTTCTAATGAAACTGAGTAAATCATGAATTATGTTGGAAATTCATGAACTGTGTTAAAGGAGGCCATAGTGAACCCGACAGAGCGAGTTCCACTTTGCAAGGAGGATCCGAGCCCGGCGGTGGGAGATCCTAGGGGCGAAGTGCAATCGCCCAAGGTGCAAGATTACAGAAGGAACTTTTTTTGTTGTTTTGACCCATCCGGCCGTCGAAGGCGAGAGACTTTATAGAAAAGAAACTTAGCCCTTGAACGTTTAGGTATCGTTGAACTGAAATTGTGTGCGTCGTGCTGGAGAGGCCCAGGAGTGTGCTGTGCTTCTGAGTTCTGTCCTGTGCTTAAAACGTGGGGAAGGAAGATCCAGCCATACCATCTTCACTTATCATTTTGAGAACACTTCTTTCTTTTATGGGGAACATTATCCCACACTCTTTTTGTAACTTAGTGGTAAGGATTGGCGGTTCCATGTGTTAATATCCCCACAAAAATATTGCGATACATAAAACTGGCCATATTTTTGCGGCGATATTGAGCCATGGACCCTGCGGGGGACACCCCTGCAACCGCCACATTATTTTTAAGTGTGCGGGGGACACCCACAAATTATCCCCCCCAAAAAATATCGCCTGTGGCAAGACAAACGACCATATGTACGGCAATATTTTTGGTGGGGATAATATGTAGGGATACCAGGATTGGTAATATGTTTTTTGTATAGGCCCTTTTTATTTTACAAGATGCTACTAGGACTGCCTTATTATTATTTGATGGCCGTAGCTTGCTCCCATCTTAGTTTTAGGTTTAGATTAGGCATTTTTCTCACCCCTGCATACAGTTTAATAATCACCCTTGAACAGTGATCACGTGTCTGTCTTTACTGTTGCTACCATGAGTTTCTTACAGCTCCCTGACTAGCAGACTTGCCCCTTCTTCCTACTTCAGTCTATCCTATACGCTGAGACATATGGGTTACTTTCTGTAACCCCTGCTGAGGAACTTGTAAATCAGAAGCTGGTCCTACCCTATCGGCTCCAAGCTCTGCCTCAAAGATATTGTGGCCCACCACTTCATGTCAAAACTCTACTATCCTTGCCCTCTAGGGAGCTTTTTGATGTTTTCGTCATGGAACAACGGTCATATCCATTACATTTTCTGAAAGTCTCCGGAAAGGTAGACCGTGTTCTGATGAAAGGAGAACACTGTGATGCAACTGTGTAAGAAGAACATGCCTGGTGGGAGCTTCCTTAATCTCAGAGAATGACTAAGCATCATTGTGGTTAATATTACCTGAATAACACTGAGGGTGTAAAAGAGTAAAAGCAGCATAACATCTTGGCAAGCTGCAATGAGGAAGCTGAAACTGATCTCTGAAATGCAGGCCTCATTCAAGGGATGGATTCAGTGCTCCAAGCGGCTGCCCGTGCAGTGATAGGCTGAGCAAGGACCAGTGCTAAGACAAGTAGTCTCTTTGAGGGCTGTGCAGTGCATTCTGGATCTCTACCCCAGTCTGTGACAAAATGGGAGCCTGCAGTGGTGGCCAGATGCAAGTGTGTGGTTCAGAGGTTACTTGATGCCAGTGGCAAACCTGTGGATCATAATGATATAGATGGCAGACATTTTGGAACTTTGAGTTGGGGAATAGGCAGGCATTCCAGACACAACGGCGGCATGTTGGAGAAGGGGATACTCTAGATGCTACCACTAAAGTGTACAGTAAACCTTACACAAAGCTTACAGTTTTGGTGTATGGTAGGCCACTGCTTCAGGTGGTGTCCATATTTGCTGAATACAAATTCCTTTAAGGCAGTGTGAGATCAAAAACGTCACAATGTCCAAGGACACAGATTTATGTAGGCCACAGAGGGGCCTTCAGCGGTGATGATTTAAAAAGATCCCCTTCTTTACCCATATCTTGTTCCAAGCCTGTATACTAGATACGCTACAGGAATGAGATGCACCACCTCTCAACTTTACCTGCATTTTGTAAGTTGAACAGAACTGTGTAGCAGATGCGGGGAAGAAGTCTTCACAAGTAGACCTAGAGGAAAGGTAGACAAATTAGAAAGTCTTGCCTAAGTGTCATGCTATGATATTATGTGGCAATTATAATGCGCCTGTACACAAGTGTTTCTAGGCGCGACAGGACAAGGAGGGGAAACAAAGGTAGGACAAAATAACAATCTTACTAGGCCTTGTGTCATTCAGATCTTGCAAGTGCGGGGAAGAGGGAAGTCGAGAAGTGCCAGGGGAAGGCGAAGGGGAAGTACAGTTAACTCAAGTGCAGCCAACGGGTGCCTCATAAGTGCAGAGAGAAGGGACTGTAAGGTTGTAGATACATAAGCGTAAGTGCTGGGGAGCCCGGAGGCAGTGTGAGCGCAACTGGACATGCAGGAGCCTGTGCCCGAGTTCAGAGAGTGACCAGGTGACCAGTGCGCAGAGCAGTCAGGTGCATCAGCAGGGGAGAAGAAAGAGAGAAAGCAGAAGCGAAAAGGAAGGCCTTGAGTTGCTTCCGGAACCAGAGGTGGTTCTGCAAAAGTTTGAGAGAGGCAGGGAGGCTGTTCCAGAGGGAGGCCCGAGCCGAGGAGATAGATCTGCCCCCAACTCTCTGGTTGGAGAAGCATCTGACCCTCAAGAAGATGTAGGTGGATGAGCGGAGAGCTTGAGAAGGAAGATGTTTTGGAAGAGAAAGTTGGAGGTAGAGTGGTATCGGGCCCCAGAAAGCCTTGTGGATGATGCAGAGGGTCTTAAACTTGATCCTTCCAGCCACGGGGAGCCAGTGAAGAGATTTCAGAGCTGGAGGGATACGATCCCTGGGCTTGAGGCCAAGGACAAGTCTTGCAGTCCTGTTCTGTTAAAGTTGTAAAGGTCGAAGAGTAGAGGCAGGAGGATTTAGAAAGAGGCTGTTGCAATAGTCCAGCCTAGAGAGGACCAGCGCTCTGGAGACAGTGAGCTTCTGGGCGAAAGTGAGAAAAGGAAGAATACCTCTGAGGAGCTGAAGCTGATAGTTTTACTTTTTAGAGATGTCAGAGATGTGAGGAGAGGAGGAAAGGGTGGAGTAAAAGGGTGAACACCAAGGTTCCTAGGTTCACAGAAAGGAGCAGAAAGAGGGGGCCCAGAGTGAGCGGCCAGAGACAGAGAGGAAAGGAGGGAACGGGTGTCCCAATGAGGAGAATCTCAGTCTTACTGGCATTAAGGCAGAGATCATTAGGCGCACACTATTCCTGAATTGCAGCCAGACAGTCTGGTATGAGAAAAGAGGCAGAGGTGGCAGAGGAGAGCCTGAAAGAGAGAGGAGTGTCATCTGCATAACATTGAAAATTGGAGCAGAAAGTAGCGATGCAGTGGTCAAGAAGTGCCAGGAAGTGGTTGAAGAGCCAGGGAGAGAGGTTAGACCCCTGGGGAACACCACAAGTAGATAGATATAAGAGAGGAAACACCACACTAGGACCTGATAGGGTCGTTCGGTGAGAAAGCAGGTCAACCAAGCCAGGGTCTGATCAGTAATACCAAGGTTGTCACTGATGCGATTGAGCAGGATGGCATGGTTGACCATGTCAAAAGCAGAGGATAGATTGAGGACAAAAGAGAGATTAGAGTCGAGATTGGAGAGCAAGTCTTCATGGGTGCTCAGGAGAGTGGTTTCTGTGCTTCTGGCATCTTTGAAGCCAGACTTGTGGTCATGCAGGCAACCAACCGATTAAGTAGATTAAGCTGGGAGATGGCCAGCTTTTGAGTTTACCCAGGAAAGGAGTGATGGAGATCGGACAATAGTTAGCCGGAGAGGAATGATTAGCCAAGAGCTTCTTTAGAAGGGGATGGAGAAGAGAGAGCTTAAAGGGGAAGGGGAGATCCAGCGGCAAAGGGGTGATTGCAGAAATCAGCCAAGGGTGTCGATGTGGTCATTGATGGTCCTGGATGAGCAGGGGAGAACATGCTTTGATGAGACCTTCATAGATCAGACATGTCTAGAAACATCGTCAGGGGTTAACAGGAGAAAGGAGGAGAAAGGAGCATGAGAGACGACTTCAGATGAGCCAGGAGTGGAAGAGCAGTAGTGAAATGAGAGGCCAAGGCCGTGCAGAGATCCTCGGAGGGAACAGAAGAGGTAGAGACTGCAGCAGGATTGGCCAGCTCCTTGCAGATTTTGAAAATTTCAGCCAAGTTGCGGAAATGCATGCTTGGATGTAGGCTCTCTTCTTAAGGAGGACAGATAATCTTTAATGCCTTTGGAGCAGGCGGCAGGTCAGTTTGTTAGGTGGTGCGCTCGATGCCCTCCACTTCTACTCCGCCGCCCTACACTTGTGTTTACGGGCAGCGAGGTCGGATTCGTACCATGAGTTGCACTTGGATTTGCGCTTCAAGCGGATCCTCATGACAGGGGCAAGGACATCCAGAGTGTTAGAGATAGAGAGATGAAGGTTAGAGAGGGCTGTGTCAGGGTGTGATTCAGCCAAAGGTGCAGAAGGTGGAGAGAAAGTAGCGGCAAAAGCCTCAACTGACGCTTCATGGGTCGGATGACCGAGAAGGTAGGTGGCAGTGCTGGAGTCGGCTTGACCTGTCATCACAATTTGACTTTAAAAAACTTAGATAAATTAAAAATTGTGCAATCCAAAGGGGTCTGCATGCAACCTTTGCCTCTTCAATTGTCTTGAACTACAACAAGCTGAAGCCAACACTGTCCATTGTGAGGGATCATGGATGTGGTAGTCCAAAACATCTGTCGAGCCGCAGGTTGAAGATCCCATTTTCAAACTGTGTGGGGCAACCTGGATTGCATCTTTGGGTACAAAGCATAGACTCCCAGGAATTCTTGATCAACTACATTTTAGGCTTATGTAAAGGGGACAGACCATTTTTACAAAAATAAAATATGTTCCTTTTCATGAATTTTTTACCCTCTGCCAATTTCCAACCAAGAGCCCTCTCCATGTATCATATTCTTTACTTTTTTGTAAGCATTTTTCTTCCTTAGGTTGTCCTCCATTTTCTCAACTACCTTCGATCCCTAAAACAGAAAGTGCCGCCAGAGCATTAAAGGACGTGCAATCTGCATATCCAGCCAAGGTTCTATCTGATTTTGGTCGACCACAGTTCATGAGTGGGCATTTAGTTTGGTAGTTTAGTTTAGTTTGTGGGTAGTGGAACAATTGTTTTCCCTTGCACCCTGCCCACTCCCCTTAATACCCATCTACATAATTAACAAATCTTTTTTTAACGCGCGTGTAATACTGGACACCAGTCTCAGCGCGGGGGATTCGAACCTATGTTGCTCTGCGTTGTCTTGTTTCCAAGGCAAACGCGTTGCCCCTGAGATGTCCTCCCGGCCCTTACATACATACATACATATATTTTTGTGTCAAGCTACCCAAGAGGTCAAAGTAAATGTCCACTCACAAACGGTGGTCAGCAAAGCCACTGTATACCCCAGCAAAGATGCAAAGCAAAAGATTTCATTTTCTTCAAGATTAGGCTTTTAAATGTTCTCTGAAGGATGGTAAAAAAAATGCCCTCTTGTAAACAACGGTCATCCTTATTGAAGGAGGTATTCCTCTAGCTTCTAATGGAGTAGTAGTAAAATAAACGAGGCCATTTGTACGAATGGCCCTTGGTGGCAAGGGCTGCCTACCCCCACATACAGGAGCAATGATGTGCGTGGGCTGTAGAAGGTGTAAGACAAAGACAGCTGTGGATCGCTGAACAAATGCCACAAAGCCACATCAAGTTTAAAGGTATCTATCTATATGTGCACAGGTGCCTACAGGTCTCTTGATACTGCATAGTGCCTGGGAAAAACATCCTTAGCTGGAGAAAAGGAAGGATACAAAAGACCATGTGGTTCTGAGTAAGTCCCCATTGGAGACGAGGCAAGGAGTCCTACAAGGGCCACTATATTTTGAGAGGGCTCTTCCTAGTCCTTCCGTCTTCCTTTTGAAAACCTAGGGATTTTTTAGAAGGTTTTGAATAGCAGATCATAAGACTCTGAATGGGGAGCAGTTTGTCTTTAATGAAGAAAGAGAACTGTAAAGGCTTTGAAAAGCAAAGAAGATAAAACTCAACCTGCAGCTGGATGGACAACCAAGGCATATTCCTCAGCCCAGGTGAAATATGGCCGCCTTTGCTGAAGCCCAGGGCAGAAGAGACTGCTGCATCCTACATTCGCTAAAGTTGGGAGAGCACATATTGGAGCAGGTCTAGAAGTAAGGTATTCTGGTAGCCTAGGGGGATTCAATGATTGCAGCCGGATGGACAACCAAGGCATATTCCTCAGCCCAGGTGAAATATGGCCGCCTTTGCTGAGGCTCAGGGCAGAAGAGACTTCTGCACCATACATTCGCTAAAGTTGGGAGAGCACATATGGGAGCAGGTCTAGAAGTAATGTATTCTGGTAGTCTAGGGGGATTCAATGATCGCAGCTGGATGGGCAACCAAGGCATATTCCGCAGCCCAGGAGAAATATGGCCGCCTTTGCTGAAGCCCAGGGCAGAAGAGACTGCTGCATCCTACATTCGCTAAAGTTGGGAGAGTACATATTGGAGCGCCTAGAAGTAAGGTATTCTGGTAGCCTAGGGGGATTCAATGATCGCAACCATGACTGGTGCTCTAATTTCTTGTTAAAGGTTGCGTCTTAGGACCACGAGAGGAAAAATAACTGGAGGAGATCATGCTTTCCCCTGCGCCAATAAGTTAGCCCTGACTTCATTTTAAAATCCTCTGTGCTTAGTTGACACAGACCTATAGTGGTTCCCACTCGAGCACAGGCTGAAGGAACTACACTGACTACCTATGAAAAAAGTGTTAACTTCACAATACTTTATATAATTTGCAGACCCATGTGTGCCCCTGTCCTTTCATTTAATATTTGGTCCATTGGGCCCCCTCTTATAGTAGGACAATCTCACAGGTTATTATTCTTCATGATTAGACCAATGAAGAACCTTTGCTGCCTAGCAAAGATGATTTGTGTCCAGTACGGCAAGTCTTTTCGCCCTCTATTGGGTGACACGAAATGTTACTTGACTTCCACACACCAGTATTCTCAATAAATCCCAAAAGATTTTTGGGATGCGGGTCATCATTTGGAAGGGTAGTTTTTTTTGTTTGGCATTATGCTTTCCTTGTAGGCAAGCGATGTCCATGTTCCTGGTTAGAGAGATATGATCTCCCTTTGGTTTGAGATCCCCCCATTCCCAGAAACACCCCATGTGTGCTCTACTTCTGAATAGACTCGAGCAGCATGGCCATAGACTGTAATAGCCAGAATTCGCTTTGCAAAAGGGGCATTCGAAAACAACGCTGCAGGATTTAATCATTAAGTTGAAAACAAATCTAAAGCAGGTCACTCCTGCTTATATTTCCTTCTTTGTGCATCCAGGTCAAAGAGCAGGCTTCGGTTCAGAGCACACTGGAAGGGCTGCGGCCAAGTTCAACATCCTCGCCCGCTGCTGCACAACAACCTCGAGGCTGGTCAAACCTGTTCTGCAAAACCTTCTTCCTACTCAAAAGGCTTCAAAATATAAAGGCGCCATTATATCTACCTTCACTTTGCATTTGACCGACTTTAACGCTGCTCCCTAAGGGCTTAGTGCTTGGCTCATTTTGGTGGGTGCTTCATCAGCATGGGTACTCCTGCCAACCCTTCCAGGACACAATGGACCCACATAGCGCAGTCAAGTGGGTATTGCAAACAATCCTTTAAAACCCTGTTTATGGAAGAAAAGGACTGCGATGCACTGGCAATAACAATATCATGCGCTTATATAGTGCTGGGTGCAGCCTCCTGCTTGTAAGCGCTATAATAATTTGTGTCCTTCTTGCACAGTTTGACGATACTACAGCATCATCTGTTGCCTTTAAGCTAAGACAAGAAGAGGTTATTTTGCAAACAGGGAGCTTAAGGGATTTGCAGGGATCCAGATTGAAAGCATGTTATTTATTTAAAACCCAACTGAGTTATTCAAGTACTGGAGTATTCGATGTTACTACTGCTGTAAGGGAGGTATGGTTTGTTTGTTTGTTTGTTTGTTTATTTATTTATATGGCGCACCAGACCAGAAGGTATGAGGGCGCAAGCATTACAGGTATATTCTCAGCTTAGTTACAGTTCAGTACATTATTTACATTATTATATACATTACATTATTATATACATTGTCATCCAAGGGCACAGTAAGTGCATAGAGACAGAGTACAATTACGACAGAGTTCCAGGTTGAGAAATTTTTGTAGTAGTTACAGGGTGTCGGTTATTGGTCTTTGTTCTTAAGCCATTTTATATAGTTACGCCTAAATTGGTGGTAGGTTTGTGGTGCTCTGACGGAGGGTGGTAGTGTGTTCCAGTGTTGGGCTGCTTTAACCGGGAAGCTATTGCTGCCCATTTTCGCTCGCTTGAATCTGGGAACAGCGAGCAGGTTAGCATTGCTGTTTCTAGTGTGTCTGTTGGGCGTGTATCTGGTGATTCTGTCTGTTAGATAACGGGGAGCTGCGTTGTTAAGGCATTTGTGGGTAAGGGAGGCTACCTTAAGCAGGATTCTGTCCGAAGTAGAGAGCCAGTTGTGGGTTCTTCTGGTATTCGAGATGTGTTCTCTTTTAGGGAAGCTAAGCGCTGCTCTGAGGGCATTGTTCTGTGGGATCTGGATTTTATTGGTAATCTGTTTGTTAGCGCCTACATAGAGGGAGTTGCAATAGTCCAGTTTTGATAGTATGAGAGCTCTGGCTAGAGTAATGCAGCTTTGGGTGGAGAGGAAGGGTTTGGCTGAGCGTATAAGCTTGCATGTGTGGGCTGTGGTGGATGCCATGGATCTGACCTGTTTATGGAAGGAGAGGGTGGAATCGAGGTAGATGCCAAGTGTTTTCACTTCCTTAGCTACCTTTATAGGGTTGCCGTCTATGGTGAAGCTGGAGTAGTTGATGTCCAAGTTGTTTAAGTTCGAGGCTGATCCCAGGATGACGAGTTCGGTCTTGTCATCATTCAGGCATAGACTATGGGAGGCCATCCATGCCTGGATGATGAGGTACACCTTGTTCACCAAGGCCAAATCAGTGTTGTAATCTCCCGTCAACGGGATGAGGATTTGGGTATCATCAGCATAGTTAGTGTAGGTGATACCCAAACCGTCGAGATCATCAAACAGGAGCTTAGTGAACACGTTGTACAGTGTGGGGGAGGCACTTGACCCCTGAGGGACCCCACATGTGATGGGAATGGGGTCAGCGGAGGCCGTAGTGGAGAAGACGTGCATGGATCTGTTGCTCAGGAATTATGTGATCCAGCCAATAGCTTCTTGGGAAAAGTGGGCAGATGAGTCTAAGTGGCTACATAGGATTTTGTGATCAACAAGATCGAAAGTTGCCGAGAGGTCTAAGAGGAGCAGTAAGGCAGTTTTCCCATTATCTCTCAGAGTGTCAATTTGGGCCTTCAGGTCGATGAGTGCAGTTTCTGTGCCGTGTTGGGGTCTAAATCCTGATTGCCGGACTCCTAGGAGGTGGTTTTGTTCAAGGAATTTTTGAATTTGTAGGTAGGCTGTTTTGTCGAGGACTTTTAGTAGGAAGGGGGTGGTGGTGATGGGTCTGTAGTTGGTGGGTACGGCTGGGTCGAGTGTGGGTTTTTTTAGTAGGGGGAGGACCCAGGATTCTTTTAGGTTGTTGGGGATAGTACCTGAAGAGAAGGAGGCGTTGATGAGTTTGGTAATGAACAGGGATAGGTCTCTGGCTGCGTCTTTGATGATTTGAGGTGGGCATAGGTCACCTTGGCAGTTAGAAGGCTTGAGGCCGAGTATGATTTTTTCCACTTCTAGCGTGGAAACTTTGGAGAAGCTGAAGCGAGTGAGGGGGCTGGGGGGAGGGTGTGAGGGATGGTGCGTGGGGGGGTGTTGATGGGTTTGGAGTTGGATAAAGTCTCTTTCTTATTGTTAATTTTGATTTGGAGGCCTGCAACTTTATTGGATAGGGCATTTTGGATGCTGGTGCACCATTGTTTGTCTTTTTTGCAGGTGTCTGGGGCTGGGATGGGTGTTTCTAGCTCTTTTAATATGGTGAACAATTCTTTAGTGCTGGATTTGGCATGCAGTATTCTCAGGTTGTAAGATTATTGTTTGGCAAGGAGTATTTCTTTTTTATAGGTGGAAACTATTTTGTTGAGGATCAGCTTGTTGCTGTCTGTGGGAGCTTGTCTCCAAATGTGTTCCTTTTTGCGTTTCTCTGATCTGAGGGCTTTTAGGTGGGGCGTGAACCAGGTATTCAAGTGTTTTATCGGCTTGGGTTTTCTCAGCTTTAGTGGTGCGATGGCATCTAGGGCTAGGCGCATGCTATTGTTGTAGCTTTCAACCAAGAGGTGGGGGTTGGAGTTGGTAGGGAGTTGGTTCAATGTAGGTAGAATGAGAGGGATGAGTTTTTCCACAGTTATATTTTTCTTGCTTCTAGTCGGGATGGCTGTGGCTAGGGAGATGTTAGCGATTGAGCTAGGCGCTTCAAGTGTGAAGGAGAGGAGGTGGTGTTCTGTCCAAGGTTGCGGGGTGATGGCAGTGATGGAAATCGCGCAGTTGTGGTCTGCTATCCAGTCAAGAGTTCTCCCTTTGTTATGAGTGGGGGTTGACACTCTTTGGGTTCTGACAGTGAGTTATTAATGGCGGACGCTTGGGTGTCTTTAGAGTCATTGTTGCCAAGGTTAAAGTCTCCTATGAGGAGGCATTGGGAGGTATTCTTTAGGTTGTTGGAGAGGATGGAGTTAAGGTCTTCCTCGAAGGAGCCTAGGGGACCTGGGGGTCTGTATAGAAGGTGGATGGTGATGGTTTGGGAGTTAGTAGTGGGGAGTTTGGCTGTGAGCAATTCACAAGATGAGTAGTGATCAGTGGTGTCGGGTTTAAGGTTGAGGTGGGTTTTGGCCATTATAGCCAGGCCCCCGCCTCTGGAGTCAGTTCTGTCTGCTCGGAGGATGGAGAAATTCTCAGGGATGGCTAGCACAAGGGCTGGGCCAGCTGCTGCATGAAGCCAGGTCTCAGAGATGGCTAAGAAGTGTAGTTCTTCCGTTAGGGTGAGGTCTGCTATGTCTAACGCGTGGGCTACTACAGATCTCGCATTGATTAAGGTCCCTCTTAAGGGTGTAGTGGTAGGTTTGCTCGTAGTAGGTGTGGAGGTTGAAGATCGAGTCTTATGTTTGGTTATAGTATTGGTTTGGCTGGGCTTGGGTGGGTTTGTGTATTTGTTGGAGGGGAAAGCCATGATGTGAGGCTGGGGACAGTTTGATAGTTTGGTAAGGGTAGCATCCCTAGCTCTGGGCTCATATATTTTGGGGAGTCTGGCCCATAGTTTAGAATTTCTAGCAGCGAGGTTGCACGGTGTAGAGAGGTACATGGTGAGTGGAGGGGTGGTAGCCATGCTCGTCAGGCCCGGGGGGGGGGGGGGGCTGAGATGACTAGATGTGTGCATAAGGTGGAGGACGACTCTCAGCAGTACTGAATATATACCTGGTAGGTACATTTTGGTGGGAGGAGGTGCAAGCGGTGAGCAAGTGTCTGGTGTCTGCTGGTTCCTAAGTTGTTAGATTCCTAGGAGCTGGGCAGTGGACTTCCGAATCACAAGGGCGTGATGAATCACCTTGGATTGCATGTATTAGGTGTGGCGGGCTTCAGATGAGTGTGAGAGTCATAAGGTATCTAATGTCGCACTGGTTTGTGCCGACTAAGTGGGGGGGAGATCACCTAGATTCAACAGTCAAGTAGACAGCTAATACACATTAGATTGCATTAACTAAGGGGGCGGAGGTTCACCTAGATTTGAAAGTCAAAATAGACAGCTAATACACATTAGGTTGCATTGACTAAGGGGGGCAAAGGTTCACCTAGATTCAAACGTCAAAATAGACAGCTAATACATATTAGGTTGCATTGACTAAGGGGGGCAAAGGTTCACCTAGATTCAAAAGTCAAAATAGACAGCTAAAACACATTAGATTGCATTGGCTAAGGGAGGCGGAGGTTCACCTAGATTCAAAAGTCAAAATAGACAGCTAAAACACATTAGATTGCATTGACTAAGGGGGCGGGGGTTCACCTAGATTCAAAAGTCAAAATAGACAGCTAAAACACATTAGATTGCATTGACTAAGGGGGGCGGAGGTTCACCTAGATTCAAAAGTCAAGTAGGCAGCAGAGAAATATTTCACACTGAGTTGCATTGACTATCAGAATGTCAAAATTCGCAGTGACTAGAGTGGATACAGCAGAGAGCTCCAAGATTGGCAGGCTAAGTCTGGGATTCTCTACATGCGGTTGGTGGCAATCTAAATGCAGGTGCAATAGTGAAAGCAGTCAGGCAAAATCAGAGTACAAATCACTGATGTGACCATTAATCAGTCTGAATACAGTTTGGTCAGTAGGCATTCTAGTGGCAGCTTTGATAAACAGTCCAGCGGTGAGCAAAGTTTTTGAACTCTGTATGCCGTTTACTGCTGTACCATTGGCAAGCGTGGTAGTAGACAATAATGACTTGTAGCTAGGCGTTGCGACGCAGTGTTAGTGCATTTAGGTTCAAAAGTTACCTGGTGTATGACAGGCAGGGGCTATGGCAGACGGCAGACACAGGCACAACAGTGGGCCTTGGACAATGTGGGCCGGCTTCGCCTGCCGGCGACCAATGGGGGAGTAGATAGACACGGCAGCCTATCAGTGTTGGAGGCTGGAGCCTCAGTAGATGTTGATGCAGGCAGTACAGAAGGAGGCGGTCATTTTGGAAGGGTGAAAGCCTTGTGTGCTTCAATGGTGATTTCAGTGCTGCATCAGATAAATAAATTCAAATCTGTGGATGTGGGCTGCAAGGAAGCCTATCCTTTCTTCAAACATGCGCAGATCGCGGATGCATTTTTAAAAAAGAAATTGCGGGAAATGCGCTCCGAGTTTCGCGCTTACCTTGTTACTGGCAGGGATGTGGGGCCATAGTGCAGAGTGCTCGCCGGGTGCCCGATGCTCCTGGAGGGGCGGGGGGCAGGTCCTGGGAGCTCCTGCTCCTACACTGGTAGTGTGAATGGTATCACAAGTATGATACTGGCACAAAAGGGACACTTTGTAAAACCTTTATTCAATTTCTGGGGTTTGGAAAAACTCCTACTTTGCCCTATACCTAGGATGGGAGTAGTCGTTACCATCAAATAATAAATAAAACAGTCCTAGTTGGGTCCCTCAAATCAAAATGGCCTACACTAACACAACCTAATGCCTGACCTACCTCTTGTACAAAAGTGTGTATAGGAGAATATGTATGCAAAGGAAAATCACTGTTAGAATATTGTCAGGAATTGATAACACTTCCCTTAACTCCTCCTCACCTATCTCTTCGAATGAACCTCTTGTCTCTCCAAGTCCTTCTTCTGTCTAGGCTTCTTTACTTCCTTAGTCTTCCTTTCTTTTTTTGATGTAAATAGGGACACGCATCCTCGATGGCCACCGTGACTGGGAGAAAACCCAGGTCCTAGGAACTCCCAAGGAGCACGCTCCTTAAAACAGGGAAAAGACAATAGCAACAAAAAAAAACCTGTGTAGTAGTGTAGTGGTGTTCTTCTTGTTAGGGTTCGAATGGAGTAGAAGAAGTGTGAGCAACAGGAATCCAGGAAAAGGTTTAGAGACAATGTCCAGCAATAAGTCTATTTCCTTTACAATTGGCAGAGATAATCAAATCCTTGCAGCCTCTTAGAATAGGCAGGAGAACACGTTCTTAGGCAGAAGCTCCTCTCAAATGACAACCAGGAAAATATCCGAAAATGGACTGGCACAAAGAACAGAGGAAGGAGTGCGTATACAGAACAGAGGAAAACTGCAACAGAGCAGACAGGCGGCTGTACAGAGGAGACTAGAAGGAGAAAGACAGAGTCCTAATGAGCAGAAGGAAATGGGAATCGGAACAAACGCCCGAAGATGCGTAACTGAAAGATAGTATCAAAGTAGATAGAAAGTTTAGAAGGAAAAGTACAGAAGAGTAGAATAACTAAATCACCAGAGAACCCAAACTATAGACACAAGGAAGCAGTGTTTCTACAAAGGGAGGAAAAATGCTACGGTGCGTGAAAGTAAAGTGAAAGTAGTCCAAAGTGTAAATACCTTAGAAGCAGTTCGCTCCAAGAGTGCGTGAAAGCAGTTATAGGTATACTAGTAACTGAAAGTAAACAGAGTACGAAATAAGTAAAGCGAGTCTCTTTGGCACGGAGACTAGCAGCGTTGGATAGAATAGACGATACAACGCACCGGATGAAGGGTCTGGTTGCGTTAAATGAGTTCCGGCAGCCATCTTGGAAATAAACTAGACCGTCAACATGGAACTTACGTATCCATGTTAGGAGTATCTCAATTTCTGCCATATCTTCCAGGGTTGATGCATGACAGTATGCCCCCTTCGATGTCGGCTTCCTCCAGGTTTTCCCGGACACAACCTATGGAATCTCTGTATTAATCTGGGGGCATGTATGTGGGACCTTGGTTCCCACGTCCTTTCTGTCTTGGGATAGCCCTTCCAATGGACCAAGTATTGCAGTGTTCCTCTTCTGTAACAGGCGTCCACTAACCTGGCAACCTCATATTCCTCCGGATCAGAGGGTGAGGAGACAATGGTATTCTTAAAAGTTCTCTTGAATGGATCTTCCTTATGCGTCTTGAGGAGAGATGCATGGAACACTGGCTGGATCCTTTTAAGACTGTGAGGCAGTTGTAGTCTAAAGGCCACTGGATTGATCCTTGAAAGTATTTGATATGGACCTATGTATCGAGGTGCGAACTTGCCCACATGTGCCCAGTTAGGTAAGTATCGAGTCGATAAACAGAAGCGTGTTCCTGGTTCCCATTGTGGGTTGGAACTCCTCTTGGTATCTGCATACCTCTTGTAGTTCTTCCTGCTATCCTCCAGAGCTAGCAAGGCCTCCTTATGTGCTTTCTTGAGTTCAGATAGTACCTTATCTACCACAGGAGTCTTGGAAGTCAGATGGCTTACCTCCGGTAGGTGATGTGGGTTATAACCGTAGGTACATTTGACAGGGCTCCTCTTAGTTGCAGTATGAAATGTGTTATTATATGCGAATTCCGCCATAGGAATTAAAGAAGCCCAATTGTCCTGTTCTTTATTACAAAAGCAACAGAGGTACTGCTCTAGATTAGCGTTTAGTCTCTCCGTCTGGCCGTTCAATTGTGGGTGGTAACCTGAAGAAAGTGCCCTCTGTATGCCCAGCTGATTACAAAGGGAGGACCACAATTTAGAGGTAAATTGTGTGCCTCTATCTGAGACTATGGTACTGGGTACACCATAGAGTCTGACAATATCTTTGAGGAATGCAGCTGCTGTTTCCGAGGCAGATGACACGCAGGGTAAGGCAGAGAAATGAGACAATTTAGTATAAGAATCAACCATAACTAATATGGCTGTCTTTCCCTGGGATAGAGGTAAATCAACCCCAAAATCCAGAGAATGATGTTCCCAGGACCGTGACGGTAAGTCTGCCTTATGCAAAAGACGTAGTGGTCTTTGTCGAGATACCTTGCTAGTGGGACATATGGGACAAGAGGCTACACAGGATATAATGTCCTGTCTTACCGAAGGCCACCAAAAGCTTCTGGTTACTAATTCATAAGTAGCCTTTTGGCCCTTGTGCCCTGCCAGTGGCAGGTCATGACAAAACTGCATTGCCTTGTTCTGCAGATCCTTAGTTGGTAAAAACAGAGCAGCTTCGTGAAACCACAACCCTCCTCTCTCGTATAGCTTATGAGATTCCATCTCCTTCTGTTTACAATTCTTCAGGTCGTTTTGTACTTCATGAAAAAAGGTATTGGCTATCATACAGAATTTAGGATTGGGCAGGATTCTCTCCTTGTTCAACCACCTCTTGTCTTTTTCTTCTGGCCAACTTCTTGATAATGCATCAGCTACACTGTTTTGTGTTCCAGGAATGTACGTTATCTGGAAATCAAAATTGGAAAAATACTATGCCCATCGGGCATGTCTGGAGTTTCTGCACTCCATTTGTTGGAGCACTTTGAGGTTCCGATGATCTGTACAAATCGTGAACTGATGAGACGCTCCTTGCAATTGATGCCTCCATTCTTCACAGGCCATTCTCATGGCCAACAACTCTCTTTCGAGGACAGAGTAGTTTCGTTCGCTGGTTGAATAAGTGCGAGAATAGTAGGCAATAGGATGTTCCTGTCTGTCTGGGCTAGACTGTAACAGAACCGCCCCTAAGGCTCCTCCAGAAGCATCAGTCTCCAGGACAAAAGGTTTGGTTTGGTCTGGCTGCATCAAGATAGGTGCTGAGGTAAACAATTTCTTAAGGGTCTTGAAAGCCTCCTGAGCTTCGGGATTCACTTAAAGACCACTCCTTTCTTAAGAAGAGAAGAGATGGGCAATACAATGTCTGAAAATCCGGGAATGAGCGGCGATAAAGGTTCGCCAACCCAAGCAACCGCTGTATATCCTTAACAGAGGATGGGTCTGGCCAGCGGCTGATCGCCCTTACTTTTTTGGGGTCCATGCGTATTCCATTGGCAGACAATATAAACCCGAGGTAGGATACCTCGGATGCTTCGAACATGCATTTTTCGGGTTTGGTTTATAGGTGATTCTCCTTCAGTCTCTGTAACACATCCTTAACATGAAGACGGTGTTCTTCCAGGGAAGTAGAAAAGATTAATATATCATCTAGATATACAACCACTGATACATATAGAATATCAGCAAACACTCTATCCACAAATCTTTGGAACACCGCTGGGGCATTGACCAATCCGAAGGGCCTTACCCAGTACTCGAATAACCCCAGTGGTGTTCTAAAGGTTGTCTTCCATTCGTCACCGCTCTTGATCCTCAATAAATGATAGGCGCCTCTTAGATCGAGCTTTGTGAACACCTTTGCGTGTCGTACTGTTTCTAAGATGTCTCAGATAAGAGACATGGGATATCTATCCCTTATGGTTATGCTGTTCAAGCCCCTATAATCAATACAAGGACGAAGCTCCTTTGAATCTTCTTTGAAACGAAAAACAATGAGGTTCCTCCTGAGGATTTGGAGGTTCTGATAAGTCCATTCTGAAGGTTAGCTTCCAGATACTCCTTTAGTGCATTCATCTCCAGTACGGATACAGGGTACATCCGACCAAAGGGAAGAGGTACTTCTCCTTTGAGGTCGATACAACAGCCTTCTATGCGGTGAGGTGGGAGGAGTCTAGGGTTCACATCGTCAAAGACTTCCGAGAATGTTTGGTACTGTACAGGAATATTCAAGATAGAAACACATGGTTGGCGTAATGTACAGTGGGACTGGACTTCAACTAGAGGATCCTTGATATAATGCTTGCTGCAATATACTGAGTCAAAACTTTGTTGGACTCCCGATCAATTCGGGGGTTATATCGTCTTAACCAGGATATACCCAGAATCAGCAGGAAATGAGCTGCCCGGATAACAACGAAGGTAAGGGTCTCACTGTGATGACTCATATTGATATTGACTGGGTACGTTTCCATCGTTATTGGTCCAGAGGACAAAGGACGTCGGTCCACTCCTTCTACTGGTATTGACCTCTTCTTTTCTTGGAGTGGAATATGGTTCGCTTGTGCCCAGGAAATGCCTATGAAGTTGCAAGCTGCTCCGCAATCCAACATGACAAGAACAGATAATGAATGCTCCAACTGATGTGAAAAGGTAACTTGAAAAACCATTAGACGGTTATCTTCTACTCCTTCAGTATCTGTTTGGGTGAGATTGCAAGGGTTTGACCCTCCTTCCCTGAGATCTCCCTTGCATAGAATCGGGGTCTGGTGTTTCCCGGACGTTGTGGAGGAACTTCATGGCAATCTCTCAACGTGTGTTTGGAGGAACTGCAATACATACAGAGGTTTAATTCTTGTCTTCTTCTTCTTTCCTCAGGGCTTAACGGTCCTCTAGTTGCCTCAATCTGCATTGATTCTTCAGAAGGTGGTCTCTCTCTTCTGATTGACGTTGGGCTGTACCGGTGTGAGAATCCCCGTCCTCGCTTCCGCTCATAACGATTTTCCTGTAAACGGAAATCTATCTGGAGTACAAGAGTAACCAGTTCATGGAATGTATTGGGTCTGGCTACTCGAGCAAGTTCATCCTTAATGTCCTCGTCTAAGCCTCATCTGAAAATGGTCTGCTGGGCAGTGTCTGGCCATGCAGCTGAGACTGCTGATTTCTGGAACTGAGCTACATAAGACTGGATGTCCTGGTTACCTTGTATAACATTGAGTAAAGCTTCATATACCGAGTATTGAACCTCAGGGCGTTCAAAGCGGGCTTTGAAGTTCTGCACAAATAGGTCATAATCATTAACCGATGGGTCTTGATTGGTAAATAGCGCAGTTGCCCATTCCAGTGCACTCCCGGCTAAATTGGAGATCATAAATCCAACCCAAGTTCTTCCTGATTCGATGGCTTTGGGTCTGAAGGAAAAATATACCGCACATGCGTCCAGGAATTCCTTCATCATCTTTGGTTGTCCTTTGTATTTGCCATATGCAAATGGCATAGGGGGTAGGTCATTCCTACCTTCATCTCGTTGCTTGTTGGCGAAGGGTTTGGTTTTCAGCGTGGAGAGTCTGCATTTCCACTCTCTGCCTTGGATCGAATTGCAAAGCTCCTGGAACTGTTCCAAGGAAGCCATTGGTACTTCTGGGTGTTGTATACTGTCAGGAATTGATAACACTTCCCTTAACTCCTTCTCACCTGTCTCTTCGAATGAACCTTCTTGTCTCTCCGAGTCCTTCTTCCTTCTAGTCTTCTTTACTTGCTTAGTCTTCCTTTCTTTTTTTTATGTAAATAGGGACGTGCTCCCTCGGTGGCCACCGTGACCGAGAGAAAATCCAGGTCCTATGGACTCCCAAGGAGCACGCTCCTTAAAACAGGGAAAAAGCCAATAGCAAAATAAAACCTGTGTAGTGATGTTCTTCTTGTTAGGGTTCGAATGGAGTAGAAGTGGGAGCAACAGGAATCCAGGAAAAGGTTTAGAGACGATGTCCAGCAATAAGTCTATTTCCTTTACAATTGGCAGAGATAATCAAATCCTTGCAGCCTCTTAGAATGGGCAGGAGAACAAGTTTGTAGGCAGCAGCACCTCTCAAATGACAACCACGAAAAGATCTGAAAATGGACTGGCACAAAGAACGGAGAAAGGAGTGCATATACAGAACAGAGGAAAACTGTAACAGAGCAGACAGGAGGCTGTACAGAGGAGACTAGAAAGAGAAAGACCGAGTCCTAATGAGCAGCAGGAAAGGGGAATCTGAACAAACGCCCGAAGATGGGTAACTGAAAGATAGTATCAAAGTAGATAGAAAGATTAGAAGGAAAAGTACAGAAGAGTAGAATAACTAAATCACCAGAGAACCCGAACTATAGACACAAGGAAGTAGCGTTTACGGTGCGCAAAAGTAGTCCAAAGCGTAAATACCTTAGAAGAAGTTCGCTCCAAGAGTACGTGAAAGCAGGAATAAGTATACTAGTAACTGAAAGTAAAAAGAGTACGAAATAAATAAAGCGAGTCTCTTTGGCACGGAGACTAGCAGCGTTGGATAGAATAAACGATACAACGCACCGGATGAAAGGTCTGATTGCGTTGAATGAGTTCCGGCATCCATCTTGGAAATAAACTAGACCGTCAACATAGAACTTACTTATCCATGTTAGGAGTATCTCCATTTCTGCAATATCTTCTAGGGTTGATACATGACAAATATAAAGAAGAAATGTAGCTAAGTCAGCTCTCCTCCCAACCTTAGATAGCACAGAGTAAGGTGGTCCCTGTAGACAGGGTGGCACACTCTGGCTCAGGTTCTCAAAAGAAAGGCAGTTCAAAAACGTGGATCGAAGCCTGCCACTTTAAAGTCCCTTTTTCAAAACACAGTTCAACCAAAAAGTTAATGCTGGTCTCCCTCAGTTGGGCTCAGACCTTTCAAAGCACAACACTTTCAGGGTTTCCCTTTCCCAAGCTTAATTGACATCCTTTAGGGCTTCACTTCCCCTAAATATCACTCTTCTGGTCCCCCTCAGTTGGGCTCAGACTTTTTCCTGATGTCTAAGACTTTCAAATGTGCGTGGCTTTTACTGTAGACCTCCGCAAGACCACTTTGACTTTCCCTTTAGCTCACGCTCTTGTGTTTTTTCCCCAGTGTCTCTTGGTCAGTGTAGTTTGATGTCCTAAGCACAAAAGTTCAATGTTCACCCTTTACCCCGCCCCCTTTTTACCTGAGTTCGGTTTTTATAGTTCATTCACTTTATTGCTTCATTACAAAAACATTTCACCTTTCACTGATACTTTTGAGTGGGATACTTCCTTTCGCCGGACCACTTCGCTACTCAGTATCGCTGATTTCTGAGCTATCAGTAATTCAAAGTTTATCACAGGCCTGCATTCCTACGCATCTCATCCACATGCGTGCAGCCTTCAATTGGGCGACATATTGTTGCAACTTCAATCTTTCCGTAACACACACCAGTCTTTGATGTCGCTTGCCAACTCAACGGCGGTGTGCATTTCTTTCTTGTCTTTGCCATTTTAAATTCACGAGTCAAGGTTAATACCACAGGCTTGGCCTCTCCTCCCCAACTCTGCCGTTCACCCGGGAGGGTCGCTGGCATCCTTGAAAAACAATGCAGTCTTCTTGTCTGGGATTTGGCCTTCTCCACGTGTCTTTCACAGCCTTTTGGAGGCAACGACCTCCTGCAGGGAACTCCTGGGGTGCTCTACCCTTTGCTATTGTCCATCGGTCCTTTGCTGAGCTCCAGCAGGTTCGCATTCGCCCCAGAAGTTCTGCTCTTGCTCAGAGTGTGTCTCTGTGTTCTGCCTTTTATCCGTGTGAGGAGAACTAATTGGTATCAGATGTATACACTTAAAGTCAAGTGCCTTACTTTGTCTAACCTGATTAGTGGGACATGTCCAATGTGATATGTAAGGGTTAGCCTCTTTACTCTCAGTCGCCCTCTTCCTTGGCCTAGTGTTTGTGTAGAAAGGGGGGAGTTGGGACTTTGGAGAATCCTATAAAATAGGATGGGTCATGTGTACGGGAAAGGGGGGAATAGCCCGTCTCAGCATCGGTCGCCTCACCCCCACTCCCTGAAGACCCCTCACCCAGGTGATCTTCCCACACTGGTCCACCCCCAGGGTCTAGATCCAAAGGCGATGGCCGTGCCCTGGCCACCTGAGAGAGAAATCTCAGGGGGCTAGTAGGTGAGACACCCTTTGGTTTCTCACACTGCCCAGATAGCCAGTTCTCACGGTGTAGATCCTGGAAGGATGCAATGGGGTAATGTATGCCTAGACCTATTGGGCTGGTAATAGGTTTCGCATATATTTCAGCAGAAGGGGGTTCACTGGCTCATAATCGCATAATCCTGCAGAGGTTTCTCATATTGGAGATGTTTTTTATTTATTTTTTACAGCTGACGCCATAGCAACCAAAGAGGGTGGCTACAACATTGGCAGGACTCTCATCCGTACTTTGTTATTTCTGCTGTCTTTAATTGCACAACACAGGCAAAGCACCAATACTTTTATTTATTCTTTATTGAAATGGTGGATTATCCAGGAATGCCATTGAAAATTCCTGAGAGCTATACTGAGACACAACCACCCTAGACTCAGCAACCCTTCAGAGATCCAAACACATGGATCGCTCAATAAGCTGAGCTAGTTTGGTGGAGACTCCTGTGGGGTCCAACAAGGACAATTTGTTGCCATTTCTCTTCAGAATGTTCCTTCGTCCTCACCTGAAGACCAAAGACGAGCACAAATGTCCCTATCGCCTGCGGGCGCATGATGACTCAACTATACAAATGCATCACAAAGAAAATCAATTACACAACCTCAGAACCTGCCTGTATACTGATAAATTGTGGATGGTAAATAGATTTCCAAATGCCAGTGGGAGCAAAATCTCATTGCCAAATGCACATTCAACCACTCATCCATCCAAATACTGCTTCTCGTTCTCAGTCACTGAATTTCCTGCTCCTCCTCAACCAAAATCAGAAGCCAATGATTTACACCTTTGGTTCAGTCCACCATGGGAAGACCCACAATACCTCAGGAAGCACAAAACCCCACCTGCATCCAACAAGAACTTTCCCCAAAACCTGCTGTAGCTTGTAGGAGAAAGTCGGTTTGCAGTCCAAGTGCTCTGGCTATGGAAGGTGCACCCAATGACCATCCACACCACAAACCCAACCACTTCAATTTCGGGAAACAATTGAAACCCACTTGTTCTGAATCCACTGTACACTCACTACAAGGAACTACCTAGAGACAATCCGGTTAACAATATATAAGAGAATTGAGCCATGCATTCAGGAACTCACCTACAGATCTATTAGGGCCACCTTCTTCTAAAGTAATATGTGGGTCCCGATTCACACATGGGGTTCACTTGTACATTCTAATGCACGTTGTCGATGGTCATAGCAAAGCCTTTGTTGTTGCATCTACTGTGGTGAGTCAAGGTTTTTCCTCGACTCACACAGATAACATATCTCTAAAACCCTGTGGCAGCCAAGGGAGAGGAGCGGACGATGAAGCTGGAAACATGCAGCGAGACACGCTACCAGCATGGAGAGAGGAAAAACACTTCTCAGCTGCAGGGAAAACACTTCAGTCTCCCTCAGTACTTAAAAGCAGCACTGCTGTAGACCCGGGTTCAATTCCCCATTAAGTACTGTGGGTAAAGTTAATCTAAATTTATTAAATAACATCTACAACAGCACAAAAGCATGGGGAAATAAAATAAAACCATCTATCATGACACAATAGGAACACAGAGAACCTTACCTACCATCTACCCAGGTGGAGCAAACCAGATATGTTGGAGGAGAGCTCTTATATAGCAAAGTTAATAGGAACTCCTAAATGGTCCAACTGTTGTTCGAACTGACCAGTAGGCGATGACCTACCCTGGGAGGATATGATGTAAACACTACTTCCACCAATGGTGAATCCAAACAGTTCAGCCAATCAGTAGTGTAAGTAACTCATGGTGTCAATAGTAGGACAGACACAAGTGATCACAGTTCAAGGGTGTTTATTGAACGTTATCAGGGTGTGAAAAATGCCTATCGAACCCTAAATCCACAATGGGAACAAGCTACGACTATCAAATAATAATACAGTCATAGTCAAATAAAAAGGGCCTATAATAAAAAAAAAAACAATTGCCAAACCTTACCGCTATGCTACAAAATGGCGTGGTATAGTGTTCACAACGAAAAGAAAGAAGTGTTCTCGAAAATGATAAGTCAGGATGGTGTCCAGTCAACTCGTCGAAAAAAACTGGTCGACTGCAATTTGGTCGACGCAATTTGGTCGAAAACCAAATGGTCGAATTTTTTTTTTTATTTATATATTTATTTTTTGGGTTTTCGTTTAGTTAAAAAAGGGGTTTTTAGAGAAAAAAAGGGGGTTGGGGAGGGGACCCCCCCCCAAAAAAAAAAAAAAAAGGGTTAAAATAATAAAAAAAAAAAATTCGACCATTTGGTTTTCGATCAAATTGGTTCGACCATTTGTCTGGTCGACCAATTCTTTTCGACCAAATGACTGGCAACCGTCAGGATGGTATAGCTGGAGTGTCCCTTCCCCATGTTTTTAGCACCCGACAACATGGGACTCTTGAGCCCAGCACGCTCCTGGGCTTCTGCAGCATGAGCTTGCAGTTAATTTCCAAAATATCAGGGCCTTCTTTGGCCAAGTCTCTTTACACACATTCTCTTGCCTCAGAGGACCTGATGTGCCATAAACAACAAAAACAAATGTTGTTTTCAGTAATCTTCACGGCGGATGATTTCTCTTCACCCTCGGATCCCCTCAACTGCGCTCTGGTCCTTCTTGCAATCTTGGCTTACCTCAGTCGCGTTCACTACAGCCTTTCATTCAAACGTAACATTCAAGAGTCTCAGTGTCTTTTTATAACAACTACCTCAGTCGGGTTCACGCTTGTCATCAATGTTCACAGGTGTATCACTGTTCGCCCTAATTCGCAGGCATCCCTCAGCTGGGTTCACTTTTGCCAATATCACAGTTCACTTTGCTTTTCACCATACAGGATTTACTTCTCTTCGCTTTTCCATTGGCATCTCTCTGTCGGGTTCACATAGCCATTCTAACACAGTTCATGATTTTCTAAAACAGTTCATGATTTGCTCATCTCATCAGAAAGCGGGGTTCCCTTCCCCTAGCTTTCTTTCTGCATCCCTCCATCGAGTTCACACTTGCCACAGTTCACAAGACAGTCCTTTTAGACCCCTTAGGTTTGTCCCTTTACCTAAGTCTGGGTCTCAGCCCCCAGTCAGGCTTTCCTTAAAGCCCCCAGCCAGACTTCACACAGTTCTATTAATACATAAGTTTCCTCTCTGTCGGCATCAAACCTTTCTCAGTGGCTCTTACGCCTTGGCTTCCCTCTGTCAGACTCGAGCCACTGTTTGTTGGGTCAGAGACGTTCAAGTGGGCGAGGACATTTATGGGAACCCCCGCATGGCCACTCTCACCATTATTCCACTCTCATCATTCCTTTTGTACGCTTCCCCCAACCGGGCTAGAGCTGTACTTGTTTTCACATTCGCCCCAATGCCTCTTAGCACTTGTAGTTGCTTTATATTTCCTCGGGGTTGCCATTTCTCACACTCGAGCACCCCTTTTGCTTCGCTCCAGCCACCCACACACTTAGTGGGTTCCTCTCTTCATCTGGCGTGAGACTTACTCGGCTATCGTGGAGCTGGTGGGTAGCTCCCTAAGGGGGGGGTTCTGGTAGGAGTTCAGGGTCTCACCACCTGCCCCTCCTGCACCCAGACTTCCTTTCACATGCCCAGGGGAAGCAAGCTTTGTAGTAAACATGATTGGCAGGCTGCTATCTGCCTTCTTTAGCCCTAGGGAGGTATGGCTCCTTAGCTGGGCTGTAGCCCAACATAGGTATTGGCTCAGCACCTCTCCCTTCCACCTCTTCTGGACACTCTCCACTGCTTCCTCTGCTCCCTCCTGCTCTTTGGTGTGCTTGGGTCTGTGGTAGGGAACCTCTGCCGTACTCAGCCTTGCAGCCTCCCTCCTCTGCTCCCAAGAGCAACTGAACTTTCCCCACCAGCAGCTTCCCTTTATACCCCTGTGTGATGTTAATGGGTAGCAGGTGTGTGATTAGGGTTGGGTCTGCCTGACCCTGCATGACTTAATTAAGGGGACAGCCTGCTGTCAGAGTGTTGGAGTCTGTCTTCTGTATCTTAGTGGGTTTTTCACTGGTAATCTTCACCCCTCCAGATTGCCTCTTCTTCTTCCCAGTATTATGCGAAAATGGGGCGGGGCAGATGTTATCTGTTGAAAAATATCCCAAAAGACAGAGGGGTTGTGTGTTTGTGGATAATGGGAGCGAGGAGGATACCGTGTCTCACTAAGGGTATTTCCATGAGAATGACCCCAGACTCCTGGACTGGTCTACCTCCAGGGTCTGGGTCCAAAGGCGATGGTTGTGCCCTGGCCACCAGAATAGAGGATTCTCGGGGGGCCAAATGGGAGAATACCCCTAGGCTTTTCACAGTAGTCGGCTAAGGGGAGAAAGGACTGAATAAAATGAGAGCCAATTCAGTTGCAAATTGTCTCAGGTGGAGACTGGTTAAGGGAAAGCAGTGGAAAAGCAGCCTGAAGCAAGGAAAGGAAGGCTGCCTTGTGCCTGGTAACTGCTGAAGTGGCGAAGCAGAAGTAGCCTGAAGCAAGCAAAGGAAGGTTGCCTGGTAGCTACCCTACTGAGGTAGACCAGCTGAACCCAGAGGGGGTGAAGAGGCCCAAACCCCTCCGATCCAGGTGTCCAGAGGAGCTGGAAGGAAGGCAGGCTTTGCTAGACTGTGGAAGGGGCTAGGCAACCTAAAGTTCTCCAGTGACGAAGGGACTGGGGCAGCCTGACTACTCCTGGAGTGTGAAGGAGTCATGTAAGAGAGGTATGCCCTTTTGTTAAGCTAAGAGTGAAGATAAACCAAGAGAGGGGGGCGAGAGTGAAGATACCCCAAGAGGGGAGCAAAAGTCAAGTGACCTCATGAGAAGGAGATGGGAAGAAGTGTGAAGGGGTGAGCCCAGTTTGAGCAAGGGGTTTAGTCTCTTACACAACTCTTCAGTGTGAAGATACTCCAAGAGAAAGGGTGAGAGTGAAGATACCCCAAGAGAGAGGAACAAGAATCAAGAGACCCCAGAATAAGGGGAGAGAGTGAATACACCTTGGAACAGTGATGAAAGAGTAACAAGAGATAAATACCTTAGTAACAAAAGAGAAATACCTTGAGTGGAGTGAAAGAGTGTGTGAAGCCCTGGAGGGGAACAGAAACACCGAGAGTGGGGTAAACAAGTGAAAACGGCACCCTGAGGTGTCAGGAGAGAGAGAGAGATGGAAAGTACAATTTATTTGGAACTACATTCGGAACATTTAGCCATTACAAAAGCACTTGAAGAACTTTGTATCCAGGGGAGACAACCTGAAACAGAAACAGCAGTCGAGCATATTTTAGTTGTTAAAGGCATGGGGCCTCATTACGACCGTGGCGGTCCGGAAATAACGGTGGCAGTAAACCCGCCGCCACCGTTGTTTCCGGACCGCTTGATCCCGACCCCTGCAGGCGGGAGGTGATGTTCTCGCCAGGTCTGACCTGGCGGGTTTAATACCGCCCGCCTGCAGGCGGACGAGGAAACACCGGCAGCATTACAAGATGCTGCCGGTGTTTCCATGATCCCGATTCCCATTGAGTCCCATAGGACTCAATGGGAATGGGGATTTACACCATTCCGCCTCCGTGATTCCCGGAAAACCGGGGTTGTGATGCCCCGGTAATTCCGGGAATCACGGAGGCGGAATGGTAATACGAGTCCGGCGTTAACCAGGCGGTTTTACCGCCTCGGTTAACGCCGGACTCGTAATGAGGCCCATGGTCTAGTAAAAAATGTTATTTAAAAAATAGATAGGCAACATAAAAAAGAAATACTAGCATCCTATGTAAAATTTTGAGCTATTCAAGCTCAAAATTCGCAAAAGCAAGCACATGGGCGCATCCATTTTGTGAAATGGAGGCCCTCCTGTGCTGGCTTTTGCTTTTGCGGCACTAATGAAGGAAAAGCCAGCCAGCTGTAGTAAACAAAAGCTATTTCAGGCAGATTCAGGCAGAAACAATGCGGCATTGCGGAAAACAACCGCGTTGTTTCTGTCTGAATCTGCTTTCCCATTTGGGGCTCTGGGGGCCCGAGAGCCCCAAATGGGAAAGCAGATTTAGGCAGACACAACGCAGCATTTAGCATTTCGCATTTCCCATTTGGGGCTCTCGGGCTCCCCACGGGGAGCCCGAGAGCCCCAAATGGGAAATCAGCTGTAGGTAGAAACACTACGCGGCATGTAAACATAACCGCGTTGTGTTTCTGCCTGCTGTGGCTTTCACTTTGGGTCTCCGGTGCTCCCTGGGAGCGGTTGTGTTGGAAAACGCTGCGGTTTTTCTTTCCGAGTTTCTCAGGCTCCTCCGAGCCAGAGGAGCCTGAGAAACTTGGAAAGAAAAACCGCAGCGTTTTCCAACACAATAACGTTGTATTTATGTTTGCGGTCGCTTGAAAAGCTGCGGTTTTATTTCTAAGTTTTCCGGGCTCCTCCAGCCCGGAAAACTTGGGAAAAAAAACGCAGCTAGTGCTTATTTTTTAAAAAAAAATAAATAGCACTTACCGAGATTCAGCTGCAGCTTTCCTGCTCTGGTCTCCGGTCCCCGCCCTCCACGTACAGCAGTAATGAAGGGAAAGCCACCCAGCGGTAGCTTTTGTTTACTACAGCTGGCTGGCTTTTCCTTCATTAGTGCCGCAAAAGCAAAAGCCAGAACAGGAGGGCCTCCATTTCACAAAATGGATGCGCCCATGTGCTTGCTTTTGCGAATTTTGAGCTTGAATAGCTCAAAATTTTACATAGGAAGTTTTAAAAAAGAGAATGCTAGTATTTTTTTTTTTATGTTGCCTATCTATTTTTTAAATAACATTTTTTACTAGACCATGCCTTTAAACCCTTGAGATTTATCTGTGTTGGTTGCTATTCATGTAGTAGGCATAATAGGATTTGGACTTGGGACTCTTTTTGATTCAGCCTGACAAGAATGTCTTTTCCTTGAATATTTGAGCACAATTGAGTTAATTTTCATAATTTATTTTTCTTCTTTGAAGCTGGCCAAGAGGTCAGACTAATTGTAAGTGAAGATAATAAAACTCCTTGACTATGATGTCCCAGAGTCTGAGTCCTACTTCTGGTTCTCCACAATACCTTGTCCCTTTGTCCTTCCCCCCCAAACCCCCCAACGATATTAGTGAAGTTTACTCACCCAGTAGTGGTACAGGAGGAAGAGGGGCAGTAATATCCCACATAGGGTACACCATCTGAGTCCTTGGGGATTTTTCATGTAGAGTGGCGCAGTCTGCCTCCACCTAATGCTATAAGGGCAGGAATAGGAACCTTATTCTAATATGCATATATGCTCCAGAGAATAGTGAACATGCAATATATAGTTATGAACAATGGCAAGAGTGAATGATTAGTCAGTGACTATAAGCACACAAGGTAGTGCACACAAGGCACTTTATGCAGGTGAATGCATGGAGAACGAGGGCATTCATGAACTGTATAACAATATGGGCCAGATTAAGTGTTTCCCGGGGTTCTGGATACCTGGAAACTGCCGTTACAGTCTCCGGCACCCGATATCCCGGTATTACTGGGATATTACGGGCAGCGGAGTGCCGGTAAATTCCCATTCCCATGGAGTCCCGTAGGACTCCATGGATGGGATTACTGCAGGTACCAGCATCGGTATTACCATTGCCGGTAATTGTGGCATTTCTTCACCGGTAGGGGCCTGATTTACTGGCAGGTCAGGCTTGTCGGGAGCTCCGTGGCCACCACCAGAAAACTTGAAGTGTACCGGTGCGAAAAAAATGCCAGAACCGGAATTACTGCCATTCTTTCCACCATTCTTTCCAGACCGGCACACTTGTAATGAGCCCCTCTACCTCCTTTCATGTGGAGGGCAGAGGTTTTATGGGTAGATCCGAACCAGAGGGTGGGGCTTGGCTCTAACAGTCAAACATGTGCCCATCCGGTAAAAGGATGGCCTTCCAAATATGTCACCCCACACCCGCTTACAAAACAAGAAGGCCATCTAGCATTTGACCCATTCTACTTTTCCCCCCAGCTCAAGACTACTATGATATTTTATGATAGTCTATTTATATAGCACCTATACACAATGTGTTTCAAAGCGCTTCAAGGCAAGGGAGGGAACAAGGGAAAATACAACGACATTCTTACAGGCCATGAACAGTAAGGATGTGAAATTAACTAACGTACTCGGCCTGACGACATTTCAGATAGTGCAAGTGCTAAGACATAGATAAGGAAGGGAGAGTGGAAAGGTAATGGAAACAAACAGGTGACTACCGTACTAGGCCTGACGACATTTCTGGTAGAGCCGGAGAAAAACAAAAGGTGAGGGAGAGGGGTGCAGAAAGGGAGGAGAGGAACAAAACAAGCGCCTATCGTACAAGGCCTGATGACATTTCAGATAGTGCAGGAGCGGGGGGGGAGTAAGGGGAGGTGAGAGGAGACGGGCGAGGGTGCCATCATACTAGGTCCTATCTGATGTCCTGGTGTGCAGTGAAAAAGTCGAAAACATTATGTCGAAAGTCATAATGGCGAAAAGAAAAATGGCGAATTTCTTTTCTTCGAATGTTTTATTTTTTTATTTACATGTTTTTTTTGGGTTCTGCAAGTAAAAAAAAGGGATAAAACAAAAAATAATTACAAAAAAGGGGGGTTGGAGGGAACATAATGTAATTCGAAATTATCACTATAAACCTGATATCCTATCTACTCTCCACCCCCCACAGCACACATATCCACCTGGCGCCCTGACCCTCTACCCTCCTTCTCGATGAGATCTGTGCCTGTCATCCAGTATCCCCATTCACCTCCCACACAACACTCCTAATTATCGACCAGCCTTCCTCCCACCCACCCCACTCACAACAAAATACCCCTACTTGGCACACCTTCTCCTCACCCCCATCCACTACAATACAAGACCTCCACCTGGCACCCATCCACCACTCTGCCTCCACCCAACCCATCTCCTCCACAACACTAGACCCCCACACCTGGATGACATTTTCATAGAGGCATAACATAAATGGATTCCTATGGAATCCACCTCTTATTGGCACCTGCTAATGATCAGGAGGATTCCATAGAAATCCATTAGTAAACCTCACCCGGACAGCATAATTTGCAGGCAGTGTTTACAATTTTCCCAAATGGAGCTTAAAAGTAGAGTAAATGGAATTTCACCTTTTTTCAACTCTTTACGTTTGCACTTGCCCTTGAAAAAGTTGAAAATGTTATACTAGGGACTGACAACAAATAAGTGCAAGCGTTGTTGGTCGCCCACATACCCACATGCAGTTAGCGTATGTTTTAAAATCACCCACAAAATGATTTTCCTAAAATCACACACCATACAGACTGCACCTGAGGCTAGCCTGCACATCAAACCCAAAACCAAACATCCTCTATCTGCCAGCAGACACAAACATGCATCCCATGGCATCCCACAGATATGACCTGGAAAGCAAACAAACCACATCACAAGCCATCCTGATAAATATACAAATCCCAATGCCAAATTTGCAAAAATGTAAGAGCCTGCCTACTGAAAAGGAACACGGCCACATTGCCTCATCTCTGGGATGGTTCCCACTCAGGAAGGTCAATAACCACATTTTAACCCATTGTGCTTTACAGAGAAGAGAAATATCTATCTGCATATCAGGGCGTCAAATGTTGTACCTTGGGGATTTTGCCCCAAGTTAAAGGTGTAATCCAGTAATGGACCCCTTCGTCTCTGTTCCCAAAGAGACACAGCTTCTCCTCAATGATGACACCTAACAAGGCAGAAACACCTCTCTGGGGTTGGAATTGGTACTCGTGTTCAGGGGACAGGTGCCTTTGGCCGTGCTCACTGTATCATTTAAAACACTACCTTTATTTCCCGTTCACTAGCCATGGCCTTCGCCCATGGCCATTGGCCCCGGCCTTCGGTTGAGGCCCCTTTACATGTTGCTCCAATAGCTTTATTCCAGTTCCACAAGCCATGACCTTTGACCATGGCCAGTGCCCACGGACTTGGCCGTGGCCACTCTACATATTGCTTCAATAGGTTTCCTAGACTGGTCCACTTGCCATGGCCTTTGGCCGTGGCCACACCATTAGGTTTCTTGTAGGCTCACTGGCCATGGCCTTCCACCTTGTCCACTTTCCATTTTGCAGTATTCGGTTCCTTAAAATAACCCAGTAGCCATAGCCTTCCGCCACACTCATTACCCCCCACCCCACTGTAGCTGTAACATTCCACTTGTTTGTACTAATCACATTTTGTAACCCTTTTTTTTTACTTTTCCCCATAACCGCAGTTAGTATAACCCCCAATATTAGTAATGTGCTACAAATAACCCCAGTTATTCATAGAATAACCCTGGTTATTAATAAAATAACCTTGGTAATTCATGTGACGCACTTCCATTCCCGATCCAGTTTTCTACTATAACCCTGGTTATGAGAAAACGTTTGAGCTCTGAACTTGGTCCCCAGCAACGCCCCCCCAATCCCTTCAATTTCACATTGGTTTCCTCTTTTCCCCTCTGCCCCTCTAGCCTGATGCCAGTTCACCCTTTTTCATCCTCCAAATGGCATTTTTTCCACTTTTCTTTTTAAGCTAACACTGGTTATTTCAGAAATAACCCTGGTTATCTTTTGCATGGAACCAAAAATAAATGGTGTCTTTTCAGTTCTGAAAAGCATCTCTGTTGCAAAACACCATGGGAGATATAGCTATACTTCTCGGAGAAGGATGCATCCCCTTCCTCGTCAAATAGTTCAATAACTACTGGATGGAATAACCCCAGACCCATCCCAGAAATCCAGTCAATACTTCGTGCCCAAGTTATTTCGTACCTGGCCCAATTTCGTCCAGCGTTTTTTGCTGTGTTCTGCGCTGAAATGTGGACTTTTTCTCAATGCGGAAATTAATGGTAGTACGCCGAAAACAACCTTTTTCGTTTCGTAACAAATCTTTCCCAAAATGTCCAGGTTGGTGCATGCAGGGGGTTTGCCACAGGGGGTGGCGGCCTGTGACAAACTTTGCTTGCAATATATCTGCCAAATTTGTCATGCAAGTCAAAGGTTATTAGCAATTCAGTTTTTGGGTTTCCTATGGAACTTGATACTATACTATAGTGGGACAATCACTATGTAAATGGGTGACCTAATTAACTCAATTCTAATCGCACTAATCCAGTCCTACTCTGCAGGTTTGTGGCTTAGTATTGTCACCTGGGCCACTGTCGATGAGCCCGCATATGGGCAAGACACATGAGGATTCAACGCCTGGATGGCAGCTCACAGCACTCCCAACCATCCATGGTGTCCCCTCTTGCCAGTGATTGCAAATGTACATAATATGTCTTTGTTTCTCCTGCACCAATTGATGTATTGTTCTTCTCTTTACAGCGGGCGAAAATCGCTATGAAGGCACCTGGAAGAATGGAAAGAAACACGGGCCGGGCAAGTTCTATTACATGAATACAGGGCAACTCTATGAGGGTGTATGGGTAGAAGATGTCCCAAAAGCCGGGACCATGATCGACTTTGGTCGAGAAGAAGCACCTTACCCTACCATTTACCCCATTCCAGAGGTATGATACAAATTCTTTCGCTTCATTTTTTAATTCCAAATTCAGGAGAAGCAGGAAGCTGAAGGCTGAGCTGAAGAGTAGATTGGAGGGGGAGGTGTGTGTGTACATTTATGTAATTAATATTAAAAACAGTTTGAGATCCTGAAACCTCAAGCACTTGCCCTGCACACATGTTTTAAGTAAACCCAGGATGTTGTCTTCAAAAATAAATTAAAGCCTTATTAAAAATAAAATCAATAGAAAAATTACAAGTTGGATCACTGCTAAGTATTACAGGGTACCATACTTGTCCATGCCCATCTCCTCTTATAAATGAGAAGATGATCCTGGATTCTGAGGATGCTTCTTAATTCACCTATTGTTGTATAACTAGGGGTTGCAGTCATGTGCGTGTCCTTAAAAACTGAGTCCCAGACAACACAATGTAGAACTTTATCAATATCTGAAAACAGCTGCCCGTCTAGGCTGGTCCTGTTGGAAGTTTGATGGTAGACAGAAAAATGCACCAATGAAGTGCCTTCTCACTTTAGTGGTCCATTGCTTTTTCTGCCCTGATGGCCTTCACAAGAGTAGATGCAACTGATGATCAGACTCAACAAACAAATGAGGATTCTCACTTTTGTGGTAGGTTTGGACCCATCTGACCATCAGAATCACCTGTAGACTAACAGTTGTTCCTTCACCAAAACCGTGGTTGATCTGCGCTAGAATAAGGACTACGATATAAGTAAGTCAATCAGAGTAAACATTTTAATGTAATAGAGCACCAATTGGTAGGTTTTCCTCTAACAGAATGGTCCATAGGCAGGTAGGTCCTAAACAGCAATGATGTCAAAAAAAGATGTAGGCACAAACATTAAAAGAAGGATGTTTAATTTGAATAAAAAAGATGGAAGAGTCTGGTAGAGGTTGTGAAGATGTCCCCTACTTGTCTGTAAATGCCAGCATTGCATGGGTCTTAGGAGCCGGGGATCCACCTATGGTGCAGGATGTTGACACTGGAAGAAGTATACGAGGGCTCATCTGGGAACTTGCACTGCAGCCTATTTGCTTAGCAGGGGATTATCGCAAAGCAACTATCGCTCCCCAAATTCCCCCGTTTCCCCTATATCAGGTCCAATTCCCCCCTCCAGACTTTCATAGAAGGCAGGGAGGCACATTTAAGTATAAATAAACAGAATCCAGAGAGAAACGACCGTTAGATACAATCTTGTTTGAACCAATGGGTCTTTATGCATCCCACGGACACAGACACTTGCTGCGGCATTTGCAAGCTTGCATTTCAAATCATCACGGAAGAACGGGTCCTGCATTGTTCACAAATGCAAATACCAAACTCCACAAGGCCATCACAGTGGAGACACAAGATTCCTGAGAGGCATTTCCAAAGGCTCACCAGATTCTTGTGGGGGCAGAAAAGGTGACTTGCCAACCACCAGAGTAAACCTGTCAGGCCAAATAGAATCCTAGATGGCCGACACCCTTCTTATAGCCTTTGTCTCGCAAAGCTGGCTCTAGAATGAAGTATACGGGGCCAACCAATCACAAGCCAGCTCTTATACTGGGGTACAAGTGCAAGCCAATGAGGAAAGAGCCAGCCCAGCGCTGTTTCCAATACGCTATAAAAGGACCAAACACTCAGACCAATGTGTGATTTGTTGGAGCAGAGGAAGAACATCGTTTCAAGAGAGGTGATGAGCAGAAGGAGCCAGAGGCACAGAGACAGTAGGAGGAGGCTGGATGACCATAGAGGGGTGAAGGGAAACGGTGGAGAGTTAGAAGGGAAGAAAGAGTTGAAGCAAGTTGTAAGACATCAGAAAGAAGAAGGTACAGAGGATTTGAAAGAGGTTAAACGTGTAGTAAAGGAGGTTAGGAAACATCAGATGGCGAAAGGTGGAGAGTTGTTGAAGGAGATAGAATGCATAGTGTAGGAGGTTGGAAACATCAGACGGAGTAAGGTGGAGAAGGATTTAAGGAGGCTGGAGAATTGGAGAAGGGAATGTGGGGAAGATTTAAGGGAGGTTGTAGAACCCCGTAAGGAGGAATTCAGAGAGTGTCTGGAGGAAGGAGAAAAACATTTGAGGAAGATGAAGAGGAGAAGGTGAGAAAGCTGTTGGAGATGGTGAGGGAATATCACTAGAGAAAGGGGGTGGTTGGTGAAGGAAAGGGGGTTTAGCTCCAGGAAACCGAAAGAGGGAGGGTTAAGGTAGAGTACCGAGCAAGAGGGCATCAAGCCCATAAAGGATCGTCCTGGGTTAGTAGAGATACCCCAATCTGAAGGGCTGCATCCACAGAGGATGTAGGAGTGAAAACATTGTGCGGTGACAAGGAGGGTGTGCTGGCCTGGGGCAAGGTTTATTCCAGACTCATTAGGTTGAGGGTCTCCAAAGCATACCTCCCCACTTGAAGATCTGTGAGGATTCCACCCACAGGCGGATGTGCTCCTGGATGATCTGGTGAAGAAAGCTACTGGCCTATCTGTCTTAGTTGAACATGGACAGCCCATGGAAACACCAGTAGGACAGTACATCCAAAAGGACTGTGACCAGAGGCTAAGACCAATAAGAGGAGGAGTATTTTTGTTTTAAAGCAGGGAGCTTTTGTGCACCTCATTAAACCCTTCAAAAACAACCATATTGGTGTCAATGCTTTTTGGGAATCCCACCTAGCTTTATCCTGAGAGGGTGTTTGTGGGAGTGAGGGATGGAGGGAGCGGTGGTTGTGGTGGGAGAGAAGAAGAGAGAGAGAGCAATACATTCTCATTCTTCTTAAAAGTGTATTCAGGTTTACTCCATTAGCAAAGACACATGATAAAAATCAGTTCAATTTGTTACTCGATTTGTTTCTAGCAACAACATTAGTTTGTACAAATAGTTTACAATTAAAGAGTTCAAACAGAATTATAAGCTATCATCCACGAAGAACAAATATTGCTGCATATTTCATCATTAAAACAACATCTGCCTTTCCAGGGTGCTATTTTATGCAATCTTTTGTTTAGGGCCTTATCTATCAACTTAATCAGATTGAACAGAAACTGGGGCTCGACATATTTAATCACTAAGGCCATGGCTTCCTTGCAAGATCTAGCATTATGTTCCAGAAAGTGTGGTTTTAACCATGCCATTGTCTCTGCTTTATAAAATGGACAAACCAAAGAGAGGTGTGCCAGATCTTCACCGAGCCCCATGTCGCACAAGCATTTTGGTGGGGCTGTGGACCAACTTGTTCTTTTGACAAGCGGGAGCAGGTTTAGCCGAGCCATAATCAGCAGCCTCCTCCCTGTGGGCAAGTTTATACCACTAAAATGCCCGGGGAATAATAGGTTCCCTTTTGCCTCAAAGTACTGTGACAAATCCAGTGGAGCCTTCACAGATTCCCCAGCGGTGACCACCTCCCATGTGGCCAGGGGACGGTAGCCGCTACATGGTCCTGACCCTGGCGGCATTTATATGAGAGAGGCTCACATCGGAGGAGACAACTACCGTAGAGATGTCATGACTCCATTGGAGGAGTCAGTGTTCCCCTTTCCCCATGAGGAAGACCCTCTTATACCTGAGTTCTTAATGGCCTATTGTCATTATAGATAGGCCCTCTACCTTTCACCCAAACCGCCGTAATACACACATAAAATCTTTTGTTCTTGATGTGCCTTTTTATGAACCCCGTGAGAAAAATCATCCTGGGGTTAACAGCCCAAAGAAAGTTATGGACCTCAACTCCCATAACCACTGAGGTACTGAGACAAAGAGGAGGGCAAGGGAATTTGTGCACAATGACAGTAGCCGAAATACAACATGCAGGCTAGTTGTTTTCCCAAACCTGCAATGAGCGAGACATTTAAAAATGGAGACTCCATTTTGGAGACGAGCAGAGCAGGAGGAGACATTGACATCCACGCCGGGGTACCAGAACGCAAAGCACACAGACAAAGCTAGAAAGGTAGCGGCGGCCAGTGGGATAGGACAAGGAACGCTGCGGGAATGGTGCAGAAGCTCCTGGAGGTCTGGTTGCTCTATGAGGCAGCAGATCTCATCCCGGCCCAAGACCGAGAGCAGGCATGTGACCGTGGAGCTGTGCCAGTTGTTTGCAGAGGGTCAGCACACACCAACCTGAAAGCCGGAAGCAGATGCCATAACGGAGAGGTGTGAGCAACGTCAGAGATGCTGTGAAAGACCAGTGAGTCTACCCGAAGCAGTTGGGGATCCCGGGTCGTCCTGTAACGCTCACCTGATTCCCGTAGAGGCACCGGTCTTGACTGGGCGTATACCGTATCTTCAAAGGTGATGTGTACCACACGGCTGGCTCTTTGGGCTGGACCTCTGTGCACTGTATGTTTGACTCGAAGGGTAAGATGTCTTGGGTAAGTTAACGCCGTGCTCTCCATCTGCCTCGGGGCAGGGTGCTGTAACCAGTTTCTTCACTGGATAAGGGGAGCAGGCCTCTTGACTTCAGAGGACTGCTGTCCGTCGTTTACTGCACGAACGGTAAGTTTCGAGTACTTCTAATGTCTTTAAAGTCTTTAGTAATGATGTCTCTTGTTCTGCAGGGTTCCGGCGATGGTGGATGACGGGCTGAAGTGAGTTGAAGATGGAGCCCGTGTGATGAATAGAAGCGCCTGGAAGCACGTAAGTAAGCGCTTGTTGCCTGCTTCACGATGCGCTCTAACTGTCTTTTTATTTTGCAGGTACAAGTTCGAGCGGCTGCAGGGTGCCGGAATACCCACTGGGTTAGATGTGGAAAGGAGTAATGGCACGTGAGTATTAAAGTTCCCCAATGTCTTTAAACGCACCTTAGGACTGGCACCAGGACTGGGTCCAAAAGGTCCCAATTGGGACTGGTTGGCACTCGGAACCTGGGTTATGGATCTGCTTCCAAGGGAGTTGGGAAAACCCTGACCTTTTGGAAGCAGAGATCATGACACGTCCCGACAAACGTACAAAAGAGTGATTTAATGTTACAAGAGTGCTAGTACAGAAAATGTACATAGGCAAAGTTTGCAAAATACAAATTCAACACCAAATAAGAAGAATGTTTTATGCGGAAAATATACAAAGCAAAGTTTGTTTAAATGCAGCCAAGGCAAAGTATAAAGAAAAGATTCAAGAAGAGGAATGCTTGAATGCCGACAAGACAATATATAATGGCAAACTCCAATACAGATACATGAGATGCCAAGGTGGGGAAGAAGATTGAGCAAATATATTTTAGTAAAATATTACCACAGATAGATATACGAAGTACCACATACTCGCCTGCCTCCATCCAGCCCGCAGCAGAACCTACGTCCACGCTCCTTACGGCACTCTGCTCTGGTGCCTCATCGACCCGCACCAAGATACACATGCTGGCGGAACGCCGCACCTACCTACCCACGTCAGTCACCGGTCACGCGCCGTACCTGCTCTACACGGGACTCGCCGACTCACCTCACGTCTAGCAACTCCTTGACCCTGCTACAGATGAAGTGTCTTGCAATATTTTGCCAGTATCAAGGCCTGTTGCCCTTGGTAATATTGCTGCGCCCTGTACGTTGTTGCCTGTTTCTATGACTGCTGCCCCAGCTAATACTGATGCGCCCTGTACCTTGTTGCCTGCTTCCATGATTGCTTCCCAGCTAATACCGATGCGCCCTGTACCTTGTTGCCTGCTTCCATGACTGCTGCCCCTGCTAATACTGCTGCGCCCTGTACTTTGTTGCCTGTTTCTATGATTGCTGCCCCTGTGAATAGTGTCGCGCCATGCCTTGCACTGCTAGCTCACACGGTGGCAACTCCTGCCACTACTGGCCACACCCTGCACACTAAGGACACCACATTATATTGTGCCTTAGTGAACGCCCGGTCCCTGCCTGCGCACACCCTTGATATCCATGACCTTATCACCTCCAATAAACTCGACATACTCTTCATCAGTGAAACCTGGCTAAACGATACATCTGGCCCTGCCCTCTCACTTGCCATCCTGGAAGGGTACTCCATCCACAGACAAGATCGCTCCACTCACCGAGGTGGGGGGGTGGCTGTCATTGCCAAGGAGAATTTACAACTCAGGAGGATTCAAGTGGACTTGGGTCAGAGCTCTGACTACCTCTTGCTCAAACTCCAGCTCTCAACCAACTGTACCATTGCCTTCCATGTTGTCTACCACCCACCTGGACCGAGCACTGATTTCCAGGAAGTCCTGATTCACTCGCGCTCAGACAATCTAAAAAGCTCATCCAAAGTTATCCTCCTAGGTGACTTTAACCTCAGTCTCAGTGACTCTAAGGACTCCCACGCCACTGCCCTCAATAAAGCTCTCTCCAACCTTGGGTTCTCCCAATCTATCTCCAGGCCCACCCACTCCAAAGGGCGGACGCTAGACTGGGTTGCCCACCACAACTGCGCCCTTGAGGTCAAAAACATCTCCCCTATCCCTTGGTCCGACCACCATTGTATTAATTTTGTCATCACCACATCGGAAGGGCCGCCTAGGCCAACGACTTCGCTCCCTGCCGCACTCACCAGAAGCTCTCGGCAGCTCACAAAAGAGAACCTCACTAAACATCTCCTGGTACCTGCATTATCTCCGCCCTTCTCTAACGATCCAACAGTACTCGCTAAAGACTTCAAGAGGATCATCACCACGGCCGTTGACACTGTAGCCCCACTTACCCTCAAAAAAGCTAAAAAAGTCAAACATACCAATGCTTTGTTCACCCAGGAGCTCTTACAGCTACGTTCCAAAAAAAGAGCTTCACTCTCTGCCTGGAAGAATAACCCCAAAGACACCACCAAAGCAGCCTTCGAGGCCCTATCCACTGAATATAAAAACTCCATAATCAAGGCTAAGGCGTCTTCCTTCGACGCTAGAATTTCAGAAGCCAAATCAGGGACCAGGGAAATCTTCACCATCTTTAGAGAGCTGGAGACCCCTGCCCCCCCCTCCCACTCTCCTAAAGGATGAAGCCTGGTGTAACAAAATTCAATCCACCATGCTGAAAAAATTGGACACTCTTCACACCAAGATCCTTGCACACCAAAAGGCACTCATCAACCTTTTAGCCAAACACACTGGCTCCCCTATTCCATTAACTGACACCAGCCAAGCCCCTCTGTTTGAGTTTAAGGACATGACTGAAACCGAAGTCTCTTCCCTCCTCAGATCCATCAAGCCTTCTAACTGTAAAGGAGACGTCTGCCCAGCTCAGGTGAGCAAGAACTGTGCCCCGGCCCTTGTCCCCATCATCACTGCCTTCATTAATGCCTCATTCAAGTCTGGCCATGTTCCAGCTGAGCTTAAGGAAGCATGGGTTCGCCCGCTCCTCAAAAAACCCACCCTAGACCCTTCGGTCCCAGGGAATTATAGGCCCATTACCACTGTCCCATTTTTACTAAAAATCTTGGACAAAGCAGCTTACCAGCAAGTACAAAAATTCCTTGAAGAAAACCATCTTCTTGGTCTTCGGCAGTCAGGCTTCAGGCCAAATCATGGCACCGAAACGGCTCTTCTTGACCTCAAGAACCAGATGGACGACCTCAGAGATGCAGGCAAACCTGCTCTACTCCTCCTTCTGGACCTATCAGCTGCCTTCGATCTGGTGGATCACAAGACCCTCTGCCACCATCTCTCCACTGCAGCCAACTTCTGCCCCACTGCCTGCAACTGGATAACTTCCTTCCTGCAGGACAGAGCAATGAAGGTCTTCTCCGACTCTTCTTGCGCTGACCCGAGCATCATCCAATGTGGCGTCCCACAGGGTTCATGCATCGCCCCAACCCTCTACAACCTCTTCACGAGGCCGCTGTTCAAGATCCTTGACGCTCTGGGCATCTCATACACGAACTATGCTGATGACACTCGGGTGCTTATCCCCCTCTCCGGGGATTACCTGTCGGACTTGAACACGCTCAATTCCATCTACTCTACGATCCAATCTTGGATGGCAGAAAACTGGTTATGCCTCAACAGCGAGAAAACCGAGGTTATGCTGATTGGCTCCCCGTCCACCTTGGGCAAGCTGGACAAGCAATACAACTCCTTCACCATAGATAACATTCCAATCCCTGTCTCCCAAACGGTCAAGACCATGGGCGTCTACCTGGACCCGAACTTGAACATGAACAGGCAGTTCAATGCCATTGCATCCTCCTCAGCTTACAACTCCAAACTCCTCAACGCAATCAGACCGTACCTCTCCCAACAGAACTGCCTTACTATCACCAGGGCAATCATTGGCTCAAGATTGGACTATTGCAACGCCCTTCTAATAGGGACTTCAGGAAAAAACCTTGCTAAACTTCAACTAGTCCAAAATAATGCCCTAAGGGCCGCCATTGGACTTTCACGCCGGGACCACATCTCGGACCTCAGGCGTCAGGTCCACTGGCTACCGGTCAAGGAAAGAATCTTGTTCAAAACCCTTGCCCTCACGCACAAATGTCTTCACGATCAGGCCCCTAAATATCTCGTCCAGAGATTTTCCAAACCCGGTGCCTCCAGGCCCTCCAGAGTGGCCTACTCCAACTTGATAACTGTGCCAAAAACCTGCAGAGTGCGTGCTGGTGGCACTAGTTTCCCCACCATGGCAGCCACCCTCTGGAACGCACTTCCACCGCACATCAGACTACTTGACTCTCACACTGCCTTTCGCAAGGCCATCAAGACTAGTCTCTTCAAATAATGTGCCTGGTTCTTGTCCGCTACCTAGGACCTATGTATCTGTAACACCGTATGTATTTTTAAGAACTCTCTGGGGCGGCTTTTTTGAAACCCTTAATCAAGCCTTCCTACGCACTGCTTTCGGCGCCTCTATGCCTCCGGGCTGCAGTGCGCTTTACAAATGTAAAAAATAAAAAATAAATAAATATGCTATTGTGGCATATCAAAGGAACTGTAAAACACATATGAAGTCCTGGCAGGCGAGTATACCAGACAGTTGAAGTTGTACACAGATTCCTGGCCGGCAAGTACACCAGGCAGCTGAAAATTGAATAAGGATTCCTGAGAGGGAAGTATACCAGCTAATCTGCCGAGTTATAAGAACCTTTACAGAAAGACTATTGCAGGACTGTGTGCTTGAACAGAACATTTTAGTTGAAGTCCATTAAAGACACCAAGGAACTGTTAGCGAAAGAGACATTTTGCCATCATGTTTAAGAATCCAGGGGAAACAAACCCCCTTCTGGATCCAGGGATCTTTCTCTTGGAGAACATTTTTGTTGGAGTCAGTCTTGCACTTCAGGTTGTGAACACTTTTTCTAACATCAAGTTAAAGACATTTCCTTACACATTTAATTGTATGTTTATAAGTTAAGTGTGAGGGTCAGGATAGGTTGTTTTGGACACAAGGACGGCTTTTCAGTTACTGACATCCTGACACAGACATATCCTTAGGTTTAGTTTCTAGGTAGGGAAGTTCCACTTTAGAATATGGCTAGAGAGGTGTTTTTCCAAACCATTTTTATATAATAAAAATGTCTTTACTTAAGAATACACCGACCTAGTGTCTGTCTCTCATTTCTGAGCCCTCACAGTATATTACAAGTGAAGGAAAAGATTTGGCTCTATCTGCTTCCACAACCAATGCCCTTTATCTAGACCAACATTTAATGGCCAATTTAACTTGTGCCAAATTGGCCGCATGAGTATCTGCCCCACTTTCAACTATAAACTTGTCCCAGAGTTTACTTCCTTCCTTGTGCCCAGCATATTTGACCCTGCCTCCATCGCAAGGAAGCCAGTTAGGGTTTTTGGATCATCTGAAACCCCAATTGTAGCATAGAAATGTACATCAGGTCAGGACTATGTTAGAGAAGCAATACTCTGGAGCTCTAGTTCAATTCTTAGTGCACTGTTTGTGCACCCAGGTGGTATGCCTAGAGCTTGACGCAGGAATCATGACTGAACTATTTCCAAAGGCTTGCAATTACCATGTCCTCAAATCTCACTGCCATACAGCATCTGTGATGACACCTCTAACTTGAAAACCTGCATGCACGTTTCCAGCCTAAGAGCTCTGTATCGTTTCTAGACTCTTAATAGCCCTTTAAGTCTACTTTGATCCCTTTCAGCCTGGTAATTAATATGCACCGCCCAACGACCATTCCTTGCTAACTTAAGGCCTAGATAGACATAGGAATCCACTACTTCAATAGGTTCCCCTTTTATTTCCCACCTGAAGGGTTTCCCCTTTTTCCCAAAAGAATCTAGATTTTCGTTTTGTATAGATACTAGCACAATTAACTCTTGTTCAGATTATTTCATGCATATTTTGATTATCATCTCGGTCTAGTTTACCAACTTCTTTGGCTTCTCAAACCCTGCAGTCTGCACTTGGTTTCCAACATTAGCTTCATATATTTTCACCATGTTTATCAAGAGCAATTTACATTTTTGATCTTTTCATTCTAGCCAGCAAGCAGTCCTATGAATGCCTGCATGCATATGTTACTCTTCTCCATACGTTTACCCCACTTTTCCCCTGTAGATGCCGCTTGCAGTAATTCCAGAATCTGCCAAATTGTGAGAATACAACTGGTACAGTGCAAGCTGTGTTTCTGACAGCCTGAATTTGCTCTATCCTTTGGTGCATGTCAACCATCACAGGGCAAACCCAGGCCATAAGTGTCCCAAGCTGTGGTGCTACATGTCAAACAGGAGACCGAGAGTTTGTCTGGGATCATAGACATCTCCCCCGGCTAGATAGATAGTGCAGACTCCAGAATGCGGGGTGCACTTACTGTAAGGAAACATACCTCCACCTATGGATATGCGAGCAGTAGGACCCAAACTATGCTCTGCGATTCAACGCTGCTAAGGGGTGCACATACAAGTTGCGCAAGTAACGTGATGATGTCAAGGATGATGTAGTGGGTGACACTGGGGGTGGGGATGTCAATGAACGTGGTGCTGCTTGCATAAGGTGACACAGAAGCAGGTGCAGCATGACAAATCCCAGGGTGGAACTCAAGGATGGGTGGGTGTTTTGGGGGCAGTGTGAGGTAGTTGTATAGAGCGCGCACAGAGTGGGGGTGCAAGATTGCATAGGGGGCTTAGGGTATGGGGCTTTTCTTTTAGCAATATGTGAACAGTAGAGAAGCCATTTTGGTTCTAGGCCCACGTTAAGAAAGCATTTCTCGCAGACACCTCATAAGAAAAGAGCTGCATGCCCTTGTGTGACAAGCAGAATGTATTTTCTGAACATTCAGCAGAAACAGCGTGCTGAAAAGTTGCACGGCTAAAGGTTGCCAGGTGAACGCAGCCACAGCAAAGTTATTCTAAAAGATACTTTCGTGGCCAACGAGCTAGGCACCTGGGTGCATGAGGAGAATTGGCAGAGAAATAGAAAATAAATGCAGTTAATTAAACTCCAGCCATGGTGTGGTCAGACTACACTTGGCAGCAAGGCGTGAGAAGGGATCTCAGGGGCCAGAGCATTGGGGTTAGGGTTATGGGGCAAGGGACGGGGAAACAGCCAGCGGAGGGAGGTTTTGGTGTCCCATGGGTGCCACGTTGTACAGTGTCCTCGCTGATGTCCATGGAGCACACCATTGGTACGGCTCGGTGTGAAAGGCTTGCCCCTTGCCATCTCAAGCAGTTTTGTATATTGGACACTGCCAACCAAAAGCAAACAAACGTTTTTTGACTGTTCAGCACAATCACGTAATAGAGGGGCGGTATGGGAAGGTATGTGACGTCACGAGGGGTGTTAATATAACTGTGGCCAAAGGTTGAAGCAACCAATTAGGATCATTTAACATATATTTTGATATAAGGGACTGATGTAATCCCACCAATCAGTTTTTATGACATTCCTTAAAAATGTAACTACATTTTTATGTGATAATTTGATTAATTTTGGATAAATGTTTAGCCGCATTGGGCGGCGTTGCCAGCTCACTTCATTCAGTTCAGTTCCACAGGGCTGTCTGAGTCTGAAACGTGCTTTCCAGCTGTTTGGGTCCAATAAATTCGCGTTACTTCGTGCTTGGTGCACGCTCCTTTTTTTAATTACTTTTTTATCCCTTAGATTACTTTTGATGGAGGTTCCCTGGTACAACTTACTGTTGGAAACATGCCTCCACCTATTTATATGCGAGCAACAGGACCCAAACTATTATCTGCGGTGAACAGGCACAGCATAAACAGAGGACAACCTATATTGTATTTGGTGTTCTTAATTTTCTGGTAAAAACTAATAATAGTATGTGAATAGACGTGTCTGCAACTTAAGTATAAATAATGATGTATCTAGTTCATTGTGGTTTATCCAGATGAGGAGTAAGAGTCCAACTGACCCAGGTAAACTCTCCATTGCCTATACACGGGATGGAAATAAGTTACTAACCCTACGAGTCATACTGGTGTTATGGGCACGGGTAGTATAACACAGTGGCAACGCGCTCGTCTCGGAAGAAAAACGACGCAGAGCAACAAAGGTTCCATTCCCGGGTCCGCGCTTAGAAACCTCTTTGGTATTAAGCGCATTATAAATAACCAATTATAATTCATTATAATTATGTCAGATCCATACGTGTACCCCCTGTAATGCACTTATTGGACACAACACAGTGCTGCATCTCGAGATACAGGGCAGCATCTAATGCTCATAGTTATGGAATTCTTGTAACCTGTCAAGACTTCTAGGAACATATTTCTCAAGAACGACAACATCCCACCCACCAAAGCTGGCTACTTGAGGGAAAACCTAGTCCCGGGCAATCATATGCACCTCAGATCAAATAAATCCCCCTCCCAGTCATGACTAGGGCACTGGAGAGGTGCAACACTGTTCCAGAACACGAGGTCGCCTGTGAAGGCCTTCCTGAAGACAGTGGCCCTCGGCCACTTCTCCATCACCTCTCGCCTCACCCAGGTTCTCCAGTCTGGTGTGTATGCACAGTAGCACAAGGATCACCTTGTGTGCAGAGTGGATGCCCCTTCCCTCCACCCATTCCACTTTCAGTCCCTACCTAGAAATGATTGTCTATGGAACCCTCCAACAGTCAGCTGGCCTGGCTCCACTGCGCGGTGATGTCTATTGCTTTATAAGGTGCCTCAGCAGCCATGTCTCAATGTATGAGTTGGCCGCGCTCCAGTGACTTCATTCATCCCATGTGGGTGGGGAGACTGAGGAGATTCTAACAGGGACACCTCTCTGTCAGGGACTCCTTTTACATCATTATTATTATTATTATTGTTACAGTCAAGTACAGTTCAGAATGACCCTTCCAATAAGAGGTCAGCATGACATCATACCAGGAAATATGGCGCAGAGTGTAACCCCTTCAGACCCAGGAAGACTTGTTTGCCTGTTTCCAGGCCAGTAAAATAGAATCCAACAGTCCCCAAATGCATGGGGGTTACACATGCATTCGTTTTGTTACTGTTTCTATTTCTAACCTCTTTTGTGAATGGGCATGGATTCTCTATAGTAGTCTGTCACATCGGTGTGGTACAATTTGTAATAATGCAGGGAAGGGACATTTTCTACTTTTCTGCAATATATTGCAAAGGGGCGTGGAGGCGGCAGCTAACTCCAAATAATGCCAGTGCATTTCCCCCATGAGTGGTTAAACCTTGATGAGAGTGGAGACGATAAGACCCCCTTCATATACTGGAAAGTCTTCTAACTAAGCCATACAACGTAGAGTATGACAGTGGATCAAGATGACCTTCCTCTTTGCTGGCTCTTTGCTTTGCACAGAATGCTTATTGTGAGGGGCAGCTCATCCCTAATAGGTAAGGGAGCACCGACCCGCCAGTACCTTTGTCCATTATGGAGGAGCGGCAGCTTAAACTGTCAAAGGGAAATGTCGTTTTCCTTTGACAGTTTGTTTCCCCCCAGTGCACATGTCCAATGGACCATGCAAGACTGGGGGTGTTTTGCTTTCCCAGCTTTGCATGGCCCATTGGAAATGTAAGCTGAGAAACTGCACGTCAGAAGGTCCGAGGGGGCGCACCTGCACCTCCCCTCAGATTCAGACTGAATAGGGTCCTGACAATGTGGCACTCTGGCTCCTGCACGCATGTGCAGGAACCAGGAATCGCTCTGTGGTTTCTGTTATTGTGCTTGGAAGATGGAGGTCCCTTGTCAAAAGGAGGCAGCATCTCTGCAAGGAGAGGCATCTAGACCGAGGCTGAAGGTAGGTGAAAAATCTTGTAGGTGTATGATGTGTATATTGATATGTGTTTATGCATGCATGTGTGAAATAGTCAGTATATTATATATGTATGGTTGGGTGAGTGTGTGAATGAGCGAGTGTATGGGTGCACATGTGAATGAGCGAGTGAATGCTGTTTGAACCCTGTGTGAATCCTGTGTGAATGTGTGTTTGAATGAGTGAGCGAGCGAGCGAATGCGCTATTGAATTTGTGTGTGCTTGTGTTGGGTTTCTGCCGGCCCGGGGCTCTGATTTAGACAAGGAGGGGAGAGATATTTTATACTGGGCATCTATGATAAAGCAAGCATGATAGGTGTTATTATGTGGCTAGACTGGCATGTTGGTGTAGCCAGTCTAGCCATTTCCTATTGTGGCATGACATTTTTTACTGGACATGTATGATACAGCAAGCATGATAAGCGTTACTATGTGGCTAGACTGGTATTTTGTTTGCAGCCAGTGTAGCTATTTTACCTTACTCTGGCATGGTATTTTTTACTGGGCCTCTGTAATAAAGAAAACATGATAAGTGTTATTACGTGTCTAGATTGGTCCACATTGGAATAGTCAGTTTGGACATCTTTTCTTTTTATTGCATGGCAATTGTATTGCCAAAGCCAACAGGAGCGTGTTTTTACATGCAGGGTACTAGAATATATTGGCAGACCCAGCTTGGACATGTTTTCATATAGTATCATTACTGAGTATGTTCTTATATGAGAATACTAGCATATATATGAGCAGCCAGCATGGAAATGTATGGGCACAGCTAGCGTGAAAATGTTTTTGATGCTGGCACATATTGTGGGGAAATGCTCCTGTAAACTGTTGGTGACTTGCAGCTATTGTTTATTTTTTTATCAGTTGCCTTAGAAAACCGGTTGCAAACTGTCTGGCTTTGTACCCAATTTTTCACAGAAAATGTGCTGCATAATGCACCATTGTAACCAATTATTCCTCAAAAATTCTTGGGGGGGGGAACTGCGTGGGTTTGGTTTGGATGGGGGAGTACATAGGCTGTTGCGAGAAGAGGAGCTCAGAGTCCAAGCGGGAGAGTTCAGCAAGATGCACTCAGGAAGGTAATGGGGGTGGGCAGGACACACAAGACCATAGGTGGATTTAAAGACGGGGAGCAGGAACCTAACCGACCGGACATGCAGGCGATATAGGGCCTCATCACAAGTTGGGACGGAGCGGTACAAATATGGCAGTAACGCTCTTGCCGCCGCATTAGCACTCTGCCCAACTACAAGGGGGCGGAAATTTGGAGATTTACCCCCAGCTCTGAGATGGGGGTAAATCTGGTCACTTTCTGCCCATTTTGGGCGCTATTAGCACCGCAGTAATAGTGCCGAAAAAAATGCCTCAAAGGACCCAATATGAATGGGGACTTACCGCTAATAGCGCCGGACCGAATTGCAGTAACGCTATTTGCGTTGGGCGGTTACCCGGTGGTATACCACCGACTAGCGATGAGGCCCATAGTCTGCAAACCTCCTATGCCTATTTGTGGCTGGTGTCTGGCAAGGCTCGGCGTCGCGGCCATGCTCTTTTGCACATATAACGGTTTCATGTCATAATGTGATTTACTCCTTCCCACACGGCCGCCTTTGCCTTGCTCCCGTTGTTTATTCGCGCCCATCCGCTTCCCCGCGCTTTCAGAAGGCATCCTGTTTTCCTTCCCGCTGGCTCGCTTTCAATTTCCGAAGTCTGCACGAACACCGTATGTCATGGACCAACTCGGGGTCATATTATCATTTTTGGGAGTTCACTGTGTAATTTAAATGTAAAAAAAAAAAACATCCCAAGCTCCAGCTTCAAAATGAATAAGTGAATACTAAGTGCATGGTTGAAATATCCCTCTCTGGGGGTCAGGTGTGGCCACACTGGGCCACTGGGGTTAAATGCAGGTCCACAGTAAAAGGTGCTTAAGTCTCGCCCGTGTTACAGCAACAACGAGCAGCAGCACCCACTGGTGTAACACGAGCGCAAGAGGAAACGCATGAACATGTAAGGAAGCCCCCCAGTGCATGGCGTGCACATAGGCAACACATATACTGTCACTGCAAGGCTGTGAGACATGCCAGGGCGGCCTGCAGCACAGCAGCACTCGCGGCTGGGGAGACAGGAATCCTGCCAAAACATCGGAATTGCCGGCATTTGAAGCTTGGAAGTATTCTGGGATGCTCCCTTTGTTCCTTGTGAACCCTTAAACAATGTTTTGGGAGATAAGACTATGATGCATGGGAAGTATGGAGCTAGAAGTTGATGCCCTAAAACCTTACACACGTTGAATTTATAACACTATTTGCTGTGTCATTTTTAAACTTCGCACCATATTGGGTAACAACTATTTTTACTTTTTCTCCTTCGTTGTGTAGTCAAGATCTTCTGGGAAGTCAGTGCTTTCCAACCCCTAGAAACAAGCCGACTGGGTCGTGTGTGAGGTTCATGACCCCTGTCAAATACTCTCCCTCATACAAGGCCTGTGTTAGGATCACATTTTATAATGTGCAGCATTACAAACATGCGGGACAGTCTACAGCATAGGGCAGGACCCAGCCAAAAAGCCAGCTAGGTGTATTGAGGGGGTGTCAGGCCCATCATTCCCCACCCACCCCGCTAGGGTGCAGTACATGACCGGGGTAAAAGGACCTGTGACGCTGCTGGCCCCATTGCAAAGGCCGTGCCGTTGGTCGATGGGTAGGAAGGCGTTCTAAATGTGTACGCACACATTCCGCTTTCCCCTTGGAGATGCACTTCCCTAGACACAATTATGTTCCCATGGAAACCTGCAGCAGAGCACATGCATGTTGCCTGATTTGGATGGGGAATACCACTCTGCAGATCAGGAATGACCACTTTTGGACAGCCCTTGTGCTGGTGGATCGCTTGCGCATATGGTATGACAGTAGGGTTCTTCTTGCATAGCAATCCAGGGGACCCATAGCCATGGGTGTTGCTAGGTCTGGAAAAGATCTGGGGCTGCGCTAATGTCGGGACTCGGGGCTAGCTAGCCTTTCGGTTTTAGCCCCTGAGCTTATATCCAGGTCTACAACCAAGAGTCCTGGGGCTATAGCCCCCTCAGCCGCCGCCCCCCTAGCAATGCCTCTGCCCATAGCGCAAACGGGATGGGGGCCTACTGCGCAGAACCCACACTTTACATAATGTGGGCCCATACTCAATATCAAAACCCCCTCCCCCGAACCATCCAATTACAAGAAGGGTACTTAATGCGAATTGATATTTGAATTGCTCTTGTCTACACAAGAACACATGTGGAATTCCGTTGACGCTATAATTTGGAAGATGGCGGTTGACCCTCTAAGAAAGAGATGAAACTGCCATTGAGAACAGCAACCATTATTTCTCAATATTTTTTATTGGGGTTTGGATTAACCAGTAAAACCTTTCACAAGTAAGATCACATACGTGCATACAAAAATATAGTGCATACTAATACATCCTACAGAAGACAAAAGAAGAAAAGATGGAAAAGAAAACCATTATTAACATCTACTAAATAAGGGAAAAATAGTATGTCTACTGACCTAAAATGTCAGATACATACTTCAATGCTGCGATAGTTAAAGATGTGTAATTTCCGTTTAAAATTTGCTTCCAAAAATGTAGCGATGAGATCTTCTGTATCCCCCAGGTAGGTCGCCTGGAATCACTGGAGCTATTTCTATCCTGCAATATCCCCCTTTATAAGGCCCCATGGAAAATGTAAGTAGCCAGGCTCTAATATAGCCTTAGAGACCGTGGGAGGGGTCATTATTACAGGATAATGACCTGCCACCAAGTTATGGCCCGAGGCAAAGCTGATGGCCATAAGTGAGGGAAGAGTCATTATCCCAAGCGATAATGACCCCTCCCGAGTTCTACAAGGCTATTAACACATAGTGGTAGTTGGAGTTTTGGTGGTGAAGTAAAAAAAAGTTACTTTATTAGTGGGAAAAGTAAATAGAAAAACTGAGTTGTCAAATGAAATGTGGTTTTATTTTGTATTATTTCAATAACATGGTTGTTTTCATAAGTTAAGCATTTTAATAGTAAAACTGAAACGGGTTCATCATGAGCATGCATTAGGTGTCCTGTAGAAGTAAACCGGTTCTCAATAAGAAAGTGAATACTTTTGTCCATATTCTAGCTTTCTCTTTCGTGTGGGAGATGGGGCATGGCAGCAAAAAAAAAAAGATCCTCCCAGAGAGAAAGTGCCTTGTTCCTCTTGCCTGGAAATGGCATTGTTGTTTCCCTGTCTGCTCCTGAAGACAGCATTTTCAGAGTGCAGTCAATACCAGACGATATTGACTGCGTGGAGGTCAATAACGATTTCCATGTGCTAATAAGAAAGATCGGGTAGGCTGTTGCACATCGGCACCTAAGGGAACATCAAAATAAAAGGCACGGTTACTCTTTGAGCATTCATATGCCAGATGTGTGTCAAGGCTTATTTTTTAGATTTTAAAAGACTGATTCTAGTGGGCGCATTTGTCAGGTGCAGGGGGTTTTCTGAAGCATTGTCAAAAGCTCATCATCATTTACTTTCCTTGACACCCGATCAATGTAAGGTAGCGCCAGCAGATGACATCACGATGGGATCCACCCCCGGCGGTGAAGAGAGCCAGGCATGTGCATGGGCGACGTTGCACGAATGTTTCAGATATTCTAATTTGCATCTCTTTGACACCCAGGCCCCCTAGTCACTTCACACTCATACACACTACAGGCTGGTGTATTTGCCACAGAAATCTGCATTGAGCCATAAGCCCTTGTTATTGACTGAAAGCAATTGGACAGAGCAAAAGTAAAGACTAGGAAAATGCACAAGCATTGTGCCCTAAGACATTTCATGAAATGGAAGATGCAAATTAAGGACTGCGTGGAAAGAGGCTTGGATCCGCTGTCACCTAATTACTTGAATGCTTAGTAACACATATATCATACAAAACAGCAAACAGTGCTTTGGGAGTGGGGAAGAGGTTGGTGGGTGAATGGGAGTGTAGAGTCAATTTTTCAGGTGGAGAGCATCCAAGTGAAACACACCAACCCACAAGAAAATCATTTTGTCCACTCATATATCTGTATTCTGCCCGTCTTATTGAGTGTCACGAGGGTCCAGCTATGGGCTTTAGTGGTGTATAATTCAGATGCAGGTATGCACCTCCAAGAAGGGCTACGAACGATTCGAAGACCCCTTTGCACTTTCAGGCACCTCTTTCTACTGCAGGATCAGAATTTCTTTTATCCAGCCTTCCATGTTTAGGTCAACAAAGAAACCAACAATGGCCATTCGCCCAGCATTACAGGTACTATAGAAGTATAAATTCCCCACAACAAAGGGAATGCCAATGCAGCAAATGTCTTCTCATGCTTACTGGTAGGTAGATTCTTTCAATGATGGCAGGGCTTCCCGGAGGAGGGAGCGAGACTCCATACCTGGCCATGAGCCTGCTGTAATCCAAGATGGCAGTAGAACTTCATGTAACCTTAGGTCAGACCCCCTTGCAAGCCACATGAGCACCCTCCCATGGTCCAATCACAACCCAGCATCAGCCTCAATACAAAGGTGTCCTCAATATACACACCACCCAAGAGTAAAAAAGACCATCCGACTACACGTAGCTAGATCAGTCTGAGTGTACGAGTTCAAGTTGAAGGAAAGAGTTTGGTGGAGAGCAATAAGAGAGAAGATCACTGTAAGGGGAGCAGTAGGAGAGATCTGGGGGTTGGAGGGAGGGCCTGGTGGAGGTAGGTGGCAGTAAGCGAGATTTGTCAACAAAGGGAGAAGTTGTGTTGGGGATTGGATCATCAAAAGGATAGAGAGATTTCTGGGAAGGTTGGTTGGGAAGACCAGTCCATAAACCAAGGTGGATGAAGCCCAGAACATCTGCGGCAGAGAGAAAAGAGCTACCTGACAGAAGTGGAAGAAGAGCAAACACCCCCCTATTGAAAAGAGAGTAGAGAGTTTCCAGAAGACCATATCGGTCCAGGGGAGGAAGGAGGAGGTACAAGTGCAATCTCACGGATGGGTTAGGTAGCTTACGTTGGGAGGCATCAGCGACCGGGTGCTTTGGAGAACAAGAGCCTAGAGAAGAAAGCAAACAACCAAGATCACTTCAGGCCCCAAACCCATTCGAAACCTCTCCAACGACTTTCCCATACCTGAACCTCTGTCCCCCGAGGGCGTTCAACCTTCAGCACGTTGGAGCTATACCAATGGTGATAGGCGTAATACAAATGACAATTACATTACATTACACACCTTCACACCACACTACCAGCCGCCTTGTGAAGGTTCTTTGTCTGCAGAATACGGCTGCAAAACTTTGCTTGAGCATTTTAATACATTATGTGTGTTTCTTGGACGTACTTTTTTCATGCTGAATGTCAGGCCGATCGTCCATTTCTGCTACTGCTCAGCATTTCTATACATAGTCAGGGTTGTGGTGAGGAAGGCGGAATGGGAATTAATATGTATTATTGGTCTGTAAAGCATGATGCTTTGTTGGTTATAACTACAGCAACCAGTGTCAAATAACTGTACAGCGCTCTACGCTATAGAAATCAGCCCAAATAAATAAGCAATGAATTTCCAAACTTATCTATGACGCAAATAATTGGTGCCCCCACACCCTAAAGTACGCCCTAAAGCAAGTGCCATTTACGATATGGATTCTCTATATGCTTGACTTGCTTCCAGTCCGCATCAGTGCGTATTTGCGTATTCTGGGCATTGCTTTGGGTTCTGTATTGTATTTTGTTTTTTTGGATCTACACTCCCACAGGAAAATGGTCACTGATTGTCTGCAACTTGCACCCAACTCTAACTGCCATAAGTGAGCCTACTGAGGTACGTGGTCACAAAAAATAGTTTTGAGAGTCCTAGAATATAGGGATCTGAAGACCCAGGCCCTCTTTTAGGGAACAAGCTCCCTCTCGCTCAGTTGGAATATCCCAAAGCTGCTACCACAAAGACCGCCAAAAGCTGAATGCTAAGTAAAGGGTCAGATATAAGGCAGTCTTACTTTATTTATTTGTATTTATTGTTTGCTTGTTAGGCACTTATACAGCAAGTAAAATACTGTTTCAAAGCGCCCACAGGGCGAGGGGAGGGCACAAGGGAGTGAAATACATTGCAAAACACCATATTTAATAAGAGCTGTGGGTGAACAGGAAGGAAGGAAGGAATGAAGGAAGGATGAACCTACTAATCTTGTGAGTATTCAGAATGTGTGCGTGTGCAGCAAGGAAGAGGGCTGAGGGCGTAAGTGTTGGGGAGTCCGGGCACATGGGTGAACCACGGATGGAGTGCTTGGGTTGTTCGGTGCTACCCGTCCAGAGGCCACGTTGGGAGTAAGTGCGAACCTCCTGGGTGGAGGGTGTGCCAAGGCAATTGCTAAGGGTAGACAGGAGTTGGGCCGATTGGACACCAATCACAGCAACTGTGAGATTAGCAGAAAAGAGAAGAAGGGAAGGAGGAGGTAAATAGGCTTCTAAAAATAGCCGAAGAAGAATCGAGAGGGCAGAGTTTCTTTGTCTCCATCACGGGTTGGGGAGAGACGGATTAAAGCTAGGGAGAAAGGGAAGAGAACAAACTATAGAAAAAGCTCTTTTATGGCAAGAAGTCCTAGGTGTTACTGCTAAAGCTTTGTGTCCATGATGGCTTAGTCTAAGGGGGCTGATTTTCACCTTCCCGATGCAGCTGACTGTCAGCCCTCGCGCATCCTGCCGGTGTAGAAACCTTAGATGCCCGCCAAGCTTTCAATGTGCCCGCAAGAGGTGAAGACAATGGAACTCCTGACCAAAGCCAGAAATAGTGGAAACGGTTCTGGTAGAAGGATCAAATAGGATCATCCACAAAAACAGTAGACTGTAAAAGGACAATTTAAATGAATAGTACATTTTGTGGAGGATGTTCGATGAAAATAACAAATCATTGCAAGACAACAGAGCCCTTCCCAAAATTACAAAAGGAGAAGGTAGTAGGAAACCCAAGGAAGTTTATCTTGGTCACAGAGAAGGCCATAATGAAGCCATCAGTGTCGACACCGATATCTGATCGATCATTTATCCCTGAGTCAAGATCGTCTTTCTTCGAGAGAGAATGCAATCCCTCTTTAATGATGATGGGGATCGAGCTTTGAGCCCATGACAAGAGGGTCGAGTGGGTGTGATTTTGTTCACCAACCAGGCCAATCTACAATCATGGCTACAAGATGCTATCGGCCTAGACACCTCCCTAGATCTCGACGGCCAACCATTATGGGCATGGCAAAGCCCAATACCGGAGTACAGTTGACAGGGTAATGTATGCTGTAGGCCTGTGCGTCCCAGCTATGCCCCTGTCAGCTTACAAATTGACTGACATCTTGGACAGAGAGCCACCAACACAGGGCACTACCTTTTAATACCGACATAGCTGACCCCATAGTGCTCCACTCCTCCAGTACACTCAGAGCTTGCTAAAAAAATATAAACCGGCAAGGGGGGGATCCACCTTTCCTATCCTCGCACCCTACACCTGAGGGGTTGGTAGTTCAGGCAGTCACCTTCAACACAAGACCATCAATGCCCACATCTAATCTTCCTACAGATAGGGAGTTGTAAAAGTACAACGCCCTGGCAAAAAAGTATTCTCCTCCAGCAGCATGGCCCAGAAGGCCATGAATGCACCATATGCATTTGCGAAGTACTTGCATGGTTTATGGTGAATGATAGAGCAGGCGGCAGAGCATATCCCCTATGCAAGAAGGTTTCCTATGCCTGCTGGATGATGGAAAGGGAGTGGCCCATCAGGTATTGCAATTGGCCTGGACATTGGAGACAGGAAGTGGTTTCAGGCAGTATGTCCCATTTGGGGATAAAAGGCACAGCTTCCAGAACCCAGGAAAGGGCAGAGGTGTTTTCTGCATTATGGAAGAGTCAGGGGAGCCGCTAGGGGCCAGCAGACAGCAGAAGCCGGCCACAAAGCCCCTTTGAGTTCTACCCTCTTGTTACCCCGGTTGGAGGGAGTATTGGCGAGCAATTGCCTCAGTGGCAGGAGATAACTTCCGATGTCTGGGCATTGCAGCTCGTCAAATGGGGGTACTGTCTACCCTTATTAAAAAAGGTTCCTGACAGACCACTCCCTACCCCCCAGCAGCCGGAAAAGGAGTTCCAGGAGGAAATGCAAGCCGTGTTGTTGAAGGGTGCCATGGAAGAGGTACCTCCTGAGCAGAGAGAATCGGGTTGGTATTCCCAGTATTTCCTGGTGCCCAAGAAAGGGGGAGGACTTGAACAAGTTCCTGAGGAAGGACAGACACAAAATGGTGACCTTACAAGAGATTCTCCAGGTTCCACAGTCACATGACTGGTTGGTTTAGTTGGATATACAGGAGGCATACTTCCATGTGCCCATCCGTTAGAGGCACAGGCGATTCCTCATAGGAGACACCCATTACCAATTCAAGGTGCTCCGCTTTGGGCTAAACTCTGCGCCCAGGGTCTTCACCAAGCTGATGATAGTGGTGATGGTGCACCTCAGCAGATCCATTATCCACATATTCCCTTACATGGACAATTGGCTGATCCAGGGGAAGTCGCTGGAGCTAGTATCTGTTCATATCGGTGACACCTGCTCGTTGCTTCACAGGTTGGGCTTCTCCCTGAATTTCCAGAGGTCCCCCATGACACCAGTACAGATGCCCCAGTTCATCGGAGCGGTCCAGGGCACTCGAAAGGGAAAGCTCCCCCTCCCTCTGAGGAGAGAGTCGCTGGTATCAGGCAATGGTCCAGAGCCACAACAGCTTGCCATCGGCCTCCTTCATCCACCTTTTATGTCTCATGGTCTCCTATATTTTTCTGGTGCCTATATTATTGTGGTACCAGAGGCCAGGTTTTGAATGCAATCTCTACAGTGGTTGCTGGGAGGTCAATGTTCCCAGTACGTCTGCACCATGAGGGACATTCTCAGGGTGTCGAGGTCGGACAGATCCAACGATCTAACTTGGTGGACCAGCAGAGACAGCATTATGGTGGGGGAACCCTTCTGGCCTTTGTCGTCCCAAGCCAGGGTGGTTATGGATAATCGCCAGCCTTAAACCATCCAATTATAAGGGTGACTTGTGCCCCGCTTCCGTCATCAAGGACGGAGCTAAAGACCTAGCTCCTCTCATCACCGCCCTGATCAACTCCTCCTTCAAGAATTCAGTGGTCCCCAACAACCTTAAAGAACCGTGGGTCCTCCCCCTTCTCAAAAAACCTAACCTAGACCCTAATATCCCCACAAATTATAGACCTATCACAACGGTCCCTTTTCTCCTTAAAATATTAGACAGAGTAGCCTACCTTCAAATACAACAACATTTGGAAGAAAATAACCTACTAGGCCTGCGACAATCCGGCTTTAGACCTAGGCACGGGACAGAAACCGCCCTCCTGGATCTAAAAATCCAAATGGATGAAGCCAAAGACAAGGGCAATCTGGCCATTTTGCTCCTGTTGGATCTTTCAGCTGCCTTCGATCTGGTGGACCACCAGATCCTTACCCAACACCTCTCTTTGGCTGCCGCATTCTCCCAGAATGCCACCAATTGGATTCAGTCATTTCTGGCTGATAGGTCGACTAGGGTCTTCGCCCCATCAGTGGCGGCTGACCCTATACCAATCCAATGTGGAGTCCCCCAAGGCTCCTGCATATCGCCCACACTTTACAACATCTTCACTAAGCTTCTCTTTGACCGCGTTGAAGATCTGGGTGTCAACTACATAAATTACGCAGATGACACCCAGGTCCTCATCACACTCACTGGCTGCTATGAAGAAGATGTTGCAGAGCTTACCAAAATTTACCTAGAAATTCAAGCCTGGATGGACACACATAGTCTTTGCCTCAATGACGATAAGACGGAACTACTTATTGTAGGATCCCAGCCACGCCTCAATAAATTGGATTCCAGGTACCAATCCTTCACCATTGATGGCAACATTATTAAAGTTTCCAAAGAGGCCAAAGCACTAGGTGTGTACCTCGACTCCACTCTATCACTGGAAAAACAAATAAATGCCACCATTTCATCTACCACCTATACTAATAAACTTCTCCAGCATGGGGTCTGGCATGGATTCACATGCTCATGAATATTCCCCGTCGTCAGGCCGGGAATCCTCGGTATAGAAAAAAAATCAGTATCAGTTTCTTTTCTGATCTTTCTTAGTAGTAACCAATCACTGGTCTCTGGGTCATACTGCCCCCAGCCAATGACTGCCCTCTCCCTAAGCCCCGCCTCCGGCAGCCATCCTCAGATTTTTACCGCACGTTCAAGTGTTGGGAGTCCTCGTGCTGTAGCTCTCGAGCTTTTGCTGCGTTTTCGCGCTTTTTCAGGAGATTTTTCTCATTTTTCGGTTAAATAGAGCCTCAAGCTCCACCGTTTCTACATCCGATCAACGGGGATCCGTTTCGGAGTTTTCTACGCCCCTCAAGGGTGAAGATTTCGTCGAGTTACGCTTTTGGAGGATTCCAGAAGTTCCGAGGCCTACCCCTCATGGCCCAGGAGAAAGGAAGCTCGACGCCCGGGAAGCTGTTCAGGACCTGCCCTGGATGCCAGCTTCAGAATGTTTTCAAGGAGGACGAGCATTCGTTATGCCTCTACTGTCTCCATGAGGACAAGACGCACAAGGAGAAGGACTGTGCGTTTTGTGGGAACATGTCGGAGCGGACCATGAAGGATCGCCACCTCCGTCTCGCCAACTGGCTGGAAGGGAAGAGCCCATCAGGCGAGAAGAAGAAAAAGAAGTCAGAGCGGTCTTCTAAGTCCTGTGAGGGCGCCCCGGCGACGGGGGCCCAACAAAAGGCTAAGCACCGCGAGTCCGCGGGCACCGGGAGCGCCGAACGGTCGGGCTCCTTGGCTGCCAGGCAGGGCGCATCCTCCCCGGCGCCATCAACCACGAGCCAATGCTCTGGCTCGGGTAAGAGGAAGTCCGAGAACCCGGCGAAGCTTCTGGAGAGGCCCCAGTCGATCTCGAAGATTCCGGCAGAGGGGGAGCGAGGCTCGGACCCTCCCCCCAAGGTGAAGGCCCCAGGCGTCCAGAAGGTGACGATGGCCTTAATTCACCCTGCTAAGACCTCGATTGAGGATGTCGCTGCGGCCCTGGCTCAGCCTGTGAAGGCTACACCAGTAGAGGCGCCCTCAAGACCCAGAGTCTCCCTGCCACCGCAGAAGGAGTCGTCTTTCAGGCCCATTGAGAAGACCCCCACGAAGTCCTCGTTGGAAAAGGTGGGGGAGGGGCTGGTGGCCATCATGGATACGGACACGACCTCTGAAGAAGAGCTCATCGAAGTCGTGGAAGAGGCCCAGCCCATCGGGAGGGATCCCGACGAGGGCGACGACGAGAGCGACAGTGTCGCAGACGAGGCTCCTCAAGAGCCCTCGCGCCCGTCGTTTCCGGCGCCGCAGGACACCTCGGCGGCCATTTTGTCAGCGATTCAGTCCTTATGCTCGGAGATAAGGACAAGGTTGCCCCTTCCCCCGACAGAGGTACCTGAGCCAGACCCGACGGGGGAACCGGAGCCAGGACCTTCAGAGAGTCCACCGCATAAGAGGAGGAGGACGCATCCTACGCCACCTCTCCCACCTCTGTGGCCTGCTCTGCCTCCCCCCCGGTCTACTACCCACGGGGATGATACAGGCACAGACACGGCTACGGCAGGTACAGATGACGACAGAGGTGACGACGGGACGTGTCCCCCGTCGCCCCCTGCTCGGGCGTCCCCACCCAACGAGATTGGATCCTTTCATGCCATGATTTCCAGGGCATCTGAGCTTTTTCAGCTCCGCCCAGAAGAAAAGAAGAAAGAAGGGTTCCTTTACCAACGGCCCAAGGCTAAAAGGAAGACGGTCCTCGCCGTACCGCTTCTTGATGACATCTGGGATGAGGGGTTCGCCCTCCTCAAGAACCCTGCCACGGCGCCGGCAAAGAGGGACCGGTACGAGAAGAAGTACCGGGTCCCCGACGCTGCCCCCTTGTGCCTTCGGGCACAACCTACCCCGGATTCGGTCGTCTCGGCGGCGGCAAAGAAGAAAGCTGGGGGGGCATCGGCCTCGACATCAACTTCCCCGCCGGACGGTGAGGGCAGGAAGTTGGACACGATGGGACGACGGATCATCTCATCCGCAGCAACGACTATTAAGGCGGCCAACACCCTGGCTATCGTAGCCCGCTACGGCAGGGAGTTGTGGTTCAAAATCGCCCCTCTGATAGACTTCCTTCCGGACGCCAAAAGGGCTGAGGCCCTTGAAATCCTACAGGAGAGGAAGATTGCTTTGGAGCACGCCATCACGGCGGCAACGGACATCGCCGACACCGGTTTCCGTCAGTTGGGCAACGGCGTTTGCTTGAGACGACAAGGATGGCTCAAGGCCACGGATTTCCGCCAGGATGTACAAACCAAGGTTTTGGACATGCCCTTCGACGGGAACAACCTGTTTGGGAAGGCGGTTGATGAGTCCCTTCAGGCCATCAAGACAGACACAGAGACTGCCCGGGCACTGGGAGTGCTCCAACAACGACGGCCGTCCTTTCGGAGCTCCGGAGGCAGACAAGGTGCCTCCAAGGGATCCGGCAGTGGCTCCTCCACTTACCACCAAGCGGCAAGATCTTCATCCCAGGAAGCCTACAAGGTGGTGTCCGTCGTCGTCGACAAGGAGGTCAAGGAGGCAAGGCGGCCTCCAAACTAGATTGAACCGACCATGGGGTCGGGCGCCCGCCGAAGCACCCCGGTGGGAGGCCGGCTGGCGAGATTCGTCAGCGTGTGGGAGTCCATATCCATTGACCGTTGGGTGCTGGACGCCCTGGCCCAAGGGCATGACAAGGGCACGCCCTCGAGTTTCAGAGGAAAATCACGTCCCTCAACTACTATTGGAAGTAAGGGGCGATGCTCAAGAAGGGTGCCATCGAGCTCGTCCCAAAGAGGCTTCGGGGCTCCGGAGTTTACTCAAGGTACTTCCTCGTAAAAAAGAAGACAGGAGGATGGCGCCCCATCCTGGACCTACGACGACTGAACAAGTACATCAAGGCACAGAAGTTCTGTATGGTCACCCTCCAGCATGTGCTGGGACAGATGGAGGAGGGCGATTTCCTGTCGTCGTTGGACTTGGAGGATGCCTACTTCCACATCCCCATTCTAAAGAGACACCAAAAGTTCCTCAGGTTCGTGGTTCAAGGGCGGCACTACCAGTTCAAGGCCCTCCCGTTCGGATTAAAGTCGGCACCCAGGGTGTTCACCAAGTGCCTCGCACCGGTGGCGGCGCGGCTGCGCCTACAGGGGATCCACGTCTACCCCTACCTGGACGACTGGCTCATCCGGGCAAGGACAAGGGAGCTTGCCGTGGAGCACACTGCGAAGACCGTCCAGCTGCTCACGGACCTGGGATTCTCCATCAACTTTCCAAAATCCCACCTGGTTCCGTCGCAAGTCGCCCTGTTTCTGGGAGCCAAGCTCGACACAGTGCCGCGGCTGGCCTCGCCGTCGGAGGAAAGGACCAGCACCATTCTGGGCAAGGTGCAGCATCTGCTGGCCACGGACATGGCCAGGGTAAGATCTATCAAGTCCCTCCACGGGATGATGTCCTCCTGCATTTATCTGGTGCGCCTTTGCAGGCTTTGGATGAGACCCTTACAGGAGTTCCTCGACACCCGCTGGATCCAGTCGACGGGCAGCTTCGAGGACAGGATCCCTCTCAACGAGACATTCCGTCAGGCGATCCGGTGGTGGGGTACCCGCTCCCATCTGTCGGCGGGCACAGACTTTCAGACCCCAGCTCACCAGGTGACGGTGACGACGGACGCCTCCCTGGAAGGTTGGGGAGCACACTCCGCAGATCTTCACGCGAGAGGCCTTTGGCTCCCGGAGGAGAAGTCTCTCCATATCAACATCTTGGAGCTCCGTGCGGTGTTCTGGGCCCTCAGGTCTTTTCTTCCATCCCTCAAGGGCAAGGTGGTGAGGATCTTCACCAACAACACCACCACGATGTTCTACATCCGGAAGCAGGGCGGAACCAGGTCCCCGGCCCTATCCAAGGAAGCCCAAGATCTGTGGCATTGGGCCGTCGCCCAAGGGATGTTTCTGGTGCCTCTTCATCTGGCAGGAATAAAAAACACGATCGCCGACTCACTCAGCAGGGAGCTGCGCTCGTGCCACGAGTGGGAACTACGCCAGGATCAAGTGGATCGACTCTTCAGACGATGGGGCGTACCCCAAATCAATCTCTTCGCGACAGCAACGAATTCCAAGTGCCGGGGGTTCGCCAGCAGGTTCCCCCAGCCGAGGGGCATGGGCGATGCTTTCTCGTTCCCCTGGGACGGCCTTTTTCTTTATGCGTTCCCTCTGCTGCCGTTGCTGCTCCGGCTCATCAACCAGCTCAAGAGGTCCCGGTGCAGGATGATCCTCGTCGCACCGGCGTGGCCGAGACAGATCTGGTTCCCGGACCTTCTGGACTTGTCAACGACCCCACCAGTCAAGCTGCCGACGGACGCAGACCTTCTCTCCAGAGAAGGAGGCGCCATTCTTCACCACAACCCGGAGTCGCTGAACTTGCAGGCCTGGCTCCTGCAGCACTAGAGTTTGGAGGGTACGACATCCCGGCTGACTGCAGAGAGGTTCTTGAAAAGGCCAGGGTGTCCTCAACTCTCAAGTGCTACGGACATAAATGGAGGAGGTTCTCTGTCTGGTGCCGTGCACAGAAGATTAACCCTCTGCAGATTACGGCCCCTCAAGTACTGCCGTACCTACTGTCCCTGGCCAAAGCTGGACTGGCTCACGCCTCCATCAAAATACATCTGGCTGCAATCTCCCGATATACCAGGACGACAGGACGGGCGTCCTTGTGGTCTCATCGCCTGGTGAAAGAATTCATGAAGGGACTATTGCGATCATTCCCGCCGGTGAAGGCTCCTGCCCCGGCGTGGGAGCTTAATGTGGTGCTGACCAAGCTCATGGGGGCCCCATTCGAGCCTATGTATTCGGCGCCTTTGAAGTTCCTGTCATGGAAGACAGCTTTCCTCGTGGCCATCACCTCCGCACAACCAGTGGGAGAGATCCAGGCCCTATCTTGCAAGCCTCCATACTTGACTTTTCATGACACAAGGGTGGTGCTGAGGACACACCCATCCTTTGTGCCCAAGGTGCCGTCGGACTTCCACCTCAACGAGCCCTTGGTGTTGCCAGTTTTCTTCCTGTCGACTTCGTCGCCGGCCGAGAGGACTTTGCACTCGCTGGATGTAGCTAGAGCGCTGAAGTTCTATGTGGACCGCACAAAGAGTTTTCGGAAGACGTCACAGCTGTTTGTGAACTTTGGGACTGTGAATCAAGGGAAGGCTCTCTCGAAGACTTCCATTTCCAGATGGCTCTCTGGCTGCATCATGCACTGTCACCGGTTGGCAAACCGGCAGCTGCCCGGCCATCCGAGAGCCCATTCGACCAGAGCGATCGCTGCTACCACAGCGTTCCTGTCTGGTGTGCCCCTGCTGGACATCTGCAGGGCTGCGACGTGGAGGTCGACGCACACCTTCACAAGATTCTACTGCATCGATCGGGACTCCAGGGAGGAGTCCAGGGTCGGCCAAGCAGTGCTGCGCAACCTGTTCGCCTAAGGTGAGCCTGGTGAGGAGGTAAGAGTTGCTTAATGTTGAGTTGTTGTATTGCTTAATGTTGAGCCTGTTGCCACCTCCCGTGGTTGTGCATGTGTGTACTGCTATGTATTCTCTTATTCATGAGCATGTGAATCCATGCCAGACCCCATGCTGGAGAAGGAACAAGTTACTTACTGTAACTGTTGTTCTCCAGCATGGGTCTGGCATGGATTCACATGCGAACCCTCCCGCCTACCCCTCTGCGGCTCTTCACTTGGTCATACTGCCAGTTTACGTGCTACCAAATCTGAGGATGGCTGCCGGAGGCGGGGCTTAGGGAGAGGGCAGTCATTGGCTCCGGGCAGTATGACCCAGAGACCAGTGATTGGTTACTACTAAGAAAGACAGATCAGAAACGAAACTGATACTGATTTTTTTTCTATACCGAGGATTCCCGGCCTGACGACGGGGAATATTCATGAGCATGTGAATCCATGCCAGACCCGTGCTGGAGAACAACAGTTACAGGTAAGTAACTTGTTCCTTATCAATGCCTGCAGACCTTTTCTATCCTCCTCCAGTTGTCTCACCTTAGCCAGAGCACTGATATTGTCTAAATTAGGCTATTGTAACACACTCTTCCTGGGCTCCACAACAAAAAATCTGAACAGAATCCAGATTCTACAAAATAACGCCTTAAGATGCGCTCTTAACCTCCCGCGTAAGGCTCACATCTCCACGGCCAGCAAAGAAGCCCATTGGCTACCCATCCGCAACAGAATTAAGTTAAGAACCCTTGTCATTACACACAAATGCCTGGCACTGACTGCCCCACGCTACCTATCTGACAAATTCTCCAGACACAGCACTTCCAGACTGACCAGAACTCCCTATCTGCACCAATTAAAGATTCCCAAATTCAATCTAAAAACAGCAGGAGGCTCCATCTTCTCTGTTCTTGCAGCTCAATGCTGGAATACACTCCCTCTCGCTATCAGATCGGAAGCTTCCTTCTGGCCATTTATAGCTATGGTGAAATCCTGGATCTCTACCTAATACATTGCCACTCACTACACACTTGCCTGCCTCCACCCATTCCTACCGTATGACTTAACCTTATCCTGAAATGGACCACCTTGTAACCCGATCCTTACGCGCTATTGCATACACGACTATCACTGTACATTTCTTTGTAACCTTGAATGTATGTAACCATTTGTGTTTCGCGCAACGATATGTCACTATGTTGTCCACATGATTATGCGCCCAGCTACCCAAGGCTGCGCTCTATAAATAAACAAACTAAACTAATTGCTGAAGGGCTGAGGCGCTCACTGCGAAGATATTCAGGTGAGCAGCCTATGGTCTTTAATGGAGAGCCGGTGGCACATCAACAGGCTGGAGCTGTGGGCGATCAGGCTAGGCTTGACGCCCTTTGCACCTTTTCTCAAGGGGAAGCATGTCCTGATCATGACAGACAATATGGTGGGCATGCACTACCTGAACAAACCGGGAGATGTGTGGTCCCTTTCCCTTTGCAGGGAGGCGATGAACTGTGGTTCTTGCTGTTGGAGAACCATATCTCTGTTTCGGCAGTCCATCTGGCAGGAACGGAGAATGGGTTGGCGGATGCTGTGAGCAGGCACAGCATGGTTTCACATGTGTGAGAATGGTGCCAGGAAGTTCTTGTGGAGATCTTCGCTCGCTGGGGAGATCCAACAGGAAGAGCCGACAGTTTTGCTTGAGGGAATTCCCAGCAAAGAGTGCACTGGGGGATGCATTCCTAGTAGAGTGGGACTTCAACCTCCACTATGCCTTCCCTGCGATTCCCATCATCCCGTGGGTTCTCAGGAGGTTGAGGAGATTCTGAGCAACCATGATCTTAATTGCCCCGGAATGGGCAAGGAGAACATGGTACTCGGAACGCCTGGAAGTGACCGCATGCCCACCTCTCTGGTTGCCTCATCGGCCAGACCTCCTATCCCAGTCGGAAGGTCGGGTATTTCATCCGAACCCAAAATAACTCATTCTACATGTGTGGCTCTTGAGAGGATGAGCTATGATGACTGGGACCTCTCAGACGAGGTGACTGAGGTGTTGCTGGCTGCATGCAGACCATCTACAAGATCTCTGTACATGTGCAGATGGAGAAGATTCGAGGCATGGTGTAGGGAACCCGAGCTGGACCCTATGTGGTGCCCCACCACTTGATGGAATTCCTTCGATCACTGGCCTTGTCAGGCCTTCAAGTGGCAACATTCAAAGGTTACTTGTCGGCTTTGTCTGATTTCAAGAGTTCCCCCTGATTAGGGTTCTTTTTTCACAATCTCGGTGATGGCCAGTTGCTGAAAGGCCTTGTAAATAGGTTCTCATCTACTCCTTTTGTAGTCCCGAACTGGAATATTAATTTGGTTCTTATGTTCTCAATGGTGGCTCCGTTTGACCCTATGCATTCATGTTCAATCAGATTGCTCACGTTAAAAACGGCCTTCCTGGTGGCTATCGCGTCTGCCAGACATGTCAGTGAGCTACAGGCGTTGTCCTGTGAACCACTGTTTCTTTGTTTCTGCAAAGAGAAGGTATTTCTAAAAATATGCTGGATTTGCTACCCAAGGTAGTCTCAGAATTCCATGTGTCACAGGAGATTGACTTGCCAGTGTTCTACCCTCCTCCCCATCCTTCTAAAGAGGAGAATAGGTTGCATTGGTTGTACCCTAAAAGGGCTCTTGGTTTTTATGTGGCAAAGACAGCTGAGTTCAGACAGGCAGACCAAGTCTTTATGGCATTCTCCCTCTCCAGAAAGAGGTTGGCTGTTTCCAAGCAAGCTATCTCCAGATGGATAACTCTCTGCATTACTGAGTGCTATCTGGCAGCAGGGAAGGATCTGCCACCAGGAATAAGGATGCATTCCACAAGGGACATGGCAGCGACTTCAGCCTTGCAAAGGGGCATTTTTGGTGAGAGACATCTGCCGGGCTGTGACATGGTCATCGCTTAAAACGTTTACCAACCGCTATTGCCTTAATGCAGCACCTGGTGCGGACGCCCGCTTTGGCAGAGGAGTCCTTTGTTTAGGGACTTTCATCCCGCCTCTGTATTCTATGCTGCTAATGGAGTTTATCTGAGGAGGAATCTGCGAGAAAATGCAATCCATCGAAGGAGAAATTACTTACTGGTAATGTTCTTTCGATGGATTCTTCTCCCGCAGATTCCTCATCACCCTCCCATCTGGGCCCGCTATGAAGGTGCTCTGCAGTTATTGTGACTACCCTCTTCTCAAGAGACGAGGTGGTGAATGGTGAGCTTCCATATTTATCGTTGAGGCCTTTTCTTGCTTGCACAGTTCTTCAGTTATGTTATGGGTCTGTTCTTCACATGTTCTTCATGTGGCATCAAAACACATGTTGTGGCTGTTTTAGCCAAATCTGTAAATTCTTCATCCGTGGCTGCTGACCTCAGGGGTTCGGGGGAGGGAAGGGGGTAAAAAAGGTGGGGAATTGAGGTACGGGGCATAGTGACGTAGTATATGTATGGTGACCGACGTCACATGCAGAGACTACAAACTACACATTGAGGCAAGAGGGATCGATGACCGAGTCGAGACGCACTACTCTCCCTGTCAAAATGTTTTCCGAGCAGCTGGCGCTGGAAGGGATATCTTCACCAGTGCTGTCCACGATTGCAGACTTTGCCAAAGGGGCGTTGATTTTGAGTGGTGATTGTCATTTGCCACCTGTTTCTACTGAAGACAGGTCTGCCGGCTTATTCACATGTGAGTTAATGACAGTCAAAGTGAAGAGGCAGAACCTCTTCTAGTGTCAGGGCCAGCAATAAGAAACGGATCACACGTTTTACTTGCAGTGTCATCTCACATTGAAAGATTGACCTAGAGTTCATTTTAATCTATGACTGGGGCAGTTGAATTTTGGGACAATAGTCATCGCTGGACATTCTTCGCTCGACTTGTACATTGCTTTGACCCTGTGAAAACAGAAACCTAAAATGGAAACTAGGCATATAATTGCTTTACTTCAGTATGTAAAGAAGACGAAGAAAAACGCTGATGACTACATAGCGAATAATGATTTAGGGCCAAAGAAGTGGATTGAGATGTCCTCAAGGCAGTATGTATTGGGGACATAATTCAAATTGAGGAGGTTGATAGATTTAGAGTTGAAAAAGCCCTAAAAGCTATGGTAAAAGAACACATAAAATGTGAGTCTCAATAGTTGCTGTGGAAAAGGGCTGAGCCTCTTGGCTGCGCTTTTCAATTCCTTTAACCAGATGGAAAGGGTGAGGCAGAAAGTGATGGAGGCAATAGTCTCAGTTCTTCTTAAATCAAGTGAGAACCCTGAATGCTGAGTTCTCAGATCCTGGTTAAATGTGGATAAAGACATGTTCTCCAAGTCTCTAGCCAGTGGGTTGCACTCTGTCCACCCAGGGCAGCTGATTGACCCTGATCAATGATGGTTGCTTGCGAGTAGGCAGACCAGCACATCACTAGACAACTTCTTCATTTGGTAGAAGCTGCAAGAAATCAAAGCAAATTGGATGTTGCAAAAGCTTTTCACCCGGTCAACTGTGAATTTGTTTTTATAAAAAGTACTGATGAAAGCAGGTATTAGTTCAAATTATTCAATTTCCAACACGGTGGATACGGGGGAATGACTCTCTTTCTAATGATGTGTACCTGGAAACTTGGGGATAAGGCAGGGATGTGTTCTCTCTCTCGCTCACCCTCTCCCCCAACGACAACCCTTGCCCCATTCCTGACAAGGCTAAGAGTGGAGTTAAGATGGATGTTGTTTGCCATCTTAGTTAAGGGCTGTGACCAAATGAACATTCTACCCAAGCTCCTTTATATTTTCTATCCTTTCCAAATCCCACCCCTGGTGCAACACTGGCAGGTACTCAAATATAGTTATCTAGATGGATTTATGCATGGAGAAAACTTGAAATATTCTAGGCTGCTTTGACCTGACCACCAAGGAAGTGGAGCCTGGCATGTCAAGATATCACCTAAGAGTAGAGAGAAAATGGCAGAAAGTTGCATCCCCAAATGGCAGTGGCATATGGAGCTAGGGTTCCTGACCTTTCCTTTTTGTTTTATTCTCTCGCATTATAGACAGCACTGACGCTCCTATGAGCACGAAAATCACAGAATTAGAACAAATCTACGCAGCTGTGATATATTGGCCTATTAAGGGAAATCACACGACTCTTGCGTGTCTCTGTTCACAATTTCTTGACAGCCCCACCTTTTCCCTGGCCAATGTCATAAAGCCATTAATAAGATGGGTTTTGTGGGTTGAGCCAGGGTGACCCAACAATAAATGGGGGTGTAATTAAACATTAAATTGAATGCAAAAAAACATTTGGTCTTCAGGAGTACAAGCAATTTATTTTTCAAATCGACAATAGTTACGGAAAAAGGTTAGGAGTGGGAGTGACTAAATCCTGGTTGGAGCACAATATGGACCGTAAACTTTTGTAGGCTACCAGTTGGTGTAGGAAATTAGACAAGATCTTCTTTCTTGATCCGTGAGTGAGAAATGATTTGATCCAGAGCAGCAACATGCAGCAGATCTATTCAACATGGGGGAAGTAGTTAAAATAGTGCTTTGTTGGTATCATATTGCAGCAAATCTGCACAGTATGGGCCAGCCTGTAGAACACAGAGTCATGATGTGCTGGGTGGAACCCTGCCGATGAACCCTTAGGTAATCATGGGGGACCTGCTCATTAAGGGTATATGTTCTTTGCGGCGGGCCACTGGTCAGATGGCATTGCTTCTGTTGTTGGCTGGTAAGTTGTCACTATTGGCATTCTGGAGGAAAAAGACACACCCAGTGATTTGGTACAGGTGCCCATCTGCTTGAGTGAAGGAATAGGTGTGCAGGACTGCTATAAACAGTTCATGGAAATGTGGGAAACTTTCATGTGCTAATGCATCCAAAATGGCTGAAATCACTGGGTCTGTTCACCCTCTATTAGGGATCATGCAGCCCTTGTTTGTGGTAAAGCAGTTCCTGACAGGCCAGTGTTCGCATTGCGGCCTGGCGTGAATTTGCGCATCTGCTTTGAGTGTGGCGAGAAATGGAATACAAGTAAGGAGTGGGACAGGGGTGGAAGGAGGTGTGATTTCCTATGGGGTGGCAGAGGGGCATGGGGGATGGGGGCAGCTTTGGTGGGGAACTGGTGGGGCCTATGGGAGATCGGGGGTTTCAGTGATGTCCCAAGCACAACAGAAGGGAGAGGGTGGGGAGGAGATGCCCTGCACAAGATGCGGGTCAGAAGCTTTGGGGGTGGGGGGACAGGTAAAATTGCATGCAGCACAAACATCAGACACAGGAAACTGCATCAGAAAAAGTGACCTGCTTCCAATTTTGATAGATCCTTCGGGATGCAGTCAGGCTGTAGTCATGATTATCAGTGTTACTCACATGGCTTTTGTAGGGATGGAAATCCAGTCCTTTTGGGGGGAGAGGGGCGCATTTAGAGAAATGTCAAACTCTTGTTATCTAATTTAGATGTGAATCTGTTAAGCTGTATTTGGGTTAGTCAAGAGGCCCAGGAGATAAACATGAGAGCGCTGCATTGAATAATCACCCAGGTTGAATTATCAAAGATGAGAGATGTCCAGGGTGTAAGGTTTTTAAAGGTTAAGTTGGTCCCCAGGAGAGTGTTTAGGGTCCAGAGATGGTACGTAGACTGCTGGCTGAGGGGGCACATAGCTGCCGGGTGCCAATGGGATGTGGTAGTGAGAATCTCCCAACGGGTATTTGGCTTAATAATAATGGAACCAATGCCACTGCCAATCCCACTCCCTGTAGCCCACCCACAAGTAGTCTTGCAGACTCTGCCAAATGCACTTTTTGAATGCCACGATGTGCTTGCTATGACTCTGAATGAACTGTGCGCCTTGTATTTACTCCATTAAAATGTTCAATCTTACTGGAATTTCTGAACGTCTTCATTGACTCCAGTCTAATGCGCTATTTAATATATGACCTGATTTTAATGTAGGATTGGTTTTTAAGCGTGTCCTACATCCATCGGATTCCCAGGACGATACGTGATATCATCTCATCCGGCCTAAATGGAAAAGCCTGCCTGACGCCGCCGCGTGGCGCATGGTTCCATGGCTACAGGGTTCTGCTCTCGGAGCTCAGTGTTCTCTTCCAGGCCTGGCCTTCTCGTGCCCAAGGACCCGACAGGAGAACAGCCTCTCCCTCAGACCAGACCGATTCTTCTGTCGCTGCTTGCATTCTCCGGCTCCATAAACTCACGAATGAGACCCGTTTCATTTCCAGAAAACCTAATATACGTATGTTCCCGTACGTCTAGTGACACTAACAGCATGTTTGGTTACAAAACACCTTTAAACTCCAAGTTCCAAATCCAAGATGTTGAAGCAATGTGTTGATTGAATTTTAAAGACTTTAATGACTCGCTCTGTGCACCTAATGCTACTAGGTACCTGGCTCCATGGCACGATCCGAAGGGGTTGTGTTCGTTTGGTGTCTGTGTAGTTTTGGCTTTTAGGTGGCGCTGAAAGCGTTTCCCATTAGATTAGCCAAAGCTAATGTCAAGAGATGTGATGTAAGGATGGTAGCACAGCATGTGGGCGTTGTTTGGTAATTTACCCACCCATTGGCTGCTTATGGCCATGATAGTCCCTGTGGCCATTCTCGTCCTCTACCTGCCCCTCCCTGGTATAAACACACCCACCTGAGAGTCTAGCTCTGTGCTGTCTAACCAGCCTTCTCAAAGTTAATTGCTTAGTTGCAGCTATAAGTGTGCCGTCAGGCACTTCATTTGTAAGCATTACGTGTATACGTGCATCTATTCCTTGCACCGAAATCCAGTTAAAAACAATTGGCAAAGCTAACAGTTTGGGCTCTTGTATGGGCATTAGATAGAGAATTTCCAAGTTCTGTCATAATGTTCCCAGTGTATAGCACCATTTGCCAGCTGTAGCCGTTTTATAGGTAGTTAGTACCATTATGGATGCCTGGAAAATTCAGATTCCACGCCTACACAAAAGCCAAAACTGCTGGCTTTGCCAATGCTCGTTTAGGTTGCTTCTGAACTGTCTAAAGAAATGCTGCAGATCTTAAGGCCAGCTGTTCTGGAGGTCCAGAGGTATGGCCTACCAAATCGAGAACCTCAGGCACGAAGGCCAGGACCAGCTTCACTGGGCATGCAGAATGTTTTGTTAGGCAGCCAGTGGTGTACCTGGTATGGGGCCCCGTTGCTTTAGGTTGGCTGTTAAACTTAGTTTTTCTACGGTTTAGAGGCAGGTTATAAGTGTAGCCACAATTTGTCGATGGAACATTGTGGTGAATCGACTACTTCGAAGATATTATTAACCCTTTCCATGCCAGTACAATGAGGTGTTTTGAGAAGCCTTGGGTATTTTATTTATTTATTTATTGTGCTTTTGTAAGATGCCTCTAGATCAAATAAATTGTGTTTCAAAGCGCCCACAGGGCAACAAGCAGGGAACATGGGAATGAGAGGCAAATATAACAATGAAAGAAAGAGACAGTCTTACTAGGCCTTATGAGTATTCAAAACGTGCAAGTGCAGAGAGAGAGAAGGGATGAGGGAGAGGGGGTAAGTGCTGGGGAATAAGTTGCAGGCAGCTGTTAAGAGTGGGAGAGATCCCTTGGTAGGACTGGTAAACTGCCAATAGATGAGTGTAGGCCTGTGATAGCACTAGCCAGTGGGTGCCATGGCAAGTGCTGGGAGCGGACGGAGGCTGAATGCCATTTGGGTGGGAGGCCAGGACCCAGGTGGACACGTAAGGGCCCTGGTCACCAATCTCAGCGACTGTGGGGTTTGGCAAAGGAAGGGGGTGGAGTGAGAAAGTGAAAAGGAAAGTCTTGAGGAGCTTCCAGAATCAAGTCAAAGAGGAAGGGGGAGGCTGTTCCATAGGAGGGAGCCAGCCGAGGAAAGAGATTGGCCACTAGCTCGCTGTTTAGCGAAGCGCTTGATACACAGAGAGTTGGTGCCGGAGGAACGTAAAGATCTGGAGGGAGAGTATCTAGTGAGAGCAAGTTGTTGATAGCGTGGACCTCGGCTCCAGACATCCTTATGGATGATGCAGAGGGACTTTAATTTGATCCTTGCAGCAACCAGCAGCCAGTGGAGAGATTTTAGGGCTGGAGAGATGCGCTCTCTAGACTTGAGGCCACGGATAAGTCTTGCAGCCCTATTCTGGATTAGCTGGAGGGAACATAGAGTGGAACAATGTAGGTTAAGGAAGAGGCTATTGCAGTAGCCTATCCCAGAGACTGCCAAAGATCTAGAGACATTGAGCTTCTGGGGGAAAGTGGGGAAAGTAAGGATTCCTTTGAGGAGGTGGATTAGAAAGTGGGCCTTCTTGGCAAGGTCCTAGATTTGAGGGAGGAAGCAAAGAGAGGAGTCGAAGATGACTCCAAGGTTTTTGGCTTCAAATGAAGGAGAAGGGGGAGAACACATACAGGGTGACCAGAGTGAGTATAAGAAAGAGGGAGCATGAGTCCCAATTGGAATGATCTCAGTCTTGCTGGAATTGAGGCAGAGATCATTGGTGGCCCACCAGGCCTGGATGGCAGATAGATAGTCGGAGAAGATGGAGGGTGAGTAAGGAGAGGATCGGAGGGAAGTTTGAAGAAGAGTTGTGTGTCTTCTGCATAACACTGGAAATATGGGGTGAAGGTGGAAATTAGCGAGTGGAGCAAGTTAGATGTTGAAGAGCCAGGGACAAAGGTTGGAGCCCTGGGGGATACCACAGGTGGAGATAGAGGTGGGAAGAGGAGAAATAACCCCGGATAGCCTGGGAGGGACAGTCGGTGAGGAAGACACAGTCCAGTGTCCGCTCTGAGATACCTAGGGTATTATGGAGCCTTTTTATCGGGATGGAGTGGTTGACCGTATCAAATGCAGAGGAGAGATCAAGTAGAATGAGAATGAACAGCTGGAGACTTAGAATCAAGAGAAGCAAGCAGTACTTCATGGGTGTTCAGAAAAGCAGTTTACGTGACTCTGAATGCTCGGAATCCAGATTGAGGGTTGTGTAGGCAACCAACAAGCTCAGTGTGCTGGGTCAGTTGGGAGAAGACCAGTTTCTCCAAGAGTTTCCCAAGGAAGGGTGTGATAGACATGGGGCTGTAGTTAGCCAGTCAAGATGGTTCTGCAGAAAGGTTTTTCAGGAATGGGTGCACAAGAGAGTGCTTGAGGGAAGAGCATAAAGATCCAGTAGCAAAATAATGATTGCATAAATCAGCAATTGCAGGAGCAAGAGAGTCAATAATGTCTGTAATAGTTCTGGAAGAACAGGGGAGACCTGTTTGGAGGAGGCTTTCATAGAGCAGACAACTCTAGCGACCTCATCAGATGTAGGAGGAGAGAAAGGCAGAGGGGGATGGGAGGCCATAGGAGTCAGGAGGTTGGGGATGGGGGTTGGGTGAGTAAGCGGGAGTGCTCAGGATGTCCTGGGTTTTTGCAGTGAAGTGTGTGTCCAGTGCATTGCAGAGGGCCTGGGAGGCAAGAGGTGAGGTGGAGACTGTAGAAGGGTTGGCTAGTTTCATGCAGCTGCAGGTTATAAGTGTAGCCACAATTTGTCTGTGGAACACTGAAGTGAACCGACTAATTCGAAGATCTTATTAACTCTTTCCATGCTAGTAAATTGAGGAATTTTGAGAAGCCTTGGTTCCCTTTAATTCCTCCACCACCGTATGAAACTATCAGCAGACCCTGTTCTGAATGTTTCTGATTAAAGAAGTTTGTTGCAGCCACTCGCCGCCCACCCTGTGGACCAGAAGAAGAATAGGGATGTCAAGATGTGTACCACTTATACACACCAACCTCAACTTTAATACCACGCATTTAAAGTACATCATGTCCCGAGTGGGTGATACTGCACACTGCCAAAATGGCATTTAATGGTTCTCTATACTTGCCCTCTGCAGCGGCATTACCAGATTCACATGCAATGGTGTTACCAGGTTGATACAGACTGTCCCAGCTGCATCCTCGACTCAATCGCTCCAGGACTCCAGCAAACGTGTTTGCCTTCAAGTAAAGATCAGGATTGCTATTTCTCTGCACATGCGGACCCTCCATTCTGAAGCATACAACACACAAGCCTTGTATTTACAGCCTGTTTGCGACCTTCAGCTCCATAGATGTACCTGAGTTTGATCTAATACGTGTGAGCTATTAGGTGGCGCTTGCACCAGCTATAAGTTAAAACTATTGCATTAGAGTACAGATGGGGAGAAAGGGCATGTGAGGAGGGCCACAGCTTGTAGGTGTTGTTTATTTGCACAACCATTGACTGCCCATGACCATGCTAATCCATATGGCCATTCCCACCCAGTTCCTACTCTCCCCACCAAAAATATCCCCTCATTGGAACTTTTTCAGCTCACTTTAATTAAGCCTTACCATCATACTTGGATCTCAAGTGCCTGTCAGTGTTTTTTCAAAGCAGTCTTCTGAGAGTTAATTACTTAATTGGAGCTGTAAACGGCTACTGGTGTAATACAAATCTCTTAACCAGGTCTGCCTTCAGCTACTCGATTTATAAGCACTCTGCGTCTCGTTCACTCAAGTCATGTTAAAAACAAGCATTGGCAAAGCTAACAGTTTTTGGCTTGTGTATAAGTATTAGGCATTTGCCAGGCACTGCTATTAGATTGTTAGGTACTTGCACTGTTTTGAACCTGCTCCCATCAATGTCGTGTTACTACCACTACGGCAGTGCCTGGTTAATGCCTCTCCCATGTCTACACAAAAGCCCAAACGGTTGGCATTGCCATGCTGGTTTTTTTAATGAGAGCAATCCCTTGTGTTCTCCCAGGGTTCTTTGATCTGAAATGCTTAAAGCTGGAAAGATCCCTGATTACCGAGGATTTAACACACATTATGAATGCCTCTTTCCTATGTGTTGCAGAGTACCCACAGCCTTAAAACATGCTGTGGTACTTACTCTTCTAAGAAAAAAAAATAACTTGAGGCCTAATGAACCCGCTAACTATTACCCAATATCTCAACTTCCATATATTGGAAAGCTGATGGAACAGGCAGCCCTTAAACAAATTCAACCTATCAGTGAGCATTCTGAGCTGCAAGACTCGCATCATGGAGCGTCGGACCCTATTTTGGGATGAAGTCAATTCTGGTTTCAGTTTCGGATGATCTTAAAGGAGTGGTGGATGCCGGCCGTGTTTCTGCATTGATCCTTCTCAATCTATTATAATCTTTGGACACCTTTGATCACACCATCCTCCTGGGTGTCCTGCACCGCTTTGGCATTAAATGTCTTCTCTTTAGCTGGATTGAGTCCATTCTGTGGGCTGATCCCAGTTCATTGCTCGTCCACCTTTTGAAACAAGGCTGCAAGGATTAAGTTCAAAACACTCTGCATTATCCACAAGGCCTTATGTGGCCTGGGGCCTCAATACCTTCAACTCTCTCTTCCTAAATATCTTCCTTCTCAAGCTCTTCACTCATCCGCTTCCAACTCCCCCAGGGTCAGTCGCTTCTCCAAGCAACGAGTTGGTATAAGATCTCTTTCTTCAGCTGGGGCCTCCCTCTGGAACAGCCACCCTGCCTCCCTGAAACTTGAGGAAAATCATCTCTGGTTCCGGAAGCACCTCAAAACCTTTCTCTTTGCTTTGGCTTTTTCTCCTCCTGTCCCCTGCTGACTCCCTGGCTGAAACCGAAACTGCACTGGTTACCTGGCCACCCTCTGATCTCGGGCCCAGGTCCCCTCCCCCGCCAGTCGCACACCTGCACTGCCTTCCTGGCAACCCCCGCACTTGGGGACTGTTTCTGTATCCCTTCAGTCCCACTTCCAGCACTTGAAACATCTTGTCTGCAATTACCCTTTCCACCTGCTGGCCGTACTTCTACTATTGTTATTTATTCTTTTATCCCATGTACTGCACTGTCCCCTCCCACTTCTCCCCGCACTCTCCCCCTTCCCCTTTCCCATGCACTTGCGCTATCTGAATGACACCTGGCCTAGTAGGATCGTTGTCTGTCTTCCCCCTGTTCCCCCTCCCTTGCCTCATCGCACCTTGAAACACTTGTGTATAGGCGCGTTATAAATGCCATATCATATCATAACAGCAAGTGTTGAACTGGGGTTTCCCTTAGGTCTCTTTTTTGTCTCGGCTACTTTTCACTGTGTATGTTCAACCATTGGGACATTTATACCTTCTTTTGGGTTATGCTTCTACATGTACTCGGATGACACAGAGATCCTCCTACACGGCCACTTTTCAGCCTTGAATGTAAGAGACCATGAAATAGATCCATGAAAAACACTCAAATTCAATCCTTCCAAGAAAAGAGCCATCATCTTTGGCTCTAAACCCCCTGTATGGAGGCCCCCCTGTCCTAAGTCGCTTGGCAGATGTTCCCTTGCCTGTGCCTCAGGTTTCTAATCTCCAAGTCCTTTTTCATTTGAATCATAGATAACCAATGTGGTCAAAAGCTGCTTCTAGGAGCGGATTACTCTGTGTAAACTCATGATATTTTTTTCCATTGCCCCAGTGTATTATGTTCACCAGTTCATTTGTATTCACACATCTGAACTATTGCAATTCAGTGCTTTTGGTGCATCCGAATTGCCAGATCACATGCCTATAACATGCCCAGACTAAGGCAGCCCACCTGATATTCTTCCTGTGTAAATATAACCATGTTCAGCATATCTGTATAAACCTAACTGGTTTCCTGTAGACTACAGAACACAGTTCAAGGCCTTGTGCATTGTCCACCTGGCAGTTCATCTAATCAATCTATCCTTTCTTCAGGACACATTTGCTTTGTACTCCCCTTTAAACTCTCCAGTCTTCCTCTTCACATCTTCTAGAAGTCCTGCATGTTCACTTTCTTCGAGTTGGGTGTTAGAGCTTGTCCCATGTTGCGGCAAAGCTGTTGAATTCTCATCCATTGGCCGTCAAACTCTGTTACAACCATTTAACATTCCGCAGGCAGATAAAAACGTGGCTTTTCTCATCAGCCTTTATTTCTTCCTTTCACAGATCCCTGTCACTACATCTCTAGCAACAAGAGGCTTCTGGGTAGCGCTTTATAAACTTAACATAATTTAATCAGGAGAATATGCCTTTCATATTCCAGTGGGGGTTCTACACATTGGGCCTCATTACGACCCTGCCGGTCCGGAAACAATGGTGGCGGTAAATCCGCTACCGCCGTTCTTTCCGGACCGGCTGATTCAGAGTCCTGCAGGCAGGAGGTGTCACTCCCGCCAAGTCTGACTTGGCGGAAGTAACACCACCCGCCTGCAGGCGGACATGAAAACACTGGCTACGGGACTCCATGGGAATGGGGCTTAACAGAATTCCACCTCCAGAATTACCGGGTCACCGGGTTTTGTAATGCCCCGGTGATTCCGGCATTCATGGAGGCAGAATGGAATTACCGGTCCGGCAGCAGCCTGCCGGTTTTTCCGGCACGGCTACCGCCAGCCTCGTAATGAGGCCAATTGTGATGGCTATCCAGACAGAATTAAACGCATGCAGAGTCATTTAACCCCCACCACAGCTGTTACTGCATCAGGATTTGTTCTGGAAATCCTGAAAATTTTAGAAGATCCCAAAGATGAAGAGCTGAAAGTAGTGAGGAATTTTAATTTTGCTGTCAGCCGGCCTTGATTGGTTCTAGGGCCTGATGTTCCCCTCATTGGAGGTCTCCTCTGCCAAATCCAAACTAAGCAGAGCTGGTCTGGTGTTCGGTTTGAGGGTGCCTCAAATTTAAGATTAGGATTACACATACTATTCAAATGTGAAGTGTTACTAGGATACATGTTTGCTTCCACCAAGATACAAACACAAGTGACGACTTGTACAGCGGACATCACCATGTTGCCATAGCCTCATTAGAGGGGGTCACACTATTGCTGATGACGCAACCACGTGCTTGCTCCTCCTTGTGTAGTGGTTGGGGTGTTATGTCTTTGTCCAGGTACCTGAATGGGTGCTTGACCAAGTGATGGTTCTCTTAGGGGCCTATTCCCGTGATTGGTGAGAAGTTCCCCAGGTGGAATGTCAGGTCCACGGAGTCTTATCGTGACTTCCCAGCTATAGCCTTGGTAGAGCCTCACCTCGGTGCCATGGGTATTGTCTCAGTGTTTCAGTGTTAATGCGAGGATATTCCATGTGATCCTCCCTACGTGTGTAACTAACAAGGCCTGTGCAGTGTTTATACTGTAAAGTACACTCAAGGGTCTCGTGCCTTGCTTGCCCATTACCCAGGACTTCTGGGTTTGTTACATTTCACTTGTTGCGACAGGGCCGTCATGCAGTATTCGAAAGTAGATTTTGGCGTGCTGTTGGCTGCTCTGCTGGATTCTCCCCAGCGACCATCCGGCCTTCTTGTGGGACCGTTTGTTCCCTGTTTCAAATATTGTTCACCATTGTGCCGGTAGCTTCCTCCAAGTTTTATAGGCAACTTGGGAGGGGGCCGCGTATGGATCTCTTCCGTTTGCTTCTATCTCCCCGTTGTTCCGGCCATCAGTGCGACCCCTTAATGGTGTAACTGCGCCAGGTGCAGCGTCTATAGTGGGCAATGTTGGCCTATCGGATGTCCAAGAGCTGGGGCGCACCGGGTCTGCCGCGGTCAGCACTCGGGGCCCGAATCGCTCACAGATCCGTGCCTCTGCTTCCGTATGCCTGAAGCGTACGCTTCCCCGGTGTGCTCTTTATGGGCTCGAGACCGCTTGGGTTGGCCGTCGTTTGGCATCGAGGGCCTTGCTCGCACTGATGTTGTTATGCCTCTCTCATGTCAGGATGCCATGGAATGGCCGGGGGCCGCTGCGCCAGATCCCTGTGCACCTCAGCCATTAATGTTAGTGGTAGTGTGTTGGTGCACTTTAGCAGATTAAGATGCTCCCGAGGTTACTGCTCGGCCGTGCGTGGATCAGTTGAGCACCGCAGGCGCTCGAGGGTGGTGCCGGAGCACCCGCGGTTGCTGTAGTGGGGATGGATCTTGCCTCCATTCAGGGGGCTGCCCGCAAACCCTGCATCTTCAGTCACTGGCGAAGCTCTGCTTGTATTCCTGCCTTTAGGGTTGATTGATGAGCGCTCACCGATACCCAGCTACTTCAGGCCGTGTGGTGAAGTGCGTAGGGTGATCAGAACACTCAACATTTCTTCCGTGTTCCGCAGCGGATCTTCTTGCAACTTTCACATCACGTTGCTGGGAGCTTCCAACGCATCTTTTCCAAAGCTCATTCCAAACCGGAGAGTATTAATATAGTTACAGATCCAACGGCCTGGATCACCCCAGGAGCTCACTCGGCAAGGAACATCTCGCCGTGCGTGCAACAGCACCCCTGACATCACCATGTTGAACGATCACGCATTTTAAGAAATTACGGTATCCCCATATAAAAACATTGCGACAGGTGCGTCGATGGCACAGTCCACAAGCAACGTACACAGGAACCGTATAAGGTGAACCACAGCAAATGTAGAAAAAAGTTAAAGGAATGGTTCGATCAGAAATATTATTGTCCCTATGGTTCAGCCATGTGTTTTTAACCATAAGTTGATCGATCGTACAAACATTTCCTATGGACCTTACCAGAGTTTTCGTCTTTTGAACTCGAGCGAAATCAGGCAGCAGGGCGCGGCCATCTTGTGATAATCTTATCATTTGACACATTGCCCGGTGTGAACTGCCTTTGCGGCACTAAATCATATCCCCCACCCCTGAGCCTGACATCACCAAATCATTGATATTCTCTGCCTCTCCCCGTGATGTTTCTGAGCAGCGTAGCCAAACGCGCCCAGTCGTCACCTACGCAACTTGACACAGAATCCGGAAAACAACATACATCGTCTTACAACACAGCGCGTCACAATTCAGAATATGAAACTGTACTTAAAAAGGAAACAGCAAGACTGTACAATTGGTAAAGTACATTTATTTCACATTAAATGTTTCGAGAACATTCGGCGATTGACATATTCAATCAAAATGGAACTTTTTTCTTTGCTCTCGACCTGCAAATGTTTATCGTGAGTCACACGCTGTTCCTTTTGAGTACACAGGGTGTTTGTTTTGGGTAAATTAAGCACTTTGGTCGCACAGTGAATTGCAAGGCTGATGCATCAACTTGGCACTAGACCACCATAAAGGTTGTTTTGTTCCGTCCGAATCGCTGGTACAGCGTAAGGGCATATCGGCCCTTGGTGATCGTCCCAAAAAAGAGTCAAATAAATCCAGTGATTGACATGTAGCTGCAGCTGGCGGTTGAAGAATCCATCGGTTGGGGTCTGGAATAGATGGCAATCGCAGAATGGCAGGATGTACCTGTTTACAAAACATAAAATAGAAATGTGTCTCAGTAGCCGATCTTTATTACAATTAATCATTTTATTTATTAGCGCAGAGGTGACACAATGTGAACCGAGAGAACACAACGTGAAATATCAAAGTACTCTGCTATTTGCTTCCGAGGATAGTGCAATGGAGTATGTTCTGCTCTAAACGTAATTCGTAAAATGAGGCAACAATTTGAGGTGCACAATGTAATGATTTATTAGCGATGAAACAAGGGGGAAACGAGTGGTGGTCTACATGCGTGTGGATGCTGGACTACACATGTGCCCGGTAGAAAGACCAGCACACAAAGGTTGTACGTGCACTTCATTGTAATATGCCACACAGAACGAACAAGTACAATGTAACCCAGCAATTACGGTCAGCTATTTGAATTTGGACTAGTTCTGGTATAAAATCGTCTAAAGAGAAACTTACATTATATTCGGCATTTCCATTCTCTTGTCGTAATGCAGACCGTAACGCAGACTCATTCGTGTCAACGATTTTTCATAAACTGAACTTACATGTATCTAGGTCCAGTTTCTGAATGGACAACCTTATCATATTTTACGTTATTACACCCCTTCTTCAATTCAGTCCCTTTCGGAATGGTCCCTGTCTCTCAAGGTCAAAAAACAATAGAACTATTGCAATAAAATATACTGTGTGTGCGATGCGTGGGCCTCCCCAGCTCCCAAGCAAAAATTCAAAGCTGGTGACCTTCCCTCATAATGAACATACATTTTTAGTTTGCAACATCCCGTGTCAACGCATCCATGAGAACTGGAATTTTGAAGCACGGGCCCTGGAGGAAAAAATTGGGTCTGTCACTGCACGCTGTTCGCGGCGCTGCTGAGGCATAGGGGAAACTTGCCAATGACAGAATATGCCCTACTCCATAATTGTAGTCGATGAAACACAAAAACGGAGTCAAAGTGTGTCTGGTAATCTGCTTATCTCACGGCATCCTACCCCATGGCATGTTTTCACAGTCAGTACTTCTTGCATGCCTATTATGTTATGTAGCCTAGGTCTCATCCCTTTTGTGTGACGAGCAGATATTCAGCTGTATAGCGAACTGTATGGCAAGGCAACTGCCAAAAACCAAAGATTCTTACACACTGTTATCCATCGGGCACTAACACGATACATGAAGGTCCCACAGTAGCTCGACTAAACTGTGAAATGTGAAAGCAGTGTTACATTTTATGTCAATCGTAATAATTGTACTATTTTTTTTAAAGAAGGACTAAGAGGCTAGATTTGAAAAGAAAAATAGAATATTTTATTTGGACACTTTATAAAAACATTTTTGGCAAAAATAAAAACAGATGTTAATCATTTGTACCGGGATTTGAACTGTTCAGCGAGCTCTGCTTTGGGTGGACATGGCATGTTGGCAATGTTTTTTGGCAATGTAAGTGTGCTCTGAACAGATTTGCGTGCAATTCCATGAGTATGCATTTCTACGACATTAATAATAAGATATTTAACAAAATCGAATTCCATTTCATCATATACTAGTTTGACCACCCATTTTTTGCTTCTTTTCGTAAAGGGCATAGTGTAGCGAAGCATCCCTAAGTTTCCTGCAGTCCTAGATTGTTCACGGCCTACATTCTTGTTATGCGCTAATACCGCTAGTAATGTCCTATATTTCATCCCTCCGATGCCGAAATGCAATCTCTTTGGCCTGTACTTTAGGCACATATTGTGGAACACCTACAAATCTCCTGTGTGACAACATTCTGTGAGTCCCTTCAGATCTCTTGGTAGAGTTTTATCAAACACAATCTTCTCAAGGGCTGTGTGTGGAGGTGAAGATGGAATCAACCACTTCTTCTTCCGTGCCTGCCCGGGGACAAAGGGCCATGTTCACATTGGTGGAAATGTTGGTTTTCGGTCCAGTGGTGAACGGTGGAACAGTGGTGCATTAGTGACCGCCATTTTTCCAGTAGAATTTCCATAGACCCATACATGTTTTGGAGCTCCACCAAAGATGGTTCCTGAGAGACCGGGACCACTGTGAACTACTTTCCAAACCTTTTTTTTCCCTGCAGCAGATATCTTTCTATTGATTGATTTGGCAAACTGATGTTTAATATTTGGAAACTGCTCTTTCATCGTCTTTGCTATTGAACCGTGTATGCCTGTGGCTATGAGGTCGATTTGCATTCCCCTCGATTGTAGATCTTCCAGTGATTTTATAAAACCAAGATTCTCCATGGCCACTGAGGATTTACGTTGGGACACCTGCACGACCACCGAACTCACAATTTTCTTACTTTCCATGTCCTGAAAGTGGTAGGTGCAGTACTTAGCAGAAAATCCTCGGCTGTCACACTATCCATCACCGGCTAGCCTGAACCGTTTGTTGGAGAATGTACTTTCAATAGACAATTGTTCAATTTTCCATGCTTCACTAATGGCAGGGAATAGGTAATCACGCTGATATTTGTAGTACTGCGTTTTAGACATAAAATGGAGTCCGACAAACTGACAAACTGGATAACTTCCTGAAACTAGAGCCACTGAAAAGTAAACCTGCTGCACACAGTAGATTGCCAGCTGGCAGTTTCCCCAGCATCGGTTGAGCGGACCATGAACATTTTTTATGTAACTTTTCACAGGTGGCATGTATTTTGAGGTTACTGCCTTGTGTTCGACAAGTCACATTCACCAATGGCTTTCCACATACTTCTGCTCTCACTGAATGTACACATTTCAGCATCTTTAAAATCTCCATCAAGCTGCTGTCGAATACTACGTATTTGGCCTCCTTTATTAGACTTTCGTGCTGCATCACTGTCGTTTCGGACTGAACCGTTGTGGATATATCAGCCAAACTGGACATACTATAGTTGAGATCATTGTCTAGTTCGTCGGTCAATTGTCTTGATGCTTCAGTCTCTGTCATTTCAACATCTGTTACTTCACCGTGGATGGGAGAAAACATCAATGTTGACTGCTTTTTGGGTGTCATTTTTTTGTCGGGTGTCGATTGTGTCAAGTGCTCTGTGACTAATGTAAAACTATCTTCTATACATTCAGTTTCATGTTCATTTGGCGGAGCAGTCGCATTGTAGCAATGGTCCAAAACACTTTGCTGGATTCGCCGGTCACATTAAATTCTATTTCTGGTCATTGGACAAAGGCATCTCGAGTCTGAACACGCCGCGCCTCAATTAATAGTTCCTCCATGTTGAAAACAGTTTGGCAAGCAGCATCTCTCATTTGTGTCGCTGTCTGTGTCTGCATAGTCCGTACTCCATCGGGCAACTACAGGACAGATAGGAAAAAGGATGTCCAGTCTAAATTCAACATACAGTATCGTACAATTTACAGTAAATAAAAGCATATAATGAAGGCCACAGCACAAAACAATTGCTAAAAATATAAACTGTTTATAAATAACCTTATTTTTCTTTCTTTTCTTTGAAACCTTCTTTACTCTAATATCACCATCAGCAAGCTGGTGCACTGACTCGGATCCGCATGCGTCCCGTTCAATATAAGGATCTTGTATACATCCCTAGAAAAGAGTATCCATTTAAAATGAGTCATTTGCATTACACATAAAAGTAGACCGACTTTATTTCATTAGAGGGTACTGTCAGTATGCATACCTCTGGATCTGGAACAAGTACAAGGGATAATGTAATTGTATTGGACGCTTCAGCATCTCCTTGAAACTTAATACTTGCATTAGTATGGATTAAAATATTGGAAACTGAACACACACTTTGGGACGACGACAAAGGTACATACAAATAGCAAACCACAAATGAACCATTGTGTAAAAGAATTTCACAATATCTAAATATGATCAGATTATCTCATTCGATGGAATGGTCAGTACCCATACCTCTGGCTCCGGATCAACTACAAGGGATGTTGTAATTATAGTGGACGCTTCAGCATCTCCCTGAAACACAGTACTTGCATTAGTATGGATGAAAATATTGGAAACTGAACACACAATTTGGAAAGACGACAAAGGTACATATAAATAGCAAACCACAAATGAACCATTGTGTAAAAGAATTACACAATATCTAAATATGACCAGATTATCTCATTCGATGGAACTGTCAGTACCCCTACCTCTAGCTCCGGATCAACTACAAGGGATGTTGTAACTGTATTGGACGCTTCAGCATCTCCCTGAAACACAGTACTTGCATTAGTATGGATTAAAATATTGGAAACTGAACACACACTTTGGAAAGACGACAAAGGTACATATCAATAGCAAACCACGATTGAAACATTCTGTAAAAGAATGACACAATACGTAAATATGATTACATTATCTCAAATTCCATGCATAAAACAAGTCTGGAACAGAATAGCTAAGTAAGATTACCTGATACGTGCTCGAAGTGGTTGATGACTCCAGGAAAGACATGGATGTTGAATCTTGATGCTTCATATTCGGCGGATAGTCATGGAGTTTTAAAGGGAAAGTATTATTTGATTTAGAAATGCTAATATTAAAAATTTGCATGCATGGAGAGTGAATACGAGAAAATTATACTTATGGAAATGCATAATATAGCATAGTTATCTGTGCCCATAAATCAATTTTCTATGAGGGTTCTAAAACAAGGACTGATGTTTAGCAAAATGGTCATTATTTAAAAAGCTATACAATAATATAAATATCTAAAGTATTATAAGAGACATTTACACCTAAAATACCAATCAATCCATACGGTTACCTGCACACTACTGCGAGGCCTAAAGCTAAATCCGGAAGCGTGACTCACCTGTGGCGGCATGTGAACGAATAAAGTCGGAATAGCGTTTGGGAGCAATTTTCGAGTCATTCTCAGTTGATTCTTTGTTGTGTACAAGGATGTGTCGTACATATTCGGGGTAAAGTGCAGGCTGCAGATGCAGTATCGATCACCCCTCTTGTCCTCCAAGACTTTTTTGACTCTACTTTAAAGGTCTGCCGGTGCATATCCGCAATATCTGACCCATTCTCTAATTCGATCTACAGGCTTAGGGAATGCATGCATTGTAGTGCCTTCAGATTTGTCATGGGTCTTCGAAGGGCAACCGAAAATCGAACATGCAGGCATTGTTGTAAATTCTGCACAAAAAAATCAACATTATCCAAAATTTAATTTGCATAAAAATGTGAGAAAGAAGGAATTAGACGATATATTCTTCAATGCAAGCTTTGTTTTGGTCACCACAGCAAAACCAGTGCAGCGTGGGCAGCTGTATTATAGGATAACTTTCACATACAAATCATTGATTTGACGAAAATCAGAACATGTTACTAGTCCTTTGAATGTACTATTGTGCATGAAAAAGAAACATGCTTATATTATAGACACAGTCCGCAAAGGATGCAATTCAATGGCAATTGACACTGATGAAAATTGATATATCGATAACATAACAAATGAAACTCCAGTCAACAGCAATGAGACCAATGAACATAGCACTAGTGAGTATGTTACTTCGAAATAGATAGAAATTTACAGATGAAGGAGATAGGATTAGGATACATGCCCTTACCTTGACCAATAAACAGTTAGATTAGGCAAGCAGAGTAGTTAGTGGCAGGAGAACAGGGAGATGTTCACAGGTAGCACACTGGCGAGTTGATTCACAGCAGTCACAGAAGTTCACAGATAGTATGACGTCAAGCAGATTAGCATTGGTCACCGGGGTTCTCAGTTAGCATGTTCACGAGTTGACTTGCAGTGCTCAAAGATGATCTCATGATAAATATCAAGTGGTTTATAAAGAATTCCAAAAAGGGGTGTCTTTGTGAATGAATGACGTGTATATGTCGTAGTATTATGTGGATTGCAGGGGCGCAGCCTGCTTCAAGGGGAGCCTGCCTGGAGACACGGGGTCTGAGGAGACCACGTGAACAATGACCCCTGCGCGAAACATAGCTTTGAAGTGTACATGGTCTTTGGCACTTTGGCTGTTCGCGCCCCTGACAGCACCCCATGGCAGCGCAAATCCACTGGTGCGAACTGCCTTTGATAGTGGAGGGGGGATGGATGGGCCTGGGGCGTGCAGACAAGGCACCGGAACACTGCTGAATGGAGACACACTTGATTCACTTAAAAACTGAAATGACCATTGATAAAAAATATGTTGTGTTTTATTTGGTTTCTTATTTTGATGGCACAAAACTACTACACATTGTAAAGGTCTGGTAGCAGCACAGCGAGGGAAAATCCCCTGTACTGACCGTTGTCACTGGGGAAAGTTTCTCTAATGCACAAACGACACAGGGGGGGTATTACTCGTCGAACGCGGTGTCCAAGCCTCCCATGAAGCCACCATGTAAAAGAACGATAGGCCATCAGCCGGTACCACCTGTGAAAGAGAAAGATACAAACTGTTTTTAAACCTAAGTTGTCAATGACAATTCTTGTATCCAATGGCATTTTTGCCAGGTCAAATGCTAACTAGACACTGCACAATACTGAATGACTTTTATACGACTATTACTAGAGAATTGCAAGACTAAATTGATATGACAATGATATATTGAAGTTACGAGAATATAGGAGACAACCATGAAATAGTAGTGGCCTAACTGACATCACAACCAGAGTATACTTACTCGTTACTTGTATTACGAGGGCAAACTGTTGCGCGAAGTTCGTGCATAAGCACCATCAAAATCCTCAACACGGACCGTGTGAGGCAGGCTGCCATGAAGTCTGGCGGCTCGGTAACGCATTGTGGCCGTATCTCGCCTTGTGATATGTAGGACAAGCATCCAGAGTTTTCTTGGCAGCAGCAGTTCTCCTCCTCGGTTGGCATTAGCTCGCACCGATTGCAGGTACACCTGGTGGAAGCACCGTCCATGCGACTAGGCCCAGGCTCTTCATCAGTTGAATCGTCCTCCCAACTGTCGTCCGAAGCCCCATCGTCTGCATCTTTCTCTTTCCAGTAATTCCTCCTCAGAATACTCGGTCTCGTACTGGTAGGGAATTATTGTTGCCACTGTGTGGTAAACAAACGAAAATAATTTATAATGATGGTACTGGTATCTGTTCACACGGGCTACAAGCAACAAGGATAGCTGAACAAAGCACAGAAACGAGTCACAATACTCATACAGTGAGAGGAATGGAATAGAAAATCTGCTGTTGTGTGTTGTGAAATGGTCTGTTTATACTTATTGAGGAAAGAGGCGTCCTGCCATTTCCATGGCGGCACGTCATTAGCTGAAGCGCAGAGAATGTTGACACGAGACGTGCTTTGGCATTGTGAAATGGGCAGAACGCGTCTAGTGATGTCAGGCTTAGGGACAGGGGATATGATTTAGTGCCGCAAAGGCAGTTCACCCAGGACGATGTGTCAACTGATAAGATTATCACAAGATGTCCGCGCCCTGCTGCCTGTTTTCGCTTGTGTTCAAAAGACGAAAACTCTGGTAAGGTCCATAGGAAATGTTTGTACGATTGATCAACTTATGGTTAAAAACACATTCCCAGCTTGGAAAAAAATGGTTAGAACTATTATGCACAAGATGTAGTATGTGCTCCACCCCACCCCCATCCATCAGAAATACATCAACATCTAGATGCATTTGTACACAGTCACATTTTCAGGGAGCTGAAAGGAGGCCCCTCCTCTGACCTGCTATAGTCTCTTCTGTTTTGTCAGTTATCAATAATGGCCATGGATCCCTCTGACGCTGCTCCAATTTCTCAATCGCTAGCAGTGTTAATGTTGGCTGCTGACGTCTCTTTGGTGTTGATAGCTACCCCTTTGTCATTGTTTCTGAATTGTAGGCCCAAGGGAAAGGTCAATCTGTACCTGGCCCTCTTCTCTTGGAGAATTTCAATCACTTGCATTCATGTCTCTCAGACAAGCTAAAGTTGGACTGCGGTTTCAAGGAAATCACTGTGTCTGCATTCTCTGGTAGCAGCCATTATCGTCTTGTTGGTCAGGAACTTGCGGTGCACTGCAAGAATATCCCTTGGCAGTACCTTGAGGTCCACTTCCCTAAGCCCCACTCATTGAAACCTGCTCAGGCATATTACCACAATGGGCTTGTCCCCGGTAGCAAGGAGAAGAGGCGCTGCACACATCTACTTATGGTGTTACGTTTAGACCCCTCTTTGATTGATTTGATGAAAACATCTCCCGTAAGACCCATTTTGCAGATCCTCAAATTTCTCCTGAAGATGTTGCATAGAGGAGCTCATCTCAGGGAGTTTTTCAGGGAGACAAACAATGTCGTTCTCATTTAAATCAATGCTATCACCCAGGTTTAAAAACTCCACTTATTCTCATTTATCTCCAAGGTCAAGTCCTTCCTCAGTGTGCCGATTTCATCCCTGATGATTGATTTGAGGCCATTTTACAAAAGAAGAGGGAGCTTTCGAAGTCTACCTTGTATGTGATTGAAAAGGAGTGTGGGAGCCCCTCTACTGAGAACGAACATGGGTTGAATACCCCGTTCTATGGAATTTCCTCCACCCAGGAGAGTCTACACCCACGTTTTAGTTAGCTCAACCTTGTATGTGCACCATCTTCCCAGGATGGAAACATTATTTTGTGCCATAGCGACCATACTCTCTGCTTCGTCAGTCCACAAGGGGGGTTCTTACTCCTCCTCCAAGCAGAGACTTGATGTCTGGGCCATCAAAATATTCTTCCCATTCTTGGATTTCATAGGTCAGACCCCAGGGTTGTGGTGTGTCGCAGGGGTAAATTACAAAGGACGAGAGACGCATGTTGGAAAATGCAACTTCATTTGAGTCTCACATAAACCACATATATTCACTGGCAACAACAAGCCAGGTGGGTGGTGTCAAGTTTAATGGAAGGATGCCGCAGGGTCAGTAGGGAATTCCCTCGCCTTTACCTGTATTTTACCACTCTCCTCTCTCAGATTCCTTTCCCGTAGCCAGTAGCTTTATGGTAGCTTTCTGAACCCCAGCCCACCGGATTTTGGGGTGGGGTCGGTTTGGAAAAAACACCTACAGCTTTACTAAGTAAAATGTGCAAATGGAATATCTCAGTCTGACTGGAGTAGTAACTCAACGTCTGCAAATAGTGGTCTTAAGCTAACAGACGTAGGGTCCAATCCCTACTCTAGTCCACACAGTTCATTGGCGTCCGCACCCAAGAAGGGGTCCTTCAATTCACTCGAAATCTCAGGGTGCCTTGAAAGGTCCCAGCATACTTTACTTAGCCAGGGCAGATGATTCCCATGATGTAGAATCCACCAAATCTCTCTAGCTTTGTAGAATTCTACACCTTTCTCTAGGCGTCTCTGGTGATTCCTTGCAGAGGCAAGCCCTTGTCATTTCCCCCTTCTCCTAGAGGTTCTTCTGGGCAGGATCTACTTCCTCTCTACCTTTGTATTTGTTAGGCTGCACTAAATATAGTTCAGACGCAGGGGTTCCCCACCCACCTAGGGCTGCCCTCCTGACCTTGAGCCTTCTCCCAGCTCCAGTCAGATTCAGAGGGTCAATGCTTCTCATTAGCTCTGATAGCTTTGCAGCAACAACCTTCAGGATCTCGGATAATGCCCCATAAGGTGATTTTATCACTGTTTCTCTTCAGTATCCTCCATATCCTACCAACGTCTGGGTCATGGCCCCCAGCAAGCACTTTGCTTTGTTTTCTCCTATGAGCATGAGGTCTCTCACTGTATGACCTATTTGGCCTAGCCACCTCTTGTTTCCCAGTCCATCATATGGGGGTATATTTGGCTTGGCCAGTACCTAATCTCTCCTCCTGCTCATCCTACTGAAATAGCGCCCACTCTCTGGAATGGTGTCCGTACTCCCTCAATGCCTGATGATTTCTGCCTGTTTTGAGTTACTACTGGGCAGTAATTCTTTAAATAAAAGTGAAGGTTGTTAGGTCAATTTCACCATAATAGTGTTGTGATTAGTTTGTTCCTAATGGTTCCACTGTCTCCGCAGGTGTATGGCTCATTCTCCCACTTACGTTGTGGTTGTCTGAAGCATTCAATTTGGCCAATGCCCCAATCCCCACAGCCAGTGGGTTGAAGAAGGTTGTTCGCCATCTTGTGTCCAGTCACTAGCATTCTTTGGGTGTGGCGGTTCCCTTGTTGCTAGTGCAAATCTTCCAGCGGACATCTGCTTTTTTGCATTCTTCTTACCACTGCCATGTATTTCCCATCAGGCTCCATTCTGCGATCCACTACGGGGATTGCACACTCGCGGTGCACTCGTCACAGAGTCTTTCTGCAAGGATGGATAAGCAAATAGGACCAACTCTGCCTTGTGATCTCGCTCCTGTGCTGCAATAATTGATTTCCTGTGTATTTCTTGTCCACAGTACTATTTTCCTCACATGTTAGACATATGGACCGGTTTTCAGGGTCGGACTGGGACAAGAAATAGGCTCTGACACCCAAAAAAAAGTGGCCCACCCTTCGCCTCACGAGACTTGACCTCTGAAGACATCGGAAGTGATGTCATTTGACCCCACCCAAAAGTGACATACCGGGAAGCGATGAAACACGACCTTTCACCAGGTGACAAAACAGGAAGTGGCATCAAATAGCATTGTTCCTAAGTACACTACGAAAAATATGGTTATGATTTCACTATTGTGATATACATTTCATACAAGAATGGATCACCATATGTATCATTAATATCTGTGTGTATAGATCCATATTGTCAAATTACTGTGACTCCGAGCAGACGTCCAAGGCCAAATGCTAATATGTTATTGTAAAGCACTTACGCTTAAGCTCTTTTTTTATAGACCAAATATGCATACAATATCACCCAACCTGTGTTGGTACTCATTTATTGACCTAAGAAGGAAGAAAGGCTTTTTGAAAGAAAAAAAAATGGAGAAAAAAAAATGTTTTTCTCCAAACCGGCCCAGGTGTGGCCAGAAACCTGCCCCCACTTCCCAGGGACGATTTCGGCCCGGCCACGGGCCGAAAGGCTGAGGGGCCAATCCAGCCCTGCCAGTTTTGCTCATTTCTCACAGGAAATATTTACATATGGGAGATGTTTTAGTTAGTTCCTCAATGGGTGTTTGTACAGAACCTGCTCAGTGACCTGACGGGGGATTGGGAGCGCCCTTGCGGATCCCCTATTTACCACCTCCAGGGATCACGTCACATAGCCAGTGTCTTCCCCCATCCATTGTGTCCTAGATGGGCATGCAGGCATTCCTTAGAACTGTATCTGGTGCTGCTTCACTCCCAGTGGAAGTCCTTCCTGATGCTCAACGGTCGAATGTCTGCACAACTGATCATCAACACTCGGAGTACTCGGGTGAAGACTCTAGACCACCGGGTGAGCACAATGCCCTGCATCACTTCGACTTGCCCTCCTCTTTTTCTCAAACCACTGAATGCCTTGCCACTGCTACCCACAGGTCTCGCCTTGATATGCCTTGGTGGTCGGCATGATGTTTGGACTCCTCCCAGTCTCTGCAGATGTCCTCTCTTGACTGTTCCCACCCCAATATTGTGTCTTTGTTTCTCCAAGGATACATTGGGAGGGTCCAACTTAAATTGTACTTATGCACGGGTGTCATCTGCCCAGGGGTTGGGAGTGGAAGAAGTGTTTTCATGGGAGTGCTTGGAGTATTCAGATGCCCTTCCAGATGCTTTGCCATCTTGGCCATAGCAATATTCTGAAAGTTAATAGGAGGTTATTGTCACAGGTGGCCTCAAGAACACACTAACCAGCAACTCCCAGATGAGGTTGTGAAGGATTTTTATATCCATTTTGAACAGACCGAAGGGCCGTCCCTCTCTCTGTATGTAGGTATGGGCAATCCCACCCAAACCCAGTCTTCCCTAACCCTGGGCTGGTACTATTGACCGTTAACCCCTACTATCTAAAATGTATTTATCTGCAAGTGACGGCCTAATGGCAAATGCCTGATCTATCTAGACTTCCTCAAGGAACGAACTAGGTGACATCTATTCGGGACCCCGTTTGGATAGTGCCTGTCAATCACTCAGAACTATCACACCATTCCATTCCATTCCGTTCCCTACTGTTCTACTCTCTCTGCTACTCTCCTCCCTCCCTTCTCTCCCACTCTTCTCCTCTTCACTCTCCCTGTCTTTCTATTACCTGTCCCTCTGATGTTACCTCTCTTGTCTCTCCTCCTACTACTCTTCATCCTTACGATGTTCTTCTCACTATGATCTACCTCCAGCCGCCGATCTTACTCTAGGGTGGCCAACTCTTTGATAGTCTGTCGCGGGACACTTGCTCACAAAGCGGTGATGATGTCACGTCATTCACTTTTGGCCCACCCCTTTTTAAAATTTTATTTTTTTAATGGCTTTTAATTCCTGGCTTAATTGAAATGCAAATGGTTTGTCCTTGGGAGTTGATGGTCACGTTTTTTTAACTGCAAACATGAGAATCAGGAACAAAGAATTAGCATTTGAATGAAGCCAGGTGTCAGTGCGTTACAGCTCAACCTGCAGGCTCAAAAGGAGCCAGGGCTGCAGAGACGCCCGGAGAAAGAAAGCAGCAGGCGGCAGCGCCGTGGTGTGTAAATGGCCACTTCAGTTTGCAGAGTGGCTGTGCTGGAAGCAGGCTGTCCCGACGCAAGTCAGGACAACCTCCATCCCGCATAGCCACTCTGCAAACTGTGGGACAGAGTCCCTAATTGCGGGACAATCCCGCGAAATCCGGGACAGTTGGCCACCCTATCTTACTCCCTGCTACTCTTCCCCCCTACTGCTCCAGCCTCCCCCACACTACTACTACTACTCCCACATCCTCACCAATGCTAATACTCCCACCTCCACACAACTACCACTCCCACATCAACTACTCACCCTCATACAACTCCCGTACTACTCCCACGTCTATTCTGCCACCCACTTCCATACCACTACCAATCCACGCCACCTTCTCCTCACTCACCCTCTTTTCTATCCCTGAGTCACCCTTCACTCACTCCCTACTCTCCTTACTAGAACTACCCCTTAGGCACCTTACATGCTCACTCACTACACAGTATCACTTTCTCTCAGCAGCCAATGCCTCATATTTGCTTTAAACTGCCTCTATGCCCCTTTTCACTGCCCTTCCTTCTGGTCGGCCACTTCATCTGACCTCAGCTGAACAACCCACACCTCCCTACTTCCTGTTGTCCCTTAGATCCTCCCACCTCCTGTCTCCATCGTTTCTCCCCTTCTGGTGCCCCTGGCCAATCTTTCCGTGGCTTCTCCGACCAAGGAGCTGTTACAGAGATCAAAGCACATATAAGGGGGCATCAGCCCCGCCCTTTCCTGTAGTGCAGGTCTGCCGCGGATTGTCAATGGCGGCCCCCTACAATGAAAGATCATGTTCATGTGAGAGTCGAAGTTCCTCATATGGCAGTCTCTTTTAAAGAGCCACTCGGCCCTGTGTTACCAGTAAGAAGTTGTTTTGTTTTAAGTGGGTGACGGTTTGTTTTCGAAATGCTGCATCGTGACTGCGGTGCAGATGAGTGCAGTTGCTCTGTGGAGTGGATGGCAATATTTCATACATGTGGTGACATTCTGTTTGATCTCTTCTTCTGTGTCAAACAGCGGTTCCAAGTTGTTAAGCTGCTGTTTGGAGTGCGCTGGCAAGAGGTATCCCTCAAAAAGCTTTGGTGGGCTGTTCTCCATTCAACCGCTGGGGCTGCTGGTATCTGTAGTTTGTAGGAAAGTTTTTTTTAAAAACAGCATTTGTAAGGTATGCAGTGATTAAGAATGCTACCATATTAAATTACACGGGCAGATAGGGAAAGGACAGGAACTGAGGCCCTCCCAACTGCCACCTTCCCCACCGGGGGCAGGACTGGCTCTCTTTTCCATCCTGATAGGCCTCCAACCCCAGGCTCAAAGGCGTCAGGCTACTGACTCTGTCACACAGTCAAGGATCATTGAAAGCCTACAAAACCCCGCAGCAGACCCTGGCCACGAAACCGCGTGCCACCTCTAGTTAGCCATTGTACGAAATTAAACAATCAACCAATGAAATTCAAATGCTTTGCAGGTTTAAATATGAGGTTTGTACTATATCTCGATGATAGATCATGCTACTACTGTTCTCTCCTCTCCGTATACATGAACCTTTGATGAGCAACTCCAAACTTAAGCTGAGGTTAAGCATTTTAATATTCAAATTGTTGGGGGATTGCCCCCCGGATCACCAGAGCCGGCCACACCGGTGTCGGGATCACCCGACGGACACATTTGGGGCTGTGCTCACACAGCCACCGTTCAGCAGGGGGCACCGTGCAGGCCCTGGTTCACCGGAGCTGACCACCCTGACTGGGGGTATCCAGCACACGGTGGCCCCGGCACTGGGGACACCCCGGCCGGGGTTATTCCAAAGGCTGTGATCATACAGCAGATCCATTCACCAGGGACGGCGTTGCCCGGCAGGGGCACTGTCCAGATGCCGGGCCACGTGGCAGGCCTTGGGCAAACTGCATGGCACCAGCATGGTGCTCCACACACGACACATCAGTCACCTCTTGGTTTGACTGACAAGCCGGAAACAGCTCTTCCCTTTTATTGTCTTGGTTACATGGTTACCCCCATGTGACCATGATACAGTTCCTGGGAGCTACCATGCTCCCCAGGAGGGGTGACATGCAACACAAATGACCAGGTTACTCCCAGATCACAAGGAAAATATTTAGAAATGCCTCCAGATTTTCAGGAGTTAGTTTTGCACTTATTCAACATAAATTATAGAGACTCAGCCTGCAAAGCTGGGACAACTTGTATTTAAACATGGCAGCGTGAGTCCTTGTATCCAAGGCTATGGCATCGCTGCACTTCCCGTTTCTCTTTCCATCTCTCCCAGATGTGTTCCAGGCTCCGCCCCCACGCAAGTCCAAACATAATGAATAGCTGTATCAAGAATGCAGCTGCTGGGCTGTGCTGTGCACGGCACGCGCTGTGCTGCCTGAAATTGAAAAGGTCTTGACCCTCTGCCACATAAAACTCTACTTAAAAGCTGCTTCCCGGTCTCATAAAGCCAGGTTTTAGGGCGGAACAGGGTGTATGTGCTCCAGTGAGCTATAATTACACATCACAACTTGGAAGCCGAACATTGATTCCATTCTAAAGAGGAGCATGGTGGGAAACCTTACAGGATGTAACCCCGCATATTAATGTGGCACACCCCATTTCTAGAAGTCATTGCTGAACTCGATAGATGGAACTAAACCGTAGTAATTCGAGAAGTGGGGAAAATGCTTTCAGTTAAGGCTTCCAAAATCAGTGATTCTGCCTCTGTATTCTCATGCGTAGGGCCGTAGGCCTTTCTTACTGAAGCGGGAAATCCTATATCGAGTAATGGACTGCTATCACATTAGGGCGGATTTACTAAGTCACATTTCAGCGTGTAATGACATTTAGAATTCCAGTGAGGGCATTTCAGAGACTCGGAGTGATTGCGATTGGCGCTCACTTACTGACATCTCAGAGTCGTATCCGAACAGTGAATTCCAGGGCATTTCAAATTCCGAGTTAATGGGTTGTTTGCAGTGGCCTTCGTAGTTAGTTTTAACTGCTTGTGAAATGGAAGGTTCCCTGCGACCTCCCTGAGGGCTAACAGGGTCCCTAGGATTCCAACAGAGGTGGGGCACGAACTGAGGAGAGCTGGCCTTTGCTGGGCTTACAGTTGAATGTCGGTAGTTCAGCCAGCTTCTTATGTGTAATTATAGAAATGCTTGGCAAGGTTTTAATTTTTTTTTCATATTATTTTGCATTTATTTGCAGCGCACATAACCAATACGTATCAAGGCACTAGTTTCATTGTCATATTTGTAAGGCGCTCGTTTTTTTGTGTTTTTTTTTTCTTCCAAGCGCGGGTCCGGGATTCGAACCTGTGTTTCCTCAGCGTGATCTTGCTTCCAAGACCCACACATTGCCACAGAGCTATCCTCCGTTTAGTTCTTTTAAGCAGGTGCGTTGCGATAGAAAGTTTTGTGTATGACTGTTATGGCTTTAAACTTCCACCGCTGACTTGCGCCCCTGAAACCCACCTTCGAAAACCCTGCACAATGTAGTACAGGAAAGGGTCAATAATGACCCCTCTCTGCATTTGACATTGTACAGTAGCAGTATTATCCACTACTGTACACAATCAATGTCCACCCCAAACTGCCTGCTTGCAGTCAGTCTCGGGAGGATAGCTCAGGGGCATCATGCTCGGAGCAACACAGGTTCAATCCCCGGGTCGCGCTTAGAAACCTATGGGTATTAAGCACATAAATAACCAACCATATCATATCAAGGCAGGCTCAAAATGTCCTGCCTGACTTGGGACCACTTGCCAACAGTGTCCTCCAGCTACAGTACCTGGCAGGCAGAGTAGGAATTAATTCACTCTCGCTCCATCATTCTGGTCTCTGGCAAAGACCAGTGACGGGTGAGTTCACATTGCTTAAAAGTGAATTGGGCAGACTTTGGTCCAAACTTCACTTTGCTGTTAAATTGTAAATCACCCCTTTTCCCCACTGACACAAAGAGAAAGCCAAATATATTTCTTTCTTGAATTAAGTGATTTATTAAACAAGAAAGGGATGTTTCCCCAAGAGAATAGATTCATAAGAAAAGCAAGCAATTCTTGACCATTATTTCACAATAACGCCAATGCTTTGTGACAAAATAGCAAATGTATTGAGTAGTTTTGAATGTTAATGTGAAGGGTAAAGATACTAAACCTTTGCCCATCCCTGGTGAAAGCCCTCCTATAAATCTGCGGACTCCCAACCGGACTACACCAGGGTGAGTCAAGTGAGAGTTGGAGGCATCCCCAGGACATTGGCCCTTCTCACATGGCAGAGATAGTCGCAGGAAGGCAACATAATCCAGACCATGTAGAGAGTGTGCAAAGGCATTTCTATAGCACAAAAACCAGTGTAAACCATTTCAAGGCACTGCAAGGAGATCCATACTAATCATACTGGTACAGCAGTATCATTCTAATCCAGCAGTCGACACAGATTCAGCTGTAGGCAGGGCATTGTGTTCAATACTAAGAAAAACATGGGCAGACTTTCAACACGTGCATGCTACAACACTGGCTTTCGTCTAGTGGGCCAACGCACCTCGAAATCGAAAATCTTGGTAGTCACCTCAACGCTGAAATCTCCATCCACAGATTAATTTGGTTGCACAATTCAGTTTCTTTTATCTCCGAACCCTGAAAAAGGTCCCCCGAAACCAGCTATTTCCTCACACAGTAATGGTTGTGAAAGTCATCATCTCACATAGGTTGGATTACAGCAAAGAGCTCCTATGTCAGTTTTCCATCCTTCCACCTCTGCAAGATTCAGAGAGAGCAGACCATTGCAGCCCCCCTCAGCCCCAAGAAAAGTGGTATGTTACAGACTAGTTCTGCCTTCCATCAGCAACCGGTCAACAGATGCATCAAGTGAAGCTCTCTCTTATGAGGGTTGCCCAACTACAGGCCTTGAGGGCCGGAATCCTAATGGGTTTTCAGGATATCCCTCATTAATATTCATGAGAAAAAAGTGCATACATTTAGAATCATTATATGCAAATGTATCTCATGAATATTAATGACGGGGTATCCTGAAAACCTGACATGTTTTTTCGGCACTCAAGGCCTGGAGTTGGACAGCCCTGCTATGGTGCACAAGGACCTTGCATAACCTAGGCCCAACTACTTTTCTTGCCTCCAAAATGTAACATTACTCTCCAGCTAGAAACCCCAGCTTCTCCACTCACAATCTACTCTCCATCTCTTACTTCAACAGATCCCTTGTTGAAGGAGGATCATTTGTGAATCTTGATTAAGTACATTTATAAGCCGCAGAACACATACAGATTAAACAGTCTTGAGGCACCAGAAAACCAACCCCGTGCATCCCAGGTCTGGAACTGCCTTTTGTCTCAGATTCCGACCATTCCTAGCCAGCCTGCCTTCAAACTGGGTTTATAATGATGGGTCTTCCAAAAATTGTAATCCCAAGACTATAGTCAACCCCGGCTTGATGGGAAACATTGCATTCGACAAGTGCTTCTAGTAATATAATACTACCGTACCAAGAATCCAATATGTGGAGATTTTCAGTATCCAGTACCTAACTGCAAAGAGCTACAGCATACGTCTAACAATATGTAACAGGGTATACCTCGGACTGGTCAGCTCAGAGTCACACGGGTGAGATCTCAGGCTTCGATAGACTTGTAAAATGGTGAAATATTATTCAGGAAATTTTGAACATTAGGGCTTGGATATATTGCGCCACTGTTTCCTGTACAACTAAGGTTTGCGTTTTCTTATACGCAAGAACCATGTCAAACCTTGAGCAACACGTTTTGACTATTTCATTGATTTACCTGCTAAAAAAAATAATTATTTTGCTTGGTGCCTTGTGGTGAGAAAATAAATTCTACTCAAAAACTATGGATGCAATTATATATTGTATTGTTCTCCTCTGTTTTTTTTTGCCATAAAGTCATCAACGAAAATGTTCTAGCACTGAACCCTGCATGAAAGCTGATTTTCTAAATATAGACATTTAAGATTTTGAAGTATCATGAAATGATAAGTTCCATTTATATTAACACAGTACAATAATGTTCAGCTGTTTCCCCTAAATATGCAAGTATTAAAATGCATGTCAATTTCTTTCAGATCAAACTAGCAGATCCCGTTGGTATCTTGGAAACAGCGCAGGCAAAGCTTTTGGATGGTCCGGAAGGAACACAAGTCGAGGTGGAACCCCAATCTGAAAATGTTAATTAACATTTGAATGTCAGTTCAATACGATGAACAGTCATGTAACCTGCTAAGGTCACTGCTAAGACAAACGTGTATTCGTTGCGAGCTTTCTGTGGGTACACTTGAATTATGCAGTATTTATACAGTCCTTAAGACTGCAATGGTCAAACACAGTAAATTTTGATGGCAGCAAAAACACAGTTTTCCCCAATGCAGACTTATTGATGATAATTTACGGACAGGCCTCAACTACGATGGTAAAAATTAAACTGAACTGACCAGAAAGTGTGACCCATAAGCATTCCACTGTATTTTAAGTTAAAATAGCTTTCTGCATTGCAGAATTTCCTTCCGTCTTCGGTGTGGTTCTTGAAAGTACCGACCTGAAGTGGGTGAGTAATAAACACAGCTGTTTTTCTGTTCCTCTTCTGCCAGTCAGCTTGGAGAATGGGGTGGGGTTTGGGCTGCTATTTCAGAGGACTGGGGCTACTTGTTTCTTTGTCTGGTCCAAGGATGATGATGATGATGATGCAGCTGTCGGACAAGAGCCGCACAGGAAATCCGCGCAAGCCTGACAATACCCCATGATGGCGGTCAGAACCAGCATGCTCCTTGATTTTTGCCATCCCTGAAATACCCAGTGTTTGCAGGAAAAAGATACAGCTCATCAGCCAACAAGAACTCAAAAAGGGATCTTCAAATTATTTCCTCCATTGAAATGACCAGGATAGAAATGATTTGATTTCTGATCCTATCTCTGAATTGTATGTTGTAATATTAGCAATTTTGAGAAATGCTTACATGAATGCCAGCTTTTGGAAAGAAATGAGCCAAGATTGTACTATTTCATCTCCGTTTCTTGATTATTGTTTATGGGTTAATTTCAAGTTGTTAATCTTATTGTACATTGCTAAAACGTTAGTGTTTTTTATAGGCTAGCGTTTTAATGATATTTGAACAATGATTTACCAAAATTAGCTATATGACGCTTTCTACTTCTGAAATGGATGTTAATATTTTAGATATTTTATTCGAAGTTTAGAATGTGACCTTATTTAGAACGTTAAATAAAATTAATTTGTAAAAAGAAATATGATTTTTTTAAGGTGTATGTGCTTTTATGGAAACCAAGCACAAAATTAAAAAAATTGTTTGTGTGTTCGCGTGCAGGCGTCTGTCCGTCCCTCCCTCCATCCATCCATCCGTCCGAGGACATGTTTGCTAAAGACATGTTTCAACTTCTAAAGTATCTGTGTGTGTTTTACACATGTATTATTTTTATTTATTATTTGGCATGGCTATAGCAATGAAGTGCATTAGAGCACCATACAATTAAAGTATAAAATATGAGCAAATCCCATGAAGTCCAAAAAATATCATTCAACGCAAGAGGAATCTTAATTATATGCAAAGTAAAAATCACAAGAAATCTAAAACAAAGCAGGAAAAACAGAACCAAGAATTTCAGAAATACTGTTCCAAACCTACGTCTTCAGGAGCTTTTGAAAATTAAGATTGTTCCTGAACATGGGGAAAGCAGGGGGGCTAGTGTTCTAACATGCCACAGTGGATCCAGAGAACAATACTATGCATGCGTTCTTGTTCTGCTGAGAAACCTTCTTTGGAGGTAGTCATCAGATGTTATAGGGAAAGAAATCCAATAGAACAGCACCTTTGAAGCAGTGCGGTCGATGGTAGAAACATCAACCTTGACTAACAGATAAAGAGAGGGTTTAATGCAATTGATCTGGTGAAGGTGAGTAGACCTGTTTGAACAACCTTTACACTGCAAAAATTAGATGTGGTCCTGGAAAATCATAACAATAAACAACACGGATTACAGACCATATTCAAAACTAAGCAAGGTACATATCCCCCTTGCCTTTACACACATCATGCAAAACCTAGTGGCAGACGTGAGAAGGAATGAATACCACTCTTATATAGAGGGCAAAACAAAAGTATTTTCAACAGTTGGCTCTTCCAAGTCACAAATCTTGATTGTTAGAGAGAGAGATTTCTAATCCAAAACCACTCTTGCTCAATTGATTGTCAATTTGGTTATTACTGAATATTGTCTGGGGCAAGTCTCTTGTCCTCCATGAAACATTGTGGTGGTATTGCCTCTTAGGACTTCAACCCTCAAATTCAGCAGTCAAGGTAGACACGGTTTTAGGACCAAGAGAATGACTTTCCACTAGGTCTCTGTGATTGCGCCCGTCCTGAGGCCTGCATAAGTGTATGGACTTTCAGATCTCACAGAGTGGCATCCCAACCCAACAGGTCATAAAGAGGTTAAAGTGCCTGGAGGGACACCCCCGATGGAGGCAGGGGATGCTCCTCTTGCAGCCATTCAGGAATGTCCTACCACTTGTCTGTCGATATAAGAATCTTGTGGCGCTGGATCATTGTTTCTGGATTCCAGAAAGAGGCAAATGCAAGTTGTGTGCAGATCATGAACATTCTTGCATATAGACCCACCCCAAGACTATGGCAGCATGTAACTCACAGAAAGAGCAGCACCATGCCAGTTCAAAGATTGTGAAGCATACCACAAATTGCCCGGATTGCTTGGAATATGTTCTGGGTGAGGATTAACTCTGGTCAGGAACGTTTTACATGGATCGCCAGTAAAAAGATTGATGAATGGGAATGAAGGTGAATTTGTTCGCATTCATAGACCACTCTAAGGGAGTTATTAAATGCAGCAATTTCTAAATATTGAATCGACCTTCCACTATGGTCTGGACCTAAGGGGCCAATCATCCTTGTGAGGTTGCATGTAGACTCCTTCCTATCTCAAATGTGTAACCACTAATGACACTACTATAATAATAATGATGATCTTTGTAAATACTTAAGAAGCTGGGTTATGGCCAAACGAGTGAACTGAAGAGATTGTAGGGATGGATGGTGGAGAGAGGTGGACTTTGGGTATGTACAAATATGTATTCTGAAGGTCCATTGTGCATCCCCAATCTTCTAATGTAGAGGCAGGAGGATGTGGGCTGGAGTCACATCATGAACTCAATATTGGAAGCAATTCCCCCAGGCAATACATCGCAAGGATGGATGATGCCAGATGGGATTTACAAATATGTATCCTGAAGATCTATTGCACATACAAAATACTATGTTGTAGAAACAGGAGGCTCTGGGCTGGATAGACCTTGTTGAATTTCTCCACAGTGAGTGGCGGAGGATGGTGTGCAAATCAACATTTTTGTATTTCTCCACAGAAAATACCTGGGTTAGAACCTGGTTAATTGTGCCTGCCGTATGGCATAATTACGAGTAGTTAGAGTAATTGTTGTTCAAATCCATAGTTACTTGTGGGTTCTGGTGGTTTGGGGAGGGCAGAGGAAATGGGTGAGAGGAGGACATGTTCCCTAGAAGACCGCAGGGGCTCCAGAAAGATCCTATGTGATGGCTTGCCATGCGTATCAGAAATCTGGCTATCCTCCCGCAACTGAAACTCAGCGAAAAATGACTTTTGCAGCCACGTAGGCCTTTAGCTTGGCATTGGCAATGGTGAAAGAAGAGAAGAAGCTGTTCTGAGGGGGCGGGGGGGAGTTGGATGAGCTTGGCTCTTCTCTCATGTATCCTAGCATTAAAGGCCAGAAAAGATCAGCATGATAAAGGTTAGACCTCTTTGGTGGTTGTTTTAAGAGGACAACTAGTGACTCTGGGTTAAGGGCATCATCCTTGACCTTGATTAACTCCTCATTCGGAACACTTGTGTATAGGCGCGTTATAAATGCCATATCATATCATATCATATCATATCATATATGAATGAAATCGCCTCTCCATCAAAAGGAAGGACTTTCTGCTGTGCACCATCCTGATGTCTTGTGCTATGCTATTACATCCATGAGTTCAGACCCCACGCTGGGACATATTCCCTAGTCTGCTGTGTCATTATTAGTGTCCACTGACAACAAGATGTCCATTGAGACCTGTCCGATGCCTGCTAGTCATGCTTAACGTTGACACTTTCCCGCTAGAGGAAGTTTTCCAGTCAAAAGAGCAACAACCTTTTTAAAAATGTTGGGCAAACTAGTCCATTATTTTCTGTTTACCAAAAGATGTAGCAGATGAGCCAGCAGATCCTTTGCCCTGGTTTATAGCCACACCTTCAACAGCATACTCAGCTAGAGAGTAAGTACAAATATACACTTTATCGTCCAGGAGTCTGCACTTTGCATCGGTTTGTTTACTAGCGGTTAAAACATTCCCACCTGAACCAGTACTGCTGTTTTTCTTTGCAACTCTGTGAGACAAAATGGCAGTTTAGAGATCTTCAATGGTAAAAGTCCACAGTCCTCATGATCATTGGGGAATACCCAAACTGAACATGGCAACTCTTAATTTCCTTCCTCTTAGTTATTAAATATGTTGGAGGTGATCTCCTCATTGGGCTTCCCGGAAGGTTGGGGTCTCTCATAGATTCATCAACCAATATCTGCTGATCATGCTGTGTCAGGTTGGGGATTAGGAATGGAAGAGATGCTGTTGTTGGAGCTTCAGCCACTGGTGTGATCGGCAGCAAGGAAGGAGGGAAGACGTTCAACGATTTGAAATACCAGTATTTGAGGAGGTACTGCAACCAAGGCCGGAGGAAGCCCTTGTGCGGCAATGTCTCATTGCTGGGTGTAGTATATCAGTCAGAGGGCCATGCTGCATCCATGTGCATACTGAAGGAATTGACCATTGTTAGGGATTAGGCAAGGAGGCTACACACCCTTACAAGTGCAAATTGGAGTTCTGCTTATGGTAGAGCATGCATTGTGGGGTTGATGGAAAGTGGACGAGTTTCGTTGTCACTGAGATCCAGTCAACCCTGGGAATGCTTTCAGGTCTATTCAAAATATTAAATACAGAATTGGCCATGGCTTCCACATCGTGCAAGGCCAGTTCGGAGTTAGAGAACAATTGTGTTGTTTGAAAAGTGTAGCCAGTCCAAACCTCCTCCAGCGTTTACATATGCTCAACACGCAACCATGTTAGAATGGACTCCACAACTATGATGTTTATCAGAAAATTAGCCCTTAAAACAACACTACAATTACCAGTAAAAGGCCAACAATGCCAGCATTTCATGTCCATTATTTGCCTATAGAGACTTCAATTAGCAACTCATATAGCTGCTAGAAGCCACTAATGTACTCAAAAGTACCTTCTGCATAAAAAACTAGTAAATGGAAACATAACGATATGGACATTAATAAAAGCAATGTCCAGCAGCACCATACGAAGTATTCCCTGAAGAAGCTTCTTATATGTTTATTGATTATAAATGGATTGAATACACATCCTGACAAAGTAGACTATGACAATACATTCCCAAATGACTTCTCCGCTTTATTGACTTTTTAATTTTTCTACTGGGCGCACTGCCTTCTACGCAGCAACCAAATAGTTTATTAAGCTCCTGCAGGAGAAGTTGGAGTGGTCAGAACCTTAGGATTGCAGTCAGAGGACCTGACCCCTCCACTGACAGATACAGTCTTGAGTCCAAGGGAATGTTTTCCCTGCATTCTTTTCACTCGGATTGGAAGTAGCTTGTACGAAGCACAAGTACGATTTGCATCATTGGAATTCAAGTTTCTGCATCATTGGGCATATGTGACTGTTTTTCCTTAGTCCTAGGCATCTCAGAATGGCTTCCACAGCGGGTCTTAGATGCCATGAGTATAGTGCAAAGGGCCATCTTCTTCAAGCATGATAGGCTGCCTGCTGATAGTGGGAAAAACAGCTTACTTGTCACAAATGAATGTTTGTGTGTTTGTTTATTTTAATTGTATAGCGCTCCAGACCCGTGGGTAGAAGGGCGCTTAAAGAGTCAGTTATAGGAATAAGGTATACATTTTACATGGTACAGCAATTACAATTTACAACACTTTACATAATTTACCCGCTTGTTACATAGTCAGCAGGTTCATAGGAGATCCAGAGGTGATCGCTACTCTTTATTCAGTAGCCAGCGAATAACATATTTCCTAAAGCTTGGGAAGGACTCAATGGTTTTGATGTGGAGGGGTAGGGAGTTCCAGAGAAGTGAGGCAAATACTGTGAAGCTGTGCCGCTTGCTCTATTTAGTGTGAATCTAGGCACTACCCAGCATAGGGAATTGGATGAACTGGTAATTCTGAGAGCGCATTTCATAGTGAATTTGTTAGTAATATACGGTGGGGCTAGTTGGTTTAAGGCTTTGTAGGTGAGGCATGAGGTTTTAAGATCAATTGTTTGTTGAATAGAAAGCCATTTACATGCTTTCCTAGTTATGGAGATGTGCTCTCGTCTTGGGATATTGAGTGCTGCACTCAGTGCATTATTCTGGAGAACCGGGAGTTTGTTGATTATTGATTGGTTGGCACCTAGGTAAAGACTGTTAAAATAGTCCAGTTTGGACTGTATGAGTGCTCTGGCAATTGTGAGGCAGCTGTGGGACGAAAGGAAGGGTCTGCAAGCCCTTATCAGTTTGCCGGTATAGGTGGTGGCTAAGGCGGTCATATTGGTTTGTTTGGTGAGGTTGGTGTTGGCATCAAGGTAAAAGCCTAAGGTTTTCACACTTTTAACAATGGGGATGGAGTTGGCATCGATAGTAATGTTGTTGTAGTAAGGACTGAGTTTGGAGAGGTTGCTCGGAGAGCCGACAAGGAGAAGCTCCGTCTTCTCGTCATTTACACAGAGGCCGTGAGTGGCCATCCATGCCTGAATGATGGAGAAGATTTAATTGATTCGGGTGACGTCTGTGTTATAGTTACCAGAGATGGTGAGGAGTATCTGGGTGTCATCTGCATAGTTTGTGTAGGTGACACCCAGACGGTCCCGTTTGTCGAATAATGACTTTGTAAATATTTATACAAAGTCGGGGAGACACAGGAGCCTTGTGGGACTCCGCATGCGATGGGGATGGGGTCCGCTGCTGATGTTGTGGAGAAAACTCTCATGGTCCTGTTCGCCAGGAAGGATTCTATCCAGGAGGTGGCGGAGGGGGGAGAAATGGGCTGCGGTAGGAGGCTGCATAAGATTTCATGATCGACTAAATCGAAGGCTGCCGAGAGGTCTAATAGGAGTAGGATAGCAACCTTACCTTTATCTTTGATTTCATCAATCTGGCTTTTGAGGTCGACAAGGGCGGTTTCTGTGCCATGTTGAGGTCTGAAGCCAGATTGACGTATACCTAGGAGGTGATTGGATTCTAGATGCTCCTGGATTTGGAAGTAAGCAACTTTGTCCAGTATCTTTAGCAGGAATGGGACAGTGGTGATGCGTATCAGAAATCTGGCTATCCTCCCGCAACTGAAACTCAGCGAAAAATGACTTTTGCAGCCACGTAGGCCTTTAGCTTGGCATTGGCAATGGTGAAAGAAGAGAAGAAGCTGTTCTGAGGGGGCGGGGGGGGGGGAGTTGGATGAGCTTGGCTCTTCTCTCATGTATCCTAGCATTAAAGGCCAAAAAAGATCAGCATGATAAAGGTTAGACCTCTTCGGTGGTTGTTTTAAGATGACAACTAGTGACTCTGGGTTAAGGGCATCATCCTTGACCTTGATTAACTCCTCATTCGGAACACTTGTGTATAGGCGCGTTATAAATGCCATATCATATATCATATATGAATGAAATCGCCTCTCCATCAAAAGGAAGGACTTTCTGCTGTGCACCATCCTGATGTCTTGTGCTATGCTATTACATCCATGAGTTCAGACCCCACGCTGGGACATATTCCCTAGTCTGCTGTGTCATTATTAGTGTCCACTGACAACAAGATGTCCATTGAGACCTGTCCGATGCCTGCTAGTCATGCTTAACATTGACACTTTCCCGCTAGAGGAGGTTTTCCAGTCAAAAGAGCAACAACCTTTTTAAAAATGTTGGGCAAACTAGTCCATTATTTTCTGTTTACCAAAAGATGTAGCAGATGAGCCAGCAGATCCTTTGCCCTGGTTTATAGCCACACCTTCAACAGCATACTCAGCTAGAGAGTAAGTACAAATATACACTTTATCGTCCAGGAGTCTGCACTTTGCATCGGTTTGTTTACTAGCGGTTAAAACATTCCCACCTGAACCAGTACTGCTGTTTTTCTTTGCAACTCTGTGAGACAAAATGGCAGTTTAGAGATCTTCAATGGTAAAAGTCCACAGTCCTCATGATCATTGGGGAATACCCAAACTGAACATGGCAACTCTTAATTTCCTTCCTCTTAGTTATTAAATATGTTGGAGGTGATCTCCTCATTGGGCTTCCCGGAAGGTTGGGGTCTCTCATAGATTCATCAACCAATATCTGCTGATCATGCTGTGTCAGGTTGGGGATTAGGAATGGAAGAGATGCTGTTGTTGGAGCTTCAGCCACTGGTGTGATCGGCAGCAAGGAAGGAGGGAAGACGTTCAACAATTTGAAATACCAGTATTTGAGGAGGTACTGCAACCAAGGCCGGAGGAAGCCCTTGTGCGGCAATGTCTCATTGCTGGGTGTAGTATATCAGTCAGAGGGCCATGCTGCATCCATGTGCATACTGAAGGAATTGACCATTGTTAGGGATTAGGCAAGGAGGCTACACACCCTTACAAGTGCAAATTGGAGTTCTGCTTATGGTAGAGCATGCATTGTGGGGTTGATGGAAAGTGGACGAGTTTCGTTGTCACTGAGATCCAGTCAACCCTGGGAATGCTTTCAGGTCTATTCAAAATATTAAATACAGAATTGGCCATGGCTTCCACATCGTGCAAGGCCAGTTCGGAGTTAGAGAACAATTGTGTTGTTTGAAAAGTGTAGCCAGTCCAAACCTCCTCCAGCGTTTACATATGCTCAACACGCAACCATGTTAGAATGGACTCCACAACTATGATGTTTATCAGAAAATTAGCCCTTAAAACAACACTACAATTACCAGTAAAAGGCCAACAATGCCAGCATTTCATGTCCATTATTTGCCTATAGAGACTTCAATTAGCAACTCATATAGCTGCTAGAAGCCACTAATGTACTCAAAAGTACCTTCTGCATAAAAAACTAGTAAATGGAAACATAACGATATGGACATTAATAAAAGCAATGTCCAGCAGCACCATACGAAGTATTCCCTGAAGAAGCTTCTTATATGTTTATTGATTATAAATGGATTGAATACACATCCTGACAAAGTAGACTATGACAATACATTCCCAAATGACTTCTCCGCTTTATTGACTTTTTAATTTTTCTACTGGGCGCACTGCCTTCTACGCAGCAACCAAATAGTTTATTGAGCTCCTGCAGGAGAAGTTGGAGTGGTCAGAACCTTAGGATTGCAGTCAGAGGACCTGACCCCTCCACTGACAGATACAGTCTTGAGTCCAAGGGAATGTTTTCCCTGCATTCTTTTCACTCGGATTGGAAGTAGCTTGTACGAAGCACAAGTACGATTTGCATCATTGGAATTCAAGTTTCTGCATCATTGGGCATATGTGACTGTTTTTCCTTAGTCCTAGGCATCTCAGAATGGCTTCCACAGCGGGTCTTAGATGCCATGAGTATAGTGCAAAGGGCCATCTTCTTCAAGCATGATAGGCTGCCTGCTGATAGTGGGAAAAACAGCTTACTTGTCACAAATGAATGTTTGTGTGTTTGTTTATTTTAATTGTATAGCGCTCCAGACCCGTGGGTAGAAGGGCGCTTAAAGAGTCAGTTATAGGAATAAGGTATACATTTTACATGGTACAGCAATTACAATTTACAACACTTTACATAATTTACCCGCTTGTTACATAGTCAGCAGGTTCATAGGAGATCCAGAGGTGATCGCTACTCTTTATTCAGTAGCCAGCGAATAACATATTTCCTAAAGCTTGGGAAGGACTCAATGGTTTTGATGTGGAGGGGTAGGGAGTTCCAGAGAAGTGAGGCAAATACTGTGAAGCTGTGCCGCTTGCTCTATTTAGTGTGAATCTAGGCACTACCCAGCATAGGGAATTGGATGAACTGGTAATTCTGAGAGCGCATTTCATAGTGAATTTGTTAGTAATATACGGTGGGGCTAGTTGGTTTAAGGCTTTGTAGGTGAGGCATGAGGTTTTAAGATCAATTGTTTGTTGAATAGAAAGCCATTTACATGCTTTCCTAGTTATGGAGATGTGCTCTCGTCTTGGGATATTGAGTGCTGCACTCAGTGCATTATTCTGGAGAACCGGGAGTTTGTTGATTATTGATTGGTTGGCACCTAGGTAAAGACTGTTAAAATAGTCCAGTTTGGACTGTATGAGTGCTCTGGCAATTGTGAGGCAGCTGTGGGACGAAAGGAAGGGTCTGCAAGCCCTTATCAGTTTGCCGGTATAGGTGGTGGCTAAGGCGGTCATATTGGTTTGTTTGGTGAGGTTAGTGTTGGCATCAAGGTAAAAGCCTAAGGTTTTCACACTTTTAACAATGGGGATGGAGTTGGCATCGATAGTAATGTTGTTGTAGTAAGGACTGAGTTTGGAGAGGTTGCTCGGAGAGCCGACAAGGAGAAGCTCCGTCTTCTCGTCATTTACACAGAGGCCGTGAGTGGCCATCCATGCCTGAATGATGGAGAAGATTTAATTGATTCGGGTGACGTCTGTGTTATAGTTACCAGAGATGGTGAGGAGTATCTGGGTGTCATCTGCATAGTTTGTGTAGGTGACACCCAGACGGTCCCGTTTGTCGAATAATGACTTTGTAAATATTTATACAAAGTCGGGGAGACACAGGAGCCTTGTGGGACTCCGCATGCGATGGGGATGGGGTCCGCTGCTGATGTTGTGGAGAAAACTCTCATGGTCCTGTTCGCCAGGAAGGATTGTATCCAGGAGGTGGCGGAGGGGGGAGAAATGGGCTGCGGTAGGTGGCTGCATAAGATTTCATGATCGACTAAATCGAAGGCTGCCGAGAGGTCTAATAGGAGTAGGATAGCAACCTTACCTTTATCTTTGATTTCATCAATCTGGCTTTTGAGGTCGACAAGGGCGGTTTCTGTGCCATGTTGAGGTCTGAAGCCAGATTGACGTATACCTAGGAGGTGATTGGATTCTAGATGCTCCTGGATTTGGAAGTAAGCAACTTTGTCCAGTATCTTTAGCAGGAATGGGACAGTGGTGATGGGTCTATAATTGGTGGGTATGGCTGGGTCAAGTGATTGTTTTTTTAGGAGGGAGAGAACCCAGGATTGTTTTAGGTTACTAGGGACTGAGTTATTAGCGAAAGAGAGGTTGATAAGTTTAGTGATGAAAGGGGAGAGGTCTCTAGTAGCATCTTTTATTATCTGGGCGGGACAGCTGTCCCCTTTGCAGTTGCAGGGTTTTAAGGAGGAGATGATTTTTTGGACTTCTGTAGTAGTGACTTTTTTAAAGGTAAAGCCTGTATTAAGATTGGTGGGTGGGGATGAGCTTGGGCTGGAGGACTTGCTGCTAAAGAGCTGTTGACGTTTGTCCTCGATTTTAGTTTGGAGTCCTATGATTTTGGAGTTAAAGGATAGTTCCGGGACTTTTTTTTTATTGTCCCTACGGTTCGGCCATGTGTTTTTAAGCATAAATCGGTAGATCGTAGAAAACTTTCCTATGGACCTTACCCGACTTTTCGTCCATTAACGCACTCGAAATCAGCCGCCATTTTCTGATAATCCTATCATTTCCCCCCATCGCCCTGGCTCACCTGCTTTTGCGGCACTAAATCAAATCCCCCGCCCCTGAAACAGACTTTATCAAAACATTCATATTCCCCGCCTCTATCCGTGACGTGACTGTGCTGCGTAGGCAAACGCGCCCAGGCGTCTTCTACGCGACTCCACACAGAACCCGGAAACCAACACAGATTAGCTCACAACACAGCGCGCCACAATTCGGAATATGAAACTGTACTTTTAAATCAAACCGCAAGATTGTAAATTTGGTAAAGTACATTTATTTGACATCAAATGTTTAGAGAATATTCAGCGATTTGCATTTTTATTTGCTCACGTTCCAAAAAGTTTGTTTTGAGGCACGCGATGTTCCTTTGCTGTACACAGGGTCTTAGATCATCTCACAATGCAGCGCCACAATTCGGAATATGAAACTGTGGTTTAAAAGCAAACGGCAAGATTGTACATTTGGCAAAGTACATTTATTGGACATCAAATGTTTCGAGAATATTCAGCGATTTGCATTTTTCTTTGCTCTCGATCCAAAATAGTTCGTCTTGAGGCAAGCGATGTTCGTGTGCAGTACACAGGGTGTTGGTTTACGATAAAATAAGCTCTTCTGTCGCACTGATAATCGCATGGCTGTTCCAACAACGAGGCACTAGGCCACCACAACGGTCTGTATGTTGCATCTAGCCGTTAGTACCGCGTAAGGGCATACTTGTACTTGGCGATCGTCCCATAAAATGGTCAGGGTGGTAACGTTGTTCACGCGGAGAAGCAACTGGCGGTTATAAAAGCCATCCGCCGGTGTCTGGTACTCGTGACACATACAATAATGAGTGATGTACCTGTTTTAAAAACATAAAAAATGAAATTAGTCTCACCATCAGATCTTTATTAAAATTATTCATTTTATATATTAGGTCGGGAAATTATTTCATAGCTAGGACAGTGCAACTGGGTATTATACGTCAATGGGGGGGCTGTAGGGTACTGAGACAGTCCCCCAGTGCAGGGGTTGACAGGGAGGCAGTGCAGGTGGAGAGTGGAAGGGCCCAGGACCGAGGTCGCAGACAGTGGACCAGTTTTAGCAGGGGAGAGGGAGAGAGAAAGCAGAAGCAAAGAGGAAGGTTTTGAGGTGCTTCCGTAAAAGGAGATGGTTCTCCTCAAGATAGTGCGCGGTACAAAACAATATGCCACATTGAACGAACAAGTACAACTTAACCCATCTTTAAAGCTACTGTATAGTAATTAAATTGCGGTATAAACTCATCTAAAGAGTTACTTACATTATATTTGCATTTTCCATTGTGTCTGTGCGTAGGGCAGCCCCGAAATACCACTCCTTCTATGCCGACGTTATTTCTTCTAATGAACGAACATTAAATGGCTATCGTTTCTGAAATTTTATTCATTATCGTTTCTTACGTTATTGCACCACACCCCCAAAAAGAAGTCTTTCGGGATGGTCCCGGCCTGTCAAGGTCAAATAACAATAGAACCTTATACTGAGTCGTGGGCCATTCCGGCACCCGAGCAAAAAATCAAAGCAGCTGACCTTCACTTTGAACGAGCACACATTCCTAGTTAGCTACATTCAGTGTAAGGCCATCTCACAGGACTTGAAATTTACACTCCATCTTTGCATTTTGTCTTTGTGCTTTGCAGCCCCAGAGAACCATAAATACGGAGACATTCTATATTTTTTGAAAAATTATTTATATTACTGTTTGGTTTAATTTAATGCGCAAATGAACAAGGTTGGATAGACACATTGCATGTACACTGAGCAATCACTTTTATTTACACAATACATAGCTACACATATTCAATGGGCCTGCGACATGAGGAGACTCCAGAGCAAAGTCACAGGTGACACCCGGGTGGTTCGCACTACTGCACGGTGAAGGGAGGGGCAAGGGTGGAGAGACACATTGCATGTATACTGAGCAATCACTTTTATTTACACATTACATAGATACACATATTCAATGGGCCTGCAACATGAGGAGACTCGAGAGAACAGACAATCAAATTACAATCATTTAAACCGTGATGTGTATTTCTCAATGAGCTCTGCTTTAGGTGGACATGGAACAGAGGCAATGTTGGGTGGCAATGCAGTTGTCCCCTGCACAGGTTCGTTCACAACTCCATGTATGTCCCTATCTAGGACATCAACAATAAGTCTCTCAATAAACTCATATTGCATATCCTCAAACACTGGTTTGATCACCCATTGTTTACTTCTTTTAGTGAAGGCCTTATTGTAGCGAAGCGTCCCTAAAGTTCCGGTCGTCCTACTTTGTTGACGGCCAACATTATGGTTATGTGCCAAGACCGCTAGAAGAGTCCGATTTATCATGCCCTCCATGCCAAAATGCAATCGTTTTGGCCTGTACTTTAGGCACATATTGTGGAACACCTCCAAATCTCCTGTGTGGCAGAATTCCGTGAGTCCCCTCAAATCTCTTGTTATAGTTTTATCAAATACAATCTTTTCAATGGCTTTGTGAGTGGGTGATGAAGGAATCAACCACTTCTTCTTCCGTGCCTCCTCTGTGGACAAATGGCCATGTTCACAATTGTGGAAATGTTGGTTTGTGGTCCAGCGGTGAACGTTGCTACAGTGTAGCATTACTGACCGCCATTTTTCCAGTAGAATTTCCAACGACCCTTCACATGTTTTTGAGCTCCACCAAAGATGGTTGCTGATTGACTTGGACCACTGTGAAATACCTTGCATATCTTTTTTTTTACCTGCAGCCGACATTTTTTTATTGATTGTTTTTGCAAGATGCCAAACGTCAAATTGGTGATTTATATTTTTGTACTCTTCTCTCATTGTCTTGGCAATTGAAACGTGTCTGTCCGTGGCTATCAGGTCGATCACCATTCCCCGCGATTGTAGTTCTTGCAATGATGCTACAAAGCCAACTTTCTCCATGGCCACTGAGGATGTGCTTTGTGAGACCTGCACGACCACCGAACTCACAATTTTCTTACTTTCCATGTCCTGAAAGTGGTAGGTGCAGTACTTGGCTGAAAATCCTGGGCTGTCGCACTGTCCATCACCGGCTAGCCTGAACCGTTTGCCCGCGAATGTACTATCAATAGACATTTTTTCCATTCTCCAAGCTTCGCTAATGGCTGGAAATAGATAATCGGTTTGGTATTTGTAGAACTGAGTTTTCGCAATGAAATGGATTCCCACAAACTGAAAGAAAGACTCTAACTTTTTAAAACTTGAACCACTAAAAAGTGCAGCCGCTGCACAAAGTAGATTGCCTGCTGGCAGTTGCCCCAGCATGGGTTGTGCAGACCATGAGAAAGGATGATATTTTGTACAGGTGGCATGTATTTTAAGGTTAGTGCCTCGAATTGCACGAGTCACATTAATCAATGGCTCCCCACATACTTCCCCACCAACCGAATGCCCACATTTCATCCGAATAATAATATCAATCAAACAACTATCGAATACAATGAATTTGGCCTCTTTCCTTATACTGTCACTCTGCATCCCAGCTGGTTCGGCCTGTAACGTTGAGGACATGTCACTCACATGAAAGGTAGAATCTCTGATATCGTCTTCCGCTATGTTCAGTGATATTGATGGTGTTTCATTGTCGTCCACTTCATTCTCTTCCATTGCAACATCTGTTCCTTCTCCGGCGATGGGTGAATAAAACAATTTCTTCAACTTTCTCGCGGTCTTAGTTTTTGCGGGTGTGGATTCTGTGAATTGATCTCCGACTGCATCCGAACTACCAGGAGGACATTCACTATCAATGGCTGGATGTGGTATAGCTCCGTTGTCAATCACTTCATATTCTTCCCATTGGCACGATGCATCTCCGGTCTCAAGTCCCTGCCAAAAGGTTTGACAAGCAACATCTCTCGTTCGCTTCACTGTCTGTGTAGATCTAGTTCGTACACCCACTTGCAACTAGAGGACAGATTGGAAAAGGGATGTTCAGTTTAAACACAACTTACAGTATTGAACTATTAACAGTGAAAAACAACATAATATAGTGACCAGGACACTAACCTTCTTTTGCTTTCTTTTCTTTGAAACTTTCTTGCCTCGAACTTCAACATCGGGACGCTGTTGCTCCGACTCGTGTGTGCATGTCTCCACTTCCTCTTGCGCTGCAACGACTATATTTTCATGATAAGCACATCCATCACGCACTGACGCTCCATCGACTCCCTGAAACATAGAACTTTCATTAGTATGTATAATAATATTGAAAACACAAAATGTACTTGGGGACCAATACCCACGTACATCTCAATAGCAAAACACGAATGAACGCTTTGTGTAGAACATTCAAACGACAATTATTCACGCATTGTTGATCTAGTTAGATGGAACTGTCAAGATCCATACCTCGGGCTCCTCATAGACTTCTATTGATGATATTATTGAAGATGATGCTTCAGTAACTCCCTGAAACACAGTAATTGCATTAGTATGGTTTTCTATTTTGTTAAAAAGAACATACACTTTGTGCAGGCGTCAACGGCTCATCTAAATAGACCTGCACAAATGATCAGTTAAATAATGGATATCTAAATATGATTCGATTTGCTCGATCGTTGGAAGTGTCACCACCCAGAGATCTGCATCAACTACTAGGGGTGATGTTCTTGTAGAAGAAGCTCCGTCATCTCCCTGAAACATAGTACTTGCGTTAATAAAGAAGGAAGTATAGCGGATGTAATCACGTCATATGATTTCGCTTGATCGAATTGTCAGTATCCATACCTCGAAATGCATAAGAACATCAAGGGACGATGTAACTGCGGTGCACACTTCTGCAAGCTGTTGCGCCGACCCGTAACTGCATGCTCCCCCTTCTTCTTGGACTAATGCTCCATCGACTCCCTGAAACATAGGACTTTCATCAGTAATGAACACATTATTGAAAAAAGAAGACACATAGGAGGGCGACGACAGAAGGACATATCAATGGCTAAAAACGAAAGAAACATTGTGTGTAACAATCACGCTACAAGAATGCAAGATCTGATGATCTCCATCGATGGAACTGTCCGGAAACGTACCTCGAGCATCTGAGTGACATCAACGGTTGTCGTCAATGCGTTGGACTCCTCAGCATCTCCCTGAAAGACAGTACTTGCATTATTTTGGATAACAATAGTTATAACTGAAAGCAAAGACTAGAGGACGAGTACAAGGGTGTACCATTAGGTAAAATAATCACACGATAAATTAAAACTATTGATTTACATGCCTAAAACAAGTCAGTGGCAGAATAGCTAAGTAAGATTACCCGATAGGCGCTTGAAGTGGCTGATGACTGCAATAACGACACGGATGGAGAATCTTCCGCCTTCATATTGAGTGGATACATAAATGGGGAAATTATTGTTAGCTAATGCTACACACTACCGCAAGGCCGAGAGATAAATACGTAAACTTGACTCACCAGTGGAGGGATGTGGACGAATAGAGTGGGAATAGCGGTTGAGAGCAATTTTCGCTTCGCTCGCGGTGTGTTCTTCTTTATTAGCAATGATGTGGAGTACATGTCAGAGGTAAAGTGCCTGCTGCAGATGTGGTATCGATCACCCCTCTTGTCCGCAAAGACTTCTAGGACTCTACTTTCAAGCTCAGACGGTGGATATCCGCAATATCGGACCCATTCTCTTATCTGATCTATTGTCTTAGGGAAAACATGCATTATAGTACCTTCAGATTTACTATGAGTCTTCGAAGGGCAACCACCAATGGAACAGGCAGGCATTGTGGAAAGTTCTGAAAAGTAAAGATCAACAATTCTCTATGAATACCAATGTGTTAAAAAATTAAATGACACATAAAAGGTTCAATGCAAGGTTCTTTTTGGTTCTTGGAACTATACACGTTATTCACATGCGGATAAGTATTTGAATAACTTTAAAAAAATAGAAAAATAATTTCACTAAACTCAGAACATGTGACTAGTTCCTTGCATGTACTGTCTTGAACGAAAAGAAATTGGACGCAAAATGATTATGGTACATGGCCTTACCTTGACGAACAAACAGTTAGATGCAGGGATCAGAGTAGTTTCTTGTCGTAGAACAGGGAGCAGTTCACAGGTTGCAAACTGACGAGTTTCCTCGAAGTGGTCACGGAAGTTCACAGAGACGAAGAGCAGACAACCAGCACCTTCACGGGTTGACTAGCAAAGCGCAAAGAAGTTCTCATTAGAAATATGAAGTGGGTTATAAAGAATTCGAAACAGGGGTGTGTTTGTGAATGAATGACGTGTATATGTCGTGGCATTATGCGGTTTGCAGGGGGGCGTCCAGCGTGAGGGGGGATGCTTGGCAGTAGACACGGGGTCTGGAGGTAGACATGGGAACAACAACCCATGCTCTATAGACCACTTTGAAGTGTACATGGTCTTTGGCACCTCTTGGCCTTTATCGCTCCCTGACAGCTCCACTTGCCAGCGCAAGTACCCCGGTGCGAACTGCCTTTGATAGGGCGGGGGGTGGATTGGGGCGGTGGTCGTGCAGACAAGACACAGGAAGACTCGTGAATGGAGACACACTTATGTGGATTGCAGGGGGGCGTCCAGCGTGAGGGGGGATGCTTGGCAGGAGACACGGGGTCTGGAGGTAGACATGGGAACAACAACCCATGCTCTATAGACCACTTTGAAGTGTACATGGTCTTTGGCACCTCTTGGCCTTTATCGCTCCCTGACAGCTCCACTTGCCAGCGCAAGTACCCCGGTGCGAACTGCCTTTGATAGGGCGGGGGGTGGATTGGGGCGGTGGTCGTGCAGACAAGACTCGTTTGCCGCAGGGCCTCACCAAGGAGAGGCCATCTAACTGCATGTAAGAGGCAGGCTGCAGGATCTAGTACATGGAAGGCAGGGGGGTGAGTTTATAAATACCTCACCCTCCCAGGAGAATATATGGGTGCAGTTCACCCTGGAGACCCTGGATGCCTAGGCAGTTAGTCAGCAGCAGGCTGGCCTGTGGTGGCAAGGCGGCACGGGCCAGAGGGGGTCATCTCTGTACCCGGTGCCCAAAAGGATGATTTATTATGATCAACCATATTGATTATTTACCTATAACCATGTTTTGTATCAATAAAATCCAACGGCCTTTTATTGCCAACGCTTGAACAAAGTGGTGTGGTAAGTATTTTTGGGGGAGGAGGCAAGGCCGGGAGGCTTGATGCCAACCCGCAAAATAACATATGTATGTCTGCTGCATATGGGTTCAACGGTTATGTGGATTGAAGGTGGGCGGCCAGCGTGAGGGAGGATGCTGGCCGGAGACATGTGGTGTGACAAGACAAGGCACAGGAAGACTATTCAATGGAGACACACTAGATTCATTTAAAAAATCAAAACAACCATTGTTAAAATATATGTTGGGTTTTATTTTAGATCGTAATTTCAATTGAACATAAATAATAAACATTACACATTGTAAAGTTCCGGTTGCAGCACATCCAGGGAAAATCCGCGGTATTGTCCACTGTCGCTGGGGAAATGTTGTCTAATGGCAAGTACCGCACAGGCAGGTATTACTCTCCGAACGCGGTGTCCGAGCCTCCCGTGAAGCCACCAAGTGAAGCAACGATAGGACACCAGCCTGTACCACCTGTGAAAAAGAAAGATGCAAACTGTATTAAAATGACAAAACTTTCTTATCAATGTCGATTCAGGTGAAAAATGTCATTCTGCTTTGAAAAAAATTCTATCTAGAAAATGCACAATATGGAACCAATTTACATGCGTTCGAATGATATGTAGATGTAATTTTATATGTGGGAGACGACCATGAAATAGTAGTGGCATCACTGACATCACAACCAGAGTATACTTACTCGTTACTCGGATTACGCGGACGAACAGTGCCGCGAAGTTCGTGCATAAGCACCATCATCATCCTCAAAACGGTCCGTGAGAGGCAGGCTTCCCTGAACTCTGGCAGCTCGGTGATGCATTGCGGACTTGGCTCGCCTTCCGAAATGTAGGCCAAGCACCCGGAATTTTCACGGCAGCAGCAGTTCTCCTCCTCAGTTGGCATTAGCTTGCACCGATTGCACGTGCACCAGGTGGAGACGCCGTCCATGCGACATGGTCCAGGCTCTTCATCCGTTGACTGGTCCTCCCAACTGCCGTCCGAATCCCCATCGTTTTCGCGTGCTTGCCTTTCCAGTAGTTCCTCCTCGGTGTACTCGGGCTCGTACATATACGGCATTATTGTAGCCATTGTGTGGTAAAGAAAGTAAAATAATTTACAGAGATGGTACAGGTGTTCACAAGGCCTAGAAGCAGCGAAGGTAGCTGACCAGAGCACAGAAACGAGTCACAGAATACTCAAAGTAACACAGAGAGAGTATTGGAATCGAAAATTTGTTGCTGTGTGTTGTGAAACGGTGTGTTTATACTTATTGAGGAAAGAGGCGTCCTGCCATTTCCATGGCGACACTTCATTAGCTGAGGCGCAGCGATTGTTGACACGAAACGTGCTTTGGCGTTGGGAAATGGGCGGTACGCGTCTGCTGATGTCAGGCTCAGGGGCGGGGGATTTGATTTAGTGCCGCAAAAGCAGGTGAGCCAGGGCGATGGGGGGAAATGATAGGATTATCAGAAAATGGCGGCTGATTTCGAGTGCGTTAATGGACGAAAAGTTGGGTAAGGTCCATAGGAAAGTTTTCTACGATCTACCGATTTATGCTTAAAAACACATGGCCGAACCGTAGGGACAATAAAAAAAAAGTCCCGGAACTATCCTTTAAGGGCGTTCTGGATGCTGGTGCACCAAGGCTTGTCTTTTGTGCAGGTGTCTAAAGGTGGATTAGGGTTCTCTAGTTTCTTTAGTATTTTGAAGAGTTCTTTGGTGGAGGAGCCTGCTTGATCTATTCTGACGTTATATGCGTCTTTTTTAGTGCGAATTATCTCCTTTTTATATAAGGCAGATGTATTCCTGAGTTTGGATTTGTTTTCCACTGATGGGTTAGTTTTCCATATGAGTTCTAGTTTAGCTTTCTGCTTCCTAAGTTGTTTAAGTTCTGGGGTGTACCCCGAGTTTAAGTGGGCTATTTGTTTACTTTTGCGTAGTTTTAGAGGGGCAATGGTATCGATGGCACTGGCCATGGACTTGTTAAAGGTGTCAACAAGTAGGTTTGGTTCAGCATTGGCCGGTAGTGCGTTTAGGGCTGGTAGGACCAGTGGTAGTAGGGCTTCGGCAGTGATATTTCATTTGTTTCTGGTCGGGCAGACAGGTGCCATTGGGCATGTTTTGGGAGCTACCTGATTGATGTTAATTTCGAGGGGGATAAGGTAGTGGTCTGACCATGTGAGAGGTTGAGGGTCATTGCAGGTAGTGTTGCAGTTGAGAGTTGCTACCCAATCGATAGTTCTGCCTTTCTGGTGAGTGGGTAGGGTACTGTGTTGAGTGAAGCCATGCTCGGTAAGAGCGTTAGCTAGTGATGCAGCTGTGGCAACGTTAGGGTCGTTGTAGCCAAGATTAAAGTCGCCGAGGAGAATAGATTGTGCTAGTGGCTTGGAGTTTTCGGCAATGAGTGACGTGATATCTTCTTCAAAGACTCCAGGTGGGCCTGGTGGTCTGTAGATAAGGTGAAGAGTGATTGTACTTGTGGGAGAGGTTTGTAACTTGACTGTGAGCAGCTCACAAGATTTGAGTGATGAGGAGGAAACTGATCTACAGCCAAGTAGTGATTTAGAGATGAATGCTACGCCACCTCCCCTACCGTCAGGTCTGTCAGCTCTGAGGATGGAGTAGTTAGCAGAGATGGATATAGATAGGTAAGGTCCTGATGCCTCATGTAACCACATTTCCGTTAAGGCAAAGAATTCAAGATCATTAGTCAAGATGGTGTCGGCCACTTCCGTGGGGTGAGCCGCCAGGGATCTGACGTTGAGTAGGGCTCCTTTAAGGGACAGTGGATCGGGCTTATTAAGGGCCTTTGGTGACTTCTGGGTTATGGTGTTGTCGTTGACAGGGTGCCTGCTAGTTTTCGGAAGGAGTCTAGTGGCAAGTCTGTTGTTGCGTGTTGTGATGTTGGGGTTGGCTGAGCATAAGGTTTTTGGGGCTGCTGCCTTTGGAGTGGGGGGGCTTAGTGTCGAGTTTAGTGTGGTTGGGTTTGGTGGTGTCCGGGAGGCTGTCTAGGGCAGTAGGTCTGCAGTGATTGAAGGTTTTGTTGGAGATAGTCTTGGCTGGGAGGCCAGTGTCCTTGGATAAGGTGTTGGTGATGCGGTGATGGTGTCCGTTCGGTGGAAAGGTTGGCCAGGATGGTAGGAAGGGTGTGGGGCAAGGGATGGGGTAGTGCCTGGGACATCCGAGGTTGGCTAGGCCGTCCTTGAAGGCTATGAGGGCATTGGCGCTACAGGGAACATTGTCCTGTATGACACAAAAGGGGAACATAGTGAGGATGAGCCCGATGAGCATGATCTAGTCACAGGTTGGCGCAGTGCGAGTCCAATTCGCTTTAGGTTAGAGTGCAGCAGTGGGACAATGCCTAGATTTGAGAGTGCATTAGTGGGCAGAGACGCAGTGAGGCAGTGTCTAACGTTGGATATTTGGGCACATTGCTAGGATACAACAGCGTTGGCAGTACACTCTGAGCTGCTAAAGGCAATACAGCGGCAAATGGATATGAGGGCACATTGCTAGGATACAACAGAGATAAACATAGATAAACAGGATACAACAGAGATATACATAAAGAGATGTACAGAGATAATTGCATATGATGTGAATTTACTGCATCAAAAAACAAACACAACACTTTAGTAAATGTAAAAGATGGTTCGGATACTAGGAGTACATTAGATAAAGCTAAATGACAACAATACTCAGAGAAATTGTTTGAATAATATTTGGAAAACAATCCGAATAATGTTATGAAATCTGGAGGAGCCCCGTAAATTATGGTGGATTCGACTACTGGCAATATTGTCTGTTTGAATTTAACTTCTTGCAGCAATCCAGAGTTACTGGCAGTGTCGGTATCTCATAGCACTGGAGACGGTTCATGCGTGTAACAATTCTTGTGATGTGGCCTTAAACATCAGTGCATGTTCATATGCCGACATCAGGGCTGTCAATTATATATTTTTTTAAAACCACTCTGTTGTGTTGTAATCTTTGGCTGGACTCATGTCATTTAATATCTGTGGAACCTCAGCTTTAGATCCAGTGTAAGACCGTCAAGGGTGTACCCTAAACTAAAGGCCTTTTCTGGCACCTGTGACAGCACCTCAGGGATTTCCCAAGTAGTAGTGTTATTGCATAAACTTTTTTTTAAAAAAAGTGTCTTTCGCAATGCTATATTCTCGATTCTCCAGTCCCTTCTCATTTCCTGTGATATCTGAAGTGTGTGCTGGGGTGGGGGCACAATAATTTAGGGTTACAATGTTTCATTTCTGACCTTTTTCAAAGATGGATGGGAGGTTAGGGTGGAACAGTGTGGTTTCAAAGTCTGAATATAGCAGATGCCAGTGTCTGCATAGAATCTTAACTAGGGCATAGCTTTCCATGGACTTCTTTTATTAATATAATTTTTGTTATCTGTTGTTGCTGTACTGAATTTGGTTGGGGAGGAAGGTTAGTAACATGCCGTGTGAGTGAGCCAGAATGAGCATAATGGAAAGATAGCCTCTGGCCTGAAGCCTGTGTTTGCAAGGATATTGCATTGTGAAATGCGCCATGCAGCTCTGATGCAAAGCAATTCAATAAACCCTATCCTAGAAAACAGGTTTCTAGATCCTGAGCTACTTTAAGATTTAATTGGTCACAGCTGGTTTGTCAAGATTTTCATCATACCCCACTTACAAGAGCCTAACCTCCACCTACCATTCCCACCTGTGGCCATTTGCAGGGAATATTGCTGTGCCCGATGCAAGGCTCTGAGGAGAGTTGAATCACTGCACTTTGTGCAAGAGAAACCCCTACCTCTGAGCACTGAAATGTTTACTATTGGACAACAATCATTTTGTGAGCCAATGCCCCCCTAATGCCCAAACATTTAGGAACTAATACTTATTACATTATTACACTGGTGTAAATGGTTAACATTTAGTATCAGTAATAACAACTCTACATTCATTTATCACTAAAACAGGCATTTATATTTGCAATATAAAGCTTCTTTGTAGTCGAATAGAAACACACACAATGCCCTCCTTTTAATTTAGCCTTAATGTATATTTATTCTTTTGTAGCAGTAATATACAAGCATTAAAAATAGTGTGGCCACGCAATAGGGAGTCCCCAAATGAGCAATAATGTAGTTGAATATGGTCCTAGCATCCCCTACTCTTCTCCTATTCACTCATAGGAATCTAAAGCCTACAACCAATCATCAATGTGTAGAGCCACCTAAAGTATGGCACAGTAAAACCTGATACTCACATTAGTGCTGTCAAGATTGCCGAACCAGTTTGCAGGTGAGGTTATACCAGACTCTGTAAGCACAATATATGGAAAAGGCTACTAAACTATCAAAAGCTCACAGGGCAATTACCTTAAAGTTTAAATCCAAACATTAAGCACACAGTTTAAAATGGTTGCAATCCACCTGCCGGATTCCTCTCTTCCATCCACGAGCCTATGTGTGGGTTCACTTGTTTTGGCTGGGAAACCACAAGTGTGCGTGTGCTTTGCCTATGCTTGCCACTCACAAAATGCAATGTCTTCAACTCTACAGAGAATAGTTGAAAGTGGACTTAACAAAAAATCTTCATGGCCTCAACTGGCTCTACAAGACCACAGGGAAAAATGTTTTCTTCAGAATTCTTCAAAATTCTTGATTCAGCTTCAAAATATGGAAGTAGATAAAAAATAGAATTTGAAAAAATCAGAATTTGAAGCCAAAAAAAGCAGTGTTTACTCTACTCTGGTAAATACAGTTGAGTCGCTGCTACTTCTCGCCAAATCCAGTCAGCAGTCTATCCATCTCTATAGTTCCGCTCTGCCTGCTAGCTCTGCCAACCCGCATCGAATCTGCTCAGCAGGAAAGACAGGAACCTTTACGCTGCTCTTCTTTAGAGATTTGCCTTCCGAGCTGAAAAAAGAATTACCTGAACCACCCTGTTTTCCTAGCAGCCAATATTAATCTGGTGGTGTCCGGTTCTTATTATTAGTTCTGATGTTTTGAAAATAGCCAGCAGATCTCTTTTTCACTAATTGAGAGAAAACAACAATGAAGATAATAATCATAGTATTGTCATCTGAAGCCTCCTCCAAAAACGGAGCGAGACCATAGCAAAGCTCAGACCTGTCCACAATCTAAATTCAAATAGCCGGCTGGTCATTGGCCCTCATTACAAGTCAGGCAGTAAGGGTTTAACGGCGCCAACGGTGCCGTTAACCCTTAACGCCTGATTCACACTTTAACGCCTGCTTTTTGCAGGCGTTAAAGTCCAAGGCACTAAGCGACCTTGGTGCTAATTACAGCACCGTAATTTACGGTGCCGTAATTAGCGCCTTCCCCATCCCCATTATGCCCTATGGGGCAAAAATGGGAATGGGGAAGGGCAAATGGTGAATGGGGAATTACCGCCCCACTCACCTTGGAATGGGGCGGTAATTCCGCCATCCACCATGGCGGAATCCGGCATGGACCATGGTGCTAATAGCACCATGGTCCACCGCCTGACTTGTAATGAGGGCCATTGTCTCATAAATCTTCTATTAATTATAACTAATTAGAGAGTGAATATTGTCCATCATAGTGATGTCAGGATCTATGACAACTCGCACAACAATCCTAACCAACCTGCTGCCTGTTTCATAGGTTTACATTGTAAACAGTCTATTTTGTTTTGCATATGCAGTTAGCTTTTCAAAATGGCTAAAACTCAAAGTAAAGCTGAAGATCTATTTTCTTTACAAGAGAATGCCAGTTTACTTTAAAACAAGTTCTGTTTATTGTTCAAAGGCATGAAATGGGTACTCGCGAAATATAAACAAGGATTTTACAATGTATTAAAATGAACGGTCATCAGTAGGCAGCTGAATTGTTTTGATGTGTTCCACGTTATATTGAAACAATTTGATTTGCTTTGCGAAACATGGCAGTATGTGCACTAATGTATCACTAACAATTAAAATTGAGTACTTTTCCAAATTAATAAACAATCTAACAAACCATATGAGTACCTCGGGCCCAATATATTAAAACAATGCTAATTGCATGCAAGGGGGCATCAATAATAGCACCTATGTGCTAATGGATCCTCTGAATGCAATTGTCTACTTTTGCAAAATGTAGTGCAAATGTAAAGTGTAAAATGGGCAAAATCACCTTTACTCTTCACTTTTACTCTCTCCCTGTCATGTAAAAGATGTAAATGCCGCCTAATCTCTACAGCAAGGGATGACGAGGGGCGAACCATTTTAGTGTATAGGGTAATGAGGGTGTGTCGGTGGCCCTAGTGAACTCCTATGGTCCTACCATTGACAGCCCGAGGGCATTCGACTGGGTCATGGTTCACTTAGCTGGATGTCAAGGTGCCACCATAGTCTGGGGGAGAAGACCTGAACACTGTGCTTGACTCCCTACAGGATAGGACAGGGGTTGGTCAGAGTAACTTACCCAAGGCGAGTCTACAAGTGCAGGAAAATTGGGAGACGTACGATCTTATAGATGCTTGGAGGCATCAGCACAGAGGTGAGCGAGACTACACTTATCACTCCTGGGTCGACGGCTCCAGCACCAGACTCGACTATTTGTTAGTATCCCACGGGAAGGGGGGTGGGATTCCAATGGGGCACTTGCCAGATACTCTCGTGGACTCTCTCTGATCATGCTCTGGCAACTCTGGAATGTGGGCAGAGCCGACTGGGGGAGGTGTGGGCACTCCTGCCGATTCAGACCTGCGGCATTGCAGGACGTGATATTCCATCAGGAACTACGGGAGGACATCCAATCCTTCCTTCAGAATAACAAGGGTTCTGTTTCTTCGAGTGGGGTGCGTTGGGAAAGCCCCAAGTGCTTCATTAGCTTAAGAGAATGGACCCTCGTGCTCTCGCCCAGCTCTGTGAGGACCTTGACAAGTTTAGGGCCGACGCTGACCGAGAGGTCTGGTTCCTGGCTCGCGGTCACCATGTACGACAATATGGTGAGGGGCAGAAACCGGGGATGCAGTTGGCACATTTAATAGACACAGATAGACGGCCCCCGCATGTAGAAAGGGTGAAGAACCCTCAGGGTAAACTGGTGTACTCCGAGGGGGCTATTGCAACAGTGTTCCAGTCCTTCTACAAGGAATTATACTGGTCCAGGAGCTCTCTAGATTTGGGGGCACTGGGGCGCTATTTAGAAGAAGTGGAGTTATACTGGGTGGAGGCGCTCATGTGTGAACCCCTTGAGCGTCCAGTATCTTTGGAAGAAATCCTGGGGCTAATTAGGGAACTACCGTGGTCGAAGTCACCGGGGCCCGACGGCCTAACCAGTGAGTTCTACAAGGCTTATGCCCCTATACTGGCTCTGATCCTCCTCCATGTATACGTGGAATCAGTTGTTTTGGAATCCGTCCCCCCCATGCTACGCGAGTCCAATACCAGTCTCCCTGATTAAGGTTCACAACAAAATATTCACCAAAATCCTCGCAAACCAGTTGCTCCCACTAATGCCCAGATTGGTGTTAGTGGATCAGGTGGGATTTATTCTAGGAGGAACACAATGTTTGGGCTTCGGTCATGGAATCGCTTGACGACATCTCCCAAGCAATTGCCTTGTTTCTAGATGCCGAGAAGGCCTTTGACTCAGTGGAATGGTCCTTCCTGTTCGTGGTACTCCGGAAACTGGGACTTGGCCCCCATTATTTTAAGCTGGTTTCCTTATTATACACCAGCCCATCAGCGAGGATAGTTCCTTATCTCTTCCTTTGTGAGGCTGCACGTGCAGGTAGAGAGGGCGCTAGCGACCCCTCATCTCCTGCAGGTGATGATCCTTGGGGCGACCCGGGCAACATTCAACACACTGAATGTTGTTCAAATTACCTGCGAGGTCTAGAGGCGGTTGGCGGAGAAGATAGGCCTTACCACTCTCTGTTCACCTCTGCTCCCAGTACGCCATGTACCTGGTCTGCCCTTAACGACTGAGCGGATATACCACCAATGAGCAAATAAAATGGGAATAGAAACCCTCAGGGATTTATTCGTGGACGGGGAGTACCTCACTGTTTAACAAGCAAGGGAACAAGGCGGGGGCGGCCAACTCGGCACTAGATATTTTCATTTACTTGCGATTACGACAGGCACTTAGAGACCAATACCATTGCAACCTCCAGAGTGGCCAATGCTACAAGGAGTCATTCAATCACAAGAGGAGTGCCGCCTAGTCTCACAGATTTTTTACAGGCCTGATGGCGGGAATGCCATGGGAGAGGAGTGGCCCGCAAAGACGGTGGGAGACAGCCCTTTGGGAACCTATTAACGATGCAGATTGGGAGTATATATTGAAACAGACCCAGAAAGTTTCCCTGAACTCTAAATATAAGCAAATACATTTTAATTTCCTACACCAGGTCTGCCATACCACAGCCAGGCACCATAAGCACTTCCACACCACCCCAGCCACATGCTGCAGGTGTAATTTTACCTCGGCCGGGTTTCTCCACCTGCTGTGGAAGTGCCCACAGATTCATGAGTTCTGGTCCGAGATACTAGCCAAAAGCTCTCTGATAACAGGTGGAATATTGGAACCAGATCCCACTATGGCCCTGTTGGGATGTACAAGGGCCTTGCCATCCACGAGGAGGTGCCTGGCAGGACTATTGTTGGTGCTAGCGCGCAGAAGGGTGGCCATCGCCTGGGAAGGGTGGGTGTCCACAGCGTGCAAGGGTGGCTGCAGGATATTGCTTACTGCCACGATGTGGAGACTGCTTTCACACAAGCTTTACTACTGCATGCCCGTCCCCAGATGTTTGTGGCCCATATGTCCAATAGTTGATTTCCACAGCGGACTGATGACACTAGTTGCGGCATTGTTGATGCCTAGGTCTCGCGTTCTATTAATGATTATACTATATTTGGGTTGGTGGCGGGGGGAATCGGACTCTGTGTTCGTTTTGTTTGATTGTTAAAATACAAAAATAAAGTATTACAAATATATATATATATATATATATATATATATATATATATATATTTTCATGTACAATCATTCGGTCCAACAGTGATGCAGATTTTCATGTGGTTATGCCAAGTCTTTATCCAAGGTAGCCATTTTACTTTATATGTACATGAAGCTTCAAAAATAGTGGATTGGAAACCCCAATGCTTGATAGACAAATTAACAAATTGCAAAGCATTTTGTCCCCAGGGCAGGTGAAGAGAGGGTTGTGTAAAGCGCATGGCAGGTAAGTAAGGTGATAACATGGTGGGTAACACCCAACCAAAGTGTGCAAATTTAGATTTATACCAAATCCTACTAAATCAGTCTTTTCTTTTGATTATGTGGAGAGCTAGCAAGCATGTCTGGCCTCTTCTGTCATCCCAAATGATTGTCATGTTGCGACCATTAGGGAATACCATATTGATATGCTTGCAGTATATCAGTATATCCACTGGAATAGAAGTTCCCGGGCAACGACAAGTTAGGCAAATGTATCTGTTGGTCAATAAAAAAAAACATGTACTATTCTGCCCTTGTGAATACGTTATATCATACTTTTATGTGTGCACTGAAGAAATTCGAATCCCCTTTTGTATTGACCAAATTATACACAACTTGAAAATTGTATTAAAAAACAAATTGTGTACTCACACCACAGTCGCTTGTTCCCTAGTCATGTGTTCGGTCATTTGTCTTCCAATGAGTCCACTTAAAAAAAAATGCTCTTAATCAAAATCGATATCTTGTAACGTTTTATGCAGCAGAATGCCACACTCCTGTTTATTTTCATGGCTGTGTCTTCTAGAGAATGCTTTTGATAAGAAAGATGAAGGCCAGCTATGTATGCGCGCAGAAGGGTGGCTCATGAACTGGCATACTTTTTTGCCAAAGCTCACTTTTTACAAGCAGGCAGTCAAAAGTATTCCCTTGTGCTGATACTTTTTCTCAACTTTTATTTACCTTCTATGCATTTTTGTAAATATGTGTTCAAGAAGTTTGCTCTGCACTGTTTGAATATCATCTCCTATCCGAACAACCCACAATGTAATAAATATCCACAATGATTTTAAAAAGTATTCTGTATGACTTCCAGCTAATTTGAATCAGTGCAAATATCAAGTGTGAGTACACTCTTACAAAAAACAAATAACCTCATTGTAATTGAGGATAATTACAGGTGATTTGCATGTTGATCATTACCACCATATCCCTCTTCCTCATACTTGTACTTATTTTAGACCTCACAAACTGACTTGGAAGAATCAATTAAAAGACTCAATAGATTATATTTTTCAAAGTAATATCGACTCTATTTTTTTATGATTTCCATGCACAATCCACTAAAGTCAAACACTATGGATCTGGGTTCCCATAGAAGGCACTTGTTGGGCGATTCAGTGTCTTCAACTTCAAAGATGGTGGTGGTTACGCCCTCCGCATTTGACATGCTAACATCGTTCTACAAGGGGCAGAACTGAACACAGTGGGACAGGTTTCCTTCACGCCACAGACAAAAAAACATTGCCAGCATTTTTATCACCCAAGCTGTTGATAACCTACGGGCCATCTAATGAGAATGGAAACACTGCCATTGGTTAAATAAACTACATTGTCAGGAAACAAGTATAGGAAAGCTCACCCTGGCCCATGCCTCATGAAATGGACAACATAGTTGACGTGATGGTTTGATCCTTATTAAATAGTTTGAAGAAGGTACAAGACCATAATACATACTGATTACAGCAACAAACTAAATTACATAATACATTTACATCTGGCAACACAAGCACAACCTAAAATATTAAACGTTTGAGATGCATATGAAAGAGGTCTAGGAATACAGGGTGTTATCGCTCGGGGTCCTGGCCAGTTTGCAATGATGCGGTCCAAGTGAACGCCCCACTTGTCTCCTTTATAATAGACATTGCGCCTCATTACGAGTATGGTGGAAAGGCAACAAAGGCGCCGGTATCGCTACCGGCACAGTTGTTACCATACCACTATACTATGAGTTCTGCTCGCGGGTGCCCTTACAGCCACCAGGTTTTACCGGGTGGCCGTACCGGCACCTGCAAGCAGAACTTGATGGTAGCAACGGTACCGTTAATAACAGTACCGTTGCTACTACCGTCCCCATTCCCATTGAGCCCTATGGGGCTCAAATGGGAATGGAGATTCATTT